>NC_062545.1:150296989-150604072 GCF_016906955.1 Phacochoerus africanus | reverse complement strand
GGTGACCCTAACAGGCCCAATTAGCTGTTACAGGCTCAGCAAGGCAGCCCCTGGGACCCATCCTCTCCTGCTCACATACTGTGTGACTCTCCCTGCGCTGCTGCCTTGGCTCCGGGCTTTGTAGTCACCATTCAGCAGATCAAAGGTTTATTAGGAAGAATGCCTGCCATATCGGCCTCTGCAGGCCCAGACACAGGCGTCCCATAGGGCTGCACACACCGCAGAAAAACCGGAAGCACCCGTGAGGATGAGCAGGAACCCAGCGGTATTTTTAGTGCAGGTCCCAAATGTGCTTTGATGGCTGCAATTTGATGAAACAATCCCAAGCATTTAGTTCCAATAAACTCCCCAGTCATCAACACTGGCTATAGCATGCCCCCCCCACCCCCCACCCTCAGCTGGATCCCTGAAAGCGGGGGTGCCCACCAGCCTTTACAGCAGGCATGTTCCTCCCACCCGCAGACCTGCCTGACCTCAGAGGCACCCACCCCTCCACCAACACGCACGTGCACACACATGCACACGCATGCACATGCAGACACAGCAGGGCATTCACTCTCTTTTACCTAAAATTTGACCATGCTCTTGTTCTAGAATCACTCTTGGTCATGGTGTATAAAATAAAGAAAATAGCCAAGAAACAGAGAGAAAAGGAAGAGGACCCACACCATCCTCACACAACATTTAGACTCCAGTTTACTGGAATTTATCATCATTTAAGATGCCTCATAATGTCATGAGTAGCAACAACATAATATTCTATCCTGTGCTGTAGTTTGTTCCCCACTCTCTAATACTTCTGGCACATAAATAAGTGTTTCATGTTTTTGTTAATATAAGCATTCTACATAAACCTTTTTCTATATTTGGAGGTGATTATTTTAGGATTTATTTCCAAAGTAAAATTAGTCAAAGGATATTGATCCATGTCGCCAAATTGTCACCCAAAAGAACTGAAACATCCTTTTCTCTGCCCAAAATGTTTGACAACGGTTTACCAGATATTTATCAGTGTTGTGTTATTATTTGGGGAAATATTTATCAAATTTTTGTTAGATTACCATTATAATTGAACTTTGTGCCATCTGTTTGAAATTTGTGGAAAATTTTGTTGTGTCTTTTATCCATTTATCTAGTAGGTCTTTAACAATTTTTCTAATTGATTACATGACTTCTTTATATAGCATAGATATTTATCCTTCATTGTTAAGTATTCCAAATTGTTTCTTTCAATGTTGGCTACTTTAAGTACAGACATATGTTTTCTATATCCTTATCTAGTCAGATCTATCAGTATCCTATTAATTCTATTGCTTTAGGTTTAGAAAACTTTTCCAAGAAATCAAATACATATTAAATTAAACAACACATTCCTAAACAACCAATGGTTAAAAGAAAAAAAAAAAAGTCCAAAAACTCTTTGAAACAGATGGAAATGGAAAACCAACATACCAAAACTCATAGGGTGCATCAAAAGCAGATGTAAGAGGAAATTTTATAGTGAAAAACACCCCCATTAAGAAAAGAAAAAGATCTCAAACAACCTAACTGTACACCTGAAGGAACTAGAAAAAGAAGAACAAACTCAATTCCAAGTTCACAGGAGGAAAGAAATAACAAATATCAAAGCAGAAATAAATTAAATAGAGACCATAAAAACAAGAGGGAAGGTTAACGAAACTAAGAGGTAGATTTTTGAAAAGACAAAATTGACAAACCTTTAGCTAGACTAAGGAAAAAAGAGAGAAGACTCAAATCAGAAATTAAAAAGGGTACCACAGAATCACAAAAGATCATGTAAGACCACTCTGAGCAATTATACACCAACAAACTGGGTAACCAAGAAGAAATAGATACATTCCTAGCAATAAACAATGTACTAAGACTAAATAATCAAGAAATAGAAAACAGAACAGATCAATGATGACTAGGGAGACTGAATCAGTAATCAAAAATCTCTCAACAAACCAAATTCAGGG
Organism: Phacochoerus africanus; assembly: GCF_016906955.1. NCBI lineage: Eukaryota > Metazoa > Chordata > Mammalia > Artiodactyla > Suidae > Phacochoerus > Phacochoerus africanus. The sequence goes on along the minus strand of NC_062545.1, from coordinate 150,602,093 downwards.
ACCAGATGGCTTCACCATTGAGTCCTACTAAATATTTTAAAATATTTAATACCAATCCTTCTCAAAGCCATCTATATTTGTTATCACCATCAAAACTCCAATAAGTATTTTTTATAGAAATAGGAAAAAAAACACTTCTAAAATTTATATTGAACCACAGAAGATCCTGAACAGGCAAGGAAATCCTGAGAAAGAACAAAGCTAGAGGCATCACACTCCCTGAATTTGAACTATACTACAAATCTGTAATAATCAAAACAGTATGGTACTGGTATAAATATAGACACATAGATCAATGAAACAGAATTAAAAAATAAACCTGGCATATACAGTCAACCAACATTTGAGAAGGAAGTCAAGAACATACAGTGAGGAAAGGACAGCCTCCTCAATAAATGGTGTAGGACCTATATGTGGAATCTAAGAAAAGAAAAAAAAAAGGATACAGTGAACTTATTTGCAGAACAGAAACAGACACACAGACTTTGAAAATCTTATGGTTACCAAAGGGGACAGGTTGGGCAGGGGAAGGGTGGACTGAGGGTTTGGAATTGGCATATGCAAACTGAGATATATGGAATGACTGGCCAACAAGGGACTTGCTATATAGCATAAAGAACTTGACCTGATATTCTGTGATAATCTATGTGGGAAAAGAATCTGAAAGAGAATAGATGTGTACATGTATAACTGAATCACTTTGTTGTACAGCAGAAATTATCATAACTTGTAAATCAACCATACTTCAATAAAACTTTAAAATAAAGTAAAGTGAAATAAAAAAATTTTTTAAAACCTGTGTTGGGAAAACTGGGTCATCACAATCAGAATGAAACTGGACCCTTATCTTACCTCACTCACAAAATTTAACTGGAAATGGAATAAAGATTTAAACATAATGCAACTGAAACTTGAAATAATGCAACTCCAAAAAAATTAGGGAAAAATCTCCCTGACATTAATCTTGGCAATTATTTTTTGAACCAGATAACAAAATCACAAATACCAAAAGCAAAAATAAATAATAGGACTACTTCAAACTAAAAAGCTTCTCCACAGCAAAAGAAATAATCAATAAAATGCAAAGGCAGCCTATACAATGAGAGAAAATATCTGATAAAGGGTTAATACCCAAAATATGTTAAGGAACACATACAACCCAATAACAAAAAACAAATTCCTGATTAAAAAATAAGCATAGGAACTGAATACACATATATTTTCAAGCAAGATACACAAATGGTGAGCAAGTACACGAAAAGGTGCTCAAAATAACAATGTTATATCATCTTATACCAGTTAGAAAGGCCGTAATTGAAACAATAAGCCTCACCAAGTGCTGGCGAGGATAAGGAGAAAAGGGAAACTTTTTTTTTTTTTTGTCTTTTTGCCTTTTCCAGGGCCACTCCTGCGACATATGGAGGTTCCCAGGGTAAGGGTCAAATTGGAGCTGTAGCCACCGGCCTACACCAGAGCCACAGCAATGAGGGATCTGAGCCACGTCTGTGACCTACACCACAGCTCACGGCAACGCCGGATCCTTAACCCACTGAGCAAGGGCAGGGATCGAACCCACAACCTCATGGTTCCTAGTCGAAGGGAACTTCGAGAAAAGGGAATCTTTGTGCACTGTTGGTGGGAACACAAATTCGTGCAGCCATTATGGAAAACTGTATGGAGTTTCCTCCAAAAATTAAAAATAGAATTACTGTATTATCCAACAATATCACTTAAGATACATATTCAAATAAAATAAAATTGCTGTCTTAGAGACATATCTTCATCCCTATATTTATTGCACCATTTCTCATGATAGCCAGAACATGTAAGCAATCTATATGTCCAATAAGAGGCGAATGGATAAAGATCCAATTGTAAAGAAATATTTTTCAGCATGGAGAAAGAAGGAAATCCCTCCATTTTCAATAAATATATGGAATTTGAGGACATTAGACTAAGTGAAATGAGTTAGACAGAGAAATGTAAATATTGCAAAATCTCAATTATACACTAAGCTAATATTTAGCTAATTATAGCAATCAATAAGATAAGCATGCCTGATTAAAGCAGTATTTGTACTCATTTTAGTAAAATGAATTAAACATTTTTATTTTTCCCCTCCTCCTTTATCAATTTTAGCTGATTTTTAAATCTTATCTCTTCCCGTTTTAGAAAACAATATAGGTAATAACTTTCAATTTAAAAAAGAGTGGCAAATATAATCAGTTTTAACTATATTGAATTATTTTGACACTTTAAATTTTTAAATTTACATTAGTGCTAATTATAAGCCTCCTCCATAGGGTTTTCTTTTCGTTCGTTCTTTTTTTTTGTTTTTTTGTTTTTTTTAATAGCCACACCTGTGGCATATGGAAATTCCCAGGCTAGGAGTCTAATCCAAGCTATAGCTGCCAGCCTACACCACAGCCACAGCAACACCAAGTCCAAGCCACAACTGTGTAACCTATGCCACAGCTTGCAGCAATGCTGTGCATTCTTAACTCACTGAGCAAGGCCAGGGACCCCACCTATATTCTCACAGACACTATGTCTGGTTCTTAACCCACTGAGCCACAATGGAAACTCCTCCATACTGTTTTAATATTTTTAGTTATTGCAATTTTTCTGAAGTGTTTCACTGAATAATTCCATATAGTAAGAGCAGGGCTAACTATAAAATTGTATAAATTTCTCCAATTTTTTGTACCTTTGTAGAAGTTGCTCTATTGTTTCTTATGTTTCTGCTGTCATTTTTCCTGCAAAAGAGAAGGCTTATTATTCATAGAAAAATTAGCTTTTCCTCTCCAGACCCTTACATGATATTTTATTATGAAGATTAAAAATTCCATAAAGGTTATATCCATCTGTGGCTTTCATTTTATCAGATTCCCACTGAAAACAATAAGTGCTTTCAATTTTTATTTCAGGTCTACTTTTTTTAATAGGAAAGGTATTTTTCCTTATGGTTTAAATAATTGCTTCTATTCTTTCTTTTATATCATCACCCACATGTATATCATAAGACATATCTATTATTGCCATCTTTTTATCCTATTTTTTTTTGTCCTTTTTAAGGCCACACCCATGGCATATGGAGGTTCCCAGGCTAGAGGGCAAATTGGAGCTATAGCCACTGGCCTACACCACAGCTCACTGCAATGCTGGATTCTTAACACACTGAGCAAGGCCAGGGTTTGAACCTACGTCCTCATGGATACTAGTCAGATTCATTTCTGCTGAGCCACAATGGGAACTCCTATCCTATTTTCAATGTCTTCATAAAATGTTTATACTTTTCTTCTTTTTTTTTTTTTTGGTCTTTTCTAGGGCCACACCATGGCATATGGAGGTTCTCAGGCTCAGGGTCAAATCAGAGCTACAGCTGCTGCCGCAATACAAGATTTGAGCCGCATCTGTGACCTACACCACAGCTCACAGCAACGCCAGATCCTTAACCCACTGAGCGAGGCCAGGGATGGAACCCAAAACCTCATGGTTCCTAGTCAGATTCGTTTCCGCTGCGCCACGATGGAAACTCCTATACTTTTCTTCTTATTTCACTATTTTGATGTTTTAATGCTGCCGATTTGTTTTTTGAGACCTCCGTTGTGATTTCTATATGGCAAAAATCTTTTCTGTTTCCATTATACCTGTGTTTAACTTGGTTAAGATATAGATTCACTTGCAATTTTAAGAAATAATACAAAGAGATCCTTTGTATACTCTGCCCATTTTCCCCCAGGATAACATTTTGCAAAACCATAGCACCGTATCATAACCAGGACATTGACCTTGATATATTCCACTGCTTTTTCAAATTTCCCAATTTTACTTGTGCCCACTTGTGTGTGTGAACGCAGCTCTGTATTTCATGTATCTGCCAGCCCAGTCAAGACACTAGACAGTTCCAACATCACAGGTTCCTTCTTGCTCATTCATAACCACGTCCAGCTAACTTCTTCCCACCCCTACCTTCCTATCCCTAAATCTTGACAATCTGTCCTCCATTTCTAAAACTTCGTTATAACAAAAATATTCTGTAAACAGAATCATGCAGTATCTAACCTTCAGAGTTGACTTTTTTTCTCCCTGAAGTTTCATCCAAGTATCTGCCTGTATTAACAGTTGGTTCCTCTCACTGAGAGCAACCCCACACTACTGTGTACAATGGTTTGTTTAACCACTACCTGCTGAAGAACGCCAGGGCTGCTGCTTCCAGTTTTTGGCTAGTATGAACAAAGCTACTATGAACACACCTTATGTGAACATAAGTTTTCACTTCTGCGGGATCAGCGCTAAAGAGCATGACAGCTGGATCATATGATGGTTCATGGTCAGTTTTACAAGAAACTGCCAAACTATACTCAAGAGTGGCTGTACTATTTAACATCCCTGCCAGCAATTTATAAGGGATTCTGCTTTCTGTATCTTCAAGCACCCCTTGGTGTTATCATTATTTTTTACATTAGTCATTTTGATATGTATGTTTTGATATCTGTATGAACTGTGGTTTTAACCTGTGTTTCCCTGCTGCTAATGAAGTAGAATGTCTTTTGTATGTACTTATTTGAATCTGTACATGCTATTCCTTGAAAACTCTCTTCATGACTTTGCTTATTTCCAAATGGGTTGTTTTCATTTTTAGTTTAATATCCAGTGGTCTTTGATGATTTACAGAAATGCAGTTGATTGTTGTATACTGGCCTTTTTCTTTTGCAGCCTTGCTAAACTCATGTACTGCTTTTATTAGTGTTTTGGAAGATTCGCTAGGTCTTTCTACAAACAGAACCACTTTATTCTTCCCTTTTGGATTTTAGCTCTCACAAACTAATAGGCTGATGTCCTCCAGTCATCTTAAAATTCCTCTGGCTTCTATGCCTGTAAGCAGTCATGCTTCGGCACCCAGAATTTTTCTCTACTCCATGGCTGGGCAGATCCAGCAGAGAAGGTGGCACACAGAAAACAAAGCTCATTGTGATGCCTTCAGGGTCTGGTCCTGTCATTTCCAACAGCCTTAGAGCCCTCCAATGACTTCAGACAGATATTCTTCATGTTTGGTTTTGTTCGTGTTTCCTTCTGGAGTTTCCAGTTGTTTTCAGTGGGATCGATCTGCCATAAGTTAGAGCTCAAAGTATGAACACGATTTTTTTGGGGGGGTGGGGTGTTAGCTCAAAAGTTCTACTTCAAGATTTTACCTTATTAAGTAATGTGCTCTTTGATGAAGTCCATTTACTTTAAATGATACAATATACATACAAGCACTTCCTACAATTAAAATATTTTACAGATGTTAGTAGTTATTATTTCAAAATCAAATGGTGTAGCTTTGGTATGTAACTAGTAACCAGACAAGGATTTTCTGTGGTCACTGTCTATGTTATACAATAAATTGAGCAGTAGTCAGAGACCACCCAGGTTACATTCATTGATAATGTTTTCCATGGAGGTCAATCAACAAATGTTTATTGACTCCTTAGTGCATGACATTATTTCCAGGACTCCTTATAACCCAACCATGAAATCAGAACCATCCATTTAGTTAATGTTACAACACAAACATGTGCGAACAGATTCCTTCCTTCTGTGAGCCACAGCTCCTCCTCTTCCCTAAACATCTACCTTTGACCACCCTGGATGAGACACAGAAACTGTATTTCCACAGTATTACTGATTCTGCAACCAAAGAAGCATGTTCAATAAGGTAACTCACATAAACCAAAAGCAGCTTTAAAGACTTTTCATCTTTTTATGTTACTGAGCTTTCATTTTTAGGATTCAGAAAATAGAGAGCAACAAAGTTGCAATTTCTCTTTCTGTCCCTAATTTTCATTTGCTCAGATTTCTCAAGTTTGGATAATATGTACCTAATTGATGTGGCACTTTTCCTTGACACCTTTTGTGTCTGGGTATCTGAGAGAAAGCAAAGGCCATGGTGCAGGGGAGCAATTATTACACGATGAGGGAAAAAATCTCTACAGCAATGGAGCTCAAGTTCTCCTCCCCAAAAGATACCCCTTCTCTAAAGCAAAAAGTTTAGATGAACGAGGAAAACATATCAGATTCAAATGTCAGTTCTGACACTTGGGAAATAAGCGACTTTGGGCAAATGAACTTCAGCTGCGTCTTTGCCCATCTGTACAATGGGAACAGCAACAGCTACATCACAGCAACCTTGTTAGCGTCTTCATTATCACCATCTTTTACTGGGGGAGTGAAAATAATCCCCAAGATCAACTTCAGCTGAATTTTTTAAATAATGAAAAAAGTCAACATTCTGTTAGACTTACTTTCAACTGCTTTGGAGAGCTGGCAGATTTAATAGTGATTACATAAAAGAAGAAATGCCATACAAATCTTTGTGCAGACCATATCTTTTTTTCCCAAATATAAGAAATGTCTCTGTTGTGAGTCAACTTTCTTTCAGGGAAAGATTACATCTATTCAATGGCCAACCATCACGACTGCCCTGGCTGTATTCCAGGGTTTCCTACTTCTCGATGCTAGGCTCAAGACAAAGTCTCAGTAATTTAAAATATTTGTTGCTTGGAGTTCCCATCGTGGCTCCGTGGAAACGAATCTAACTAGTATCCATGAGGACGTAGGTTCCATCCCTGGCCTTGCTCAGTGGGTTAAGGATCCAGTGTTGCCATGAGTTGTGGTGTAGGTCACAGATGCAGCTCAGACTTGGCATTGCTGTGGCTGTGGTGTAGGTCAGCAGCTCCGATTCGACCTCTAGCCTTGGAACTTCCATATGCTGCCAGTGCAGCTCTAAAAAGACCAAAAAAAAAATTGTTGCCTTTAAAATAAAGTCTCTTTTTACTGATTACAAGTGTATGCAAAGAAATAATCAATAATAGAGATAATTTCTCTAAACAGCCATCAGCAGAGAGAAAGCATTCTTTAAGATTGTGGTTAAACAGATAAGATTACTATTCCTCAAAAGACTGACAGTTAAATAACACATTTCCACCTGAAAACATATATAAGCAATATTTTTCTCTCTGTAATCTGAACAGTTCTATCTAAACTCTATGGATGAGTCATTGTTTCACTAAGACATAAGGGGCCAAACCAGTTGCTTTCTGTTTGGAAACGTGTTTCAAATTGAATTTAAAGTTTAAAAATATAATTGAATCACTTATTTTCTGAATCAAAATAAGGGTCCTATGGCAATCTCTCAGCCACAAACTTGGGGCTCACCTTGGACTATGGCACTACAAACAGACCTCATTTTATCATGCTTGCTTTATTGCACTTCAAAGACACTGCATTTTTTCACAAGTTGAAGGTTTTCGTCAATCCTGCAAAGAGCAAGTCTATTGGCATCGTTTTTCCAGCGGCATTTCCTCAGTTTCTGCCTGTGTCACATTTTAGTAATTCTCACGTCATTTCAAACTTTTTCATGATTATATTGGTTAAAGTGACCTATGATGTTACTATTGCAAAAGATTAAAGTTTCCCTGTTTCAACTTGCTGAAGGTTCCAATGATGGCTAGTACTTTGCAGCAATATAGTTGTTTAGATTAAGGTATGCACAATGGGGTTTTTTTGACATAATGCTATTTCACACTTAGTAGGCTACAGTATATTGTAAACAGAGCTTTTATAAGCATTGGGAGACCAAAAAATGTCACATGACTATTGCAATATTCACTTTATTGTTGGGGTCTGGAACTGGAAATATCTCTGAGGTCTGCCTGTATATCTTGCACTCTTAAAATCATACAAATTTGAGGGTTTTTTTATTTTCAAATTTTATTCTTAAAATTTACAAACAAGAATTTAACTTGGTGGTCTCAACATAAGAATGTTCTAATCCATGAGCCCCCTCCTAGGTGAGCAAATGTTTTCCTCCCCAATCTCCAACAATTCCTTAAGATGATTTTGCTCCTCAGGAGGGGTGTGTCCTTCTTCTAGCTCTATTTCTGTAAGAACACCTTGAAATCTGACTTTTAATTCACACTCTCCTGAACCTAGTCCCTAGATTCCTTAACCTCTCAAATTTCATATCTTTTTCTTAGAGTTCATGCTCCTTGACCTCTAAGGTGAATTAAAGATTCCCTGTTACATGGAGAGGAAGAGTCCACCTCTCTCACTTGAATCTGGGTTCCCACACCGATGCATTAACAAATAGTGGAAGTCAGAATTGACACTCGTTCTGGATCTGCCCTTAGAACTGGCATCTTCTGCCCAGGTGATGGAGGGCCTGAGCAGCTGGGGAAGAAATAGGACCAGCTGACTGCAGAGACCAGGTGGAGAGGCCCCAGAGCCCAGCCTCCTGTCATCCTCGCTCAAGTGCCTGCCCTGGAATGAAGCTGCCTCGTACCCTCTGGGCCACCCCAGCCGCTGGCTCAATGCCTCGGAGAAGCCCTAGTCAGAAGCTATAGCAATATGGTGCTTATTTTAAGCCACTAAGTTTGGGAGTAGTTTCTGAAGCAGCAAAAAACACCTGAAATAGTTCTATGCAGTGTCTGACCCTCTGGGGCCAACATTAGCTTCAAGTTCCCTTGACTTTTGCCTGATCAGGGTGCTAAGTTTAAGCCCCACTTTCTCCTCCAGCTCCTTCCTGCTCTGGATGATGAGACAGGAATTTAAACTTGCCTGTCCCAGCCCCTGGTGGCACCCAGGAAGCTGCCTGCTGATTCCTCAGCTGAAGGGTGGGAGGTGCCTACCTGTGAGGACTTCCAGCCCATGTTTTGGGTTTTTCTTTTTCTTTTTCTGGCCATACCCGAGGTATATGAAAGTTCCCAGGCTAAGGGTCAAATAGAGCTGCATCTGTCAGCCTACACCCCAGCTGTAGCAACGCTGGATCTGAGTTGCATCTGTGACCAACCTACACCATAGCTTGTGGCAATGCTGCATCCTTAACCCACTGAGCAAGGCCAGGGATTGAGCCCATATCCTCCGTATTGGGCTCTCAACATGCTAAGCCACAACAGGAACTCCGAGTCCATGTTTTGAGTATTCCATGTACACACCTCTTCTGCAATTCAAAGCTCAGCACAGAATGAAAAACATCTCATTGATTGTTCGAGATAGGATTCTTCTATCAATGAAGACCAAATGCTGTTCCCCCCTCTGCTCCCCGATAGCCGCATTTTGCTTGGGATTTGTACTGAGGATTTATGTTGTTGCTGTGGAAATGTCTGTTGTCAAAAAATATTTCTTCCCTCTTTGCTTCAGAGGTACCTTATTAGCATCAACAAGCAGGAGTTTATGTTACTGTTAAAGTGAATACATTTAATTACACTTACTTCTCCAAATTGTTAAAACTATTTCGGTATTCTAATTCTGTTATACATCATGGTTTGCTTTAATGATGTAACTTCTAAATCAAGCCATTAAAAAAGCTGTGAACAAGGTAAGGCCTTCTGGTCTCCTACCAGATCGCTCTCCCAAGGTAAATATCAATATATTTTGCAAACGTATTTATTTGATACATTTGTCTTTGCTTTTTTTATAAGCCTGGTTTCTGACAGTTCCTGAAGGCACATGATCTAGCGAGCATGAAAGCTAAGCTCTTTTAGCAGTATGACTTTTCTCTCTTTAGATGGAGAGTTCAGAGACGAAGGAGGTGACCCGGTGGCTGGGCCAGCCCTGCTCAGGGATCATCCAGAGCCCAACCACTCACCTATGTGTGGAAGATGGTTAGAGGAAGTTCATGAAAACTCTCTTCTTTCCAAGGACGTTGCACTGAGTATGATTACAGTATCTCCATTTGCATCCCATGGACCATCACTCTGTGACACGGCCTCCACCCTGGAGGGAGGCTGGACCACACCTTCTCCAGATGCGTGAAGCAAAGTAGACGGTGATCAGTTAAAATAAGAGGAGGAAACCAGGAACAGGGGACCCTCACTTGTCACTGTCACAAACTGTCCTTCAACAAGCCACAGGTGTAGCAAATTTCCCCCGGGGACACAGAAATGGCTCTCTCCACATTGACCCCCAGATGTCACGAAGACCTCGTAAACTGTTTCCTAGCAAAGATTCCACGGGCTCTGCTGAACTCCTGGGTCCTTCTGTTGAATAATCCCTTTAACAAAGGAATTGAATTTAATCCAACATCATTTGTTCTTCATGAACTTCCTGTGGCTCCTCGCAATGAAAGCTTCCGTGTATTTACCGACCCTTCAAAAATGCACTTGGGATTGAAATCAAGTTCACCGCTCTTAGTGCAATACATTCTGCCCACCTCATTACTCTCTTCAAAACCAGAGCACTTGCCTACCCCCTGCTCTCCAGCCCCCTTGCATTCCCAGCCCCTCCAGGGTAGGACCAGATACAGTGCATCTCTTCTCGTTAAGTCCTCCTGACATCCAGCCGTATACAAACCAGAAGTCAAAACTCTGCAGAGTCGCCAGGTGCTCTGTATCAATCCTTTCACCAGGCTTGATTCCTGCTACCTTGAAGCAACATTTATTTTTACCCTTTTCAGTTTGAGAATTATTCTCCTTGACAGAGAAGACAGGGGCAAAATAGATACAGAGACGTTCTGCTTTTTCTATGTCACTGGCTTCAAGCTACAGACCTATTTGTAACTGAATCTCTTTTCCCTGAACATAGCAAAAATGTCTTTGATATTTCCTGGCATTATTCATACAGTTCCATATCAGTCTTGTCTAATTTTCCTTTGTCCAAGTGTCCATTAGCTTACTTTTTATGTCTCTCCTACTTGTTCTTATTATCAATTCATTTTCCATTGAAAATTGAAAAGGGTAATCCTGGGAAAACACAGACATTATTCCACCAGGCTCAGATTTAAATCCTCCTACCAGTTTCCCATTTTTTCCATTTTTTAAAGTTTTATTAAAGTATAGTCGATTTACAGTGTTGTGCCATTTTCTGCTGCCTAGCCAAGTGACCCAGTCATACATACATATACATTCCCTTTCTTATATTATCTTCCATCAGGGTCTATCCCAAGAGCCTGGATATATAGTTCCCTGTGCTGTAGAGTATTCCTATTGCGTTTGGAGTTAAGGCGTTATTTCCCTAGGATCACCCACAGACCCTCTTCCACATTCATCACAGAGTTTGTTTTCAAGCTTTCAGCTTGCTGCCTGGAGTGGCCTTCACTCAGCTGTCCTCTTCTCCAGGCTTCTGTCTGCCAAAGGGTCTTTGCCCATCCTGCTCTTCCCAGGTGAGTAGCACCCCCTCTCCCCTCCCCAGCTCACGCCCCCTCTGGAGGAGCTCCTTTAGGCTCTGGCTCTACTTCATCCTGATCTCATCACAGTTGCTATGTCACCTGTGTTTGTGTCATTATTGGATGATGTCTGTCTCTCTAGCTACACCAAAAACTTCACCAGGACCTTCACTACAGCAACAGCACATTGTAAAAACTAAATAAACATTTTCTTAATAAGTAAATAATCAGAAACACACTTCTGAGAGCTTTCTGGTTATTCTGTCATCTAGAACTTCAAAGAACCTTCAACAAAGTAACATGCATTGAGAAACTCTAAGAGGCCACAGAATGCAAGGGGTCTCAGTAAATTTGATCATTGAGTCACTTATTTTATGTGTGAATTACTCCAGATAAACACTATTTGAAGGGAAGTATATTGGAAAATGCAACCTTCAGGAGTTCCCTGGTGGCCCAGCAGGTTAGGGTGCCAGTGTTGTCACTGCTGTGGCCCTAGTTGCTGCGGAAGTGTGGGTTCAATCCCTGGCCCAGGATCTTCTACATGCTGTGGGCACAGTTAGAGGAAAAAAAATGCAACTTTCTACTTTATGAAAGCAGAGATCTAGGAAAACAGTGCCATCCTAAGAGACGAACTTGGTTCTCTGGGATATTTTAGAGGAACAATTATGTTATCAAAAAATAAGGGCCCTTTTCCTCCACTTTCTTATCCTTCTTATAATGGTAGACAGAAGTTTCAAGAAAATATTAACTAGTAGTAACAACAAAAATTCTAACTTTTCTTGGGTATTCTCCTAATAGTTACCTTTTTATTCAAGTTCATCACACATGAAGTATATTGATTTTTGTTGTTTGAAATAGATATCCTGGAGTTCCCATTGTGATGCAGCAGAAACGAATCCAACTAGTATTCATGAGGATGTGTGTTCGATCCCTGGCCTCACTCAATAGGCCAGGGATCCGGCTTTGCCATGAGCTGTGGTGTAGGTCGCAGATGTGGCTTGGATCCCATGTTGCTGCGGCTGTGGGGTAGGCCAGCAGCTGCAGCTCCAATTTGACCGCTAGCCTGGGAACTTCCATGTATCTATGTTGTGGCCCTAAAAACAGAAAGAAAGAGAGAGATATTCTTCTCCTGGCATCTCTCTAGTCTTAGGTTAAGATAGAGGATTTTTATTTTAATTTTCAAAATTATTACATTTTATTAAATATCATTTGGACATTTGTCCAAAGCAATTATATTTCTCCCCTTCATCATCATAATTATAGCCAAGGTTAAGTGCTAAATGCTTTATGTGTATCTCATTTAATTTCTGAACAGTAGTAAGAGTTAAATATGGTTTTTCAAGTTCCTTTTCCAAATGAGGAAACTTGTTTAAATAAATTCAGTATCTGGTGGATGATGGAGCCTGAGTACAACGTTATGATTGAGCCCAGGACAAGTTTCCATAGGAATGCAATCAGTTATAATACTTATTGTATAATATTAACTCTATATCTATTCTTTGTGTGTTTAATGTTAGTGTTTCATTTAGGATTTCCATATTTATAGTCTTAGAATCTTTTCCTATTGTTTTGTCTTTTCTTATTCTTGCTGTCATTAACAGGTTTAGTATCAGATTATAAAATCTTTATAAAATGCATTGGAAACATTCTTATCACTGAGATGCTTCTTGACAGTTTATAAGGGATTTTTGCACTTCCTCGGGGTGAAACAAACAAAAAAAGGCAGACGGTGATTCCTTCACAGATTTTGTCAAGGTCTTTCATAGTTATTTACCAGCTTATGCTTTCTTCCTTTTCCTGAGCTAACTTTATAATTTATATTTTCCTAGTAACTGTTACTATTCCACTAGAATGTTTGTTCTTTGGCAAAGTTTTTATGTTGCATTCTGTTTTTCAACTTTTATAAAGAAGTTAAAAGAATAGTAAACTAAACACATATATACTCATTGGCTCAATTCACAAATGCACATTTTGCATTTTTCTTAACCCAATGTACTTGTATTTTTAAATAATTTACAGTCATCTTGTGGCTTCACCAAGAAATACTTTAGCATATATCTCCTGAAAAGTGAGGATATATTCCAATATAGGAATTATTCATATATAGTAAACAACAATAATCCTTAATATCATAGAATACATAGTTTATATCCAAATTCTCTCTTATGAACCAATGATGCATAATACGCTTTTTAAAAAGTTGAATTATGTTCCAACCAATGTTTTGCATGTAATATGTTCTTTTTCTCTTTCAATCTAGACAGGTCCCCTCAACTGCCTCTTTATTTTTCTTCATGACATGTTTTTTAAAGAAATAAGTCAGAGAATATTCCACATTCTGGATTTCTATAAAAATGTTCTTTAACTTTTCTTTCTATTTCCTATATTTTTTGTACACTGCAAATTAGATCTAAAAGTTTGTTTAGATTCAGGTTCAACATTTGGGCCAGAAATACTTTTTAAGTGATGAGTGCATTTCTTATTGCAACACCCAAGGAGACCCAGGCTGTCGGGTTGTTCCCTATTAGTGACACAAAGTTTAGTCATTGTCAAGGTATATTTTTAATTTTGCAGTTATCGTGTATGGGGTTCCATAATCTGTGGTGTTAGCAGCTAATTACAATCCTTACCTGCACCAATTATTTCAGTAGAATGGTCTTCAATATGTATAGTAGCTCTTTTCATGTCTCCTTCATTAGTTCATGAGCACTTCCTTGTTTTACGGCACAAAAGATGCCCAGGCTCATTTCCTGCTGTCCTTGCCCCAGACAGGGGGTGAACTATTTCTTTCAATAGTATTAGTAACCATAATTTGAGTACCAGAGACACATTGCTACTGAAGTGTCAGTACCCACAGGTCTAATCAGTGGGAAGGTACAGGGAAGTGACAGATAGATTGATACACAGTAGGTGATACATAGATAAATGGATAGACATAGATATCTTTAGCACATCTATATTACTCATTAATATATTGCCTTTATTATTTAATATATGTAAGATAGTTTAAAATTTACCACCCCAACATCATTACTAATATTATAGTTATGAAGTCAAGGTTATGACTGCTTGGCATAAAAGGAAGAATATTTTCCAATAAGATTGTGCAGTAGAGTTGTCTGTTCAAAAGTCACTTGAAATCTAAATATGTCTACTAAATATATAGATGAGTTTGTCAGCATTCTTTGTTTAATTTTGCTTTGTTTCCTTTTTTAATTTATATTCTAAACATTTACATAATTTATAGAATAAAAGCTTTCCTTTACATCTCCACCTTATTTTCTCCCCTTTCTTGTGAAAAATACACCAGAATGTGCATGGTCACTTTCCCAGGCCTTTTCTACTACATATCTGCATCCAGATGTGAGGACAAACTCCTACTTCACTCCTTCTCAGTGAATCCTCTATCCTCCAGTATGGGATAAATAGCCTTTTATTGATTCAACCCCATATTTCTGGACACTGTGGTGGCTTCTGATATTTTGTATTTACAAAATTGTAAATTCCTACTTGTGGAGGTATATCTCCCAATTAGATTCTTAGAGCTGATTTTGCTGGGCCAAAGCTACAGGTATATGTAATTTCATTTGATGGTGAAAAATTATCTCTATAAATTCCCCATTTATGAAAATTCCCAGGTCAGGGATTGCACCCGAGCTGTGGCAGTGACAAAGCCAAGTTCCTAACAGCTAGGCCACTAGGGAACTCCTCATGTTTGTAATATTTTAACTTTGATATTTGTAAATATCTAATTTTGATGACTCTGATATCCCATCAGCCATTTTTCCCTATACGGATCCTAATTGTTGAAATTTTAATATAAAATATTTAAGTAGATTTTCCCAACTAATCAAAGCATCATAACCTAATGCAAATGTACATATATGCATACACACACACACACATATATATATGAATAATATACCAAATTTTTTTTGTTTCCTAGCTGCCACACAAATGCTGTACCTTCCATCAACAATAAAATGAGATTATCCTGATAGATGCCACAAGCTCAACAGAGACCACCAAAAAAAGTACGGGGGTTGGGGTGGGGATTAGAAACTGAAATTTCCCCCCTGAACATATCCATAGTTACAAATTTTGGAACTCCCTTACTGTAACAAATAGTACACTTTCTTTGTTGCGTATCTTCCAACTCCTCCTAGCCATCCAATAGCCTGTTTTACTAAGCTGTTGAAATGAATTCTACCTTGTTCTAATACCCAAAGTCCTTGAGGTGCTAAAGAAAATACTGCATATAAAATGCCTGGACAGGCAGAATAGGTTTACATAATGTTAATGTAGACAAATGGCATGTACCAAATTATATCTAGCTGCAATTTAATTAGATTAATTAGATCAATATAATTAGTAGTGCTATATTACCCTAGTTAGACTTGGGTGCTCACCGCCCCCTCCCTCCCCCACCAGCTCAAAATGGTTTACAACCTGAAAACATTATAATAGCACATGAGTACGCGTGCCGTAACACATCAATTTCCCCATGAACACACCATTAAGAGTAGGAGTTTGTAGGACACTCCAGAGGCACATAAAATGCTACCCTACTAGGGAAAAATTTTGATAATATAGGCTGAAAAATATCCCTACTGTCAAAAAAAATGTTTACTTCCCATTAATCCCAAGTTTAAGTCTGGTCATGATTACACAAAAATGAACTTAACAAAGAGGTTCTGGAGTTGACCTAACGAAGAAAACAGACTTATTGTGGCTTTCGTTAAAAACTCTGCAGAAGTTAAGCTTCAGACACCCACTAAATCACAGATGTGACTGAACATTGGGCCAGCCACTGACTGTATCACAGATAGCAAGGCCCACAAGCATCCCTTAACCTCTAGGAACTATGGGTGACTTAGGTTCTCAACCAACAAGAAGAATAACCAGGCTCATTGGTGTTCTGGGTCGGGGGAAAGACTGCTTGGTCCAGTCTCTATGATTTGTTCTTTTCAAATGATACTGTCAAGTCTCCTTAATTATTACAAACGAAGACTTTTCTTCATGGTTACACCCAGGTGAAACTGATGGAGATGTTCTTTGACTAGAACATCAACGTCCACCATGCTCATAACCGCTAATTTGCTAGTCCTCTACCCTATGGTCAAATAATTACATTAACAGTTCTGCTGGCTGTCCTTCAGTTGAGTAATTTTGTGCAAATTATGGTGGTTAAAAAATGCCAAAATTGTAGCACTGAAATCGACAGAAACTGTGGAAAAAATAACCCAATGTTCATTAAGTTAAAGATTTGCCTTATTATAGAATTGTAATCAAAATGTACAGGACTGGAAAAGAAGAAAACAAGGAAAGGAAAGAGAGGGAGAGATTGCAATTGATTTGTATGGGCTTGTAGGATTTAACTTAAATCGAGCCTGCACACAGCCCTTGCCATAAGCCACAGGGGAAAGCCTGTCCCCACTTTCTGCACTCACCCCCTCCTGTCCTCGGATTCCCACTGCCCAGAAGGCACTTGCTCTTCATCTTTATGGCCCAATTTGTACTTTGACAAATATTGATATCTATTTCAAAGAGAACACAAATAAATCTGATGTTCGTCTGATTTTTGTTTTCATCTTCCCATTCTCAAGCATAAATTAAAATATTCTGCTAAATGTTAGCTTCTGTAGCCTAATTACACTGAATGTACTGTGGTTGATAGTGTTTACACACTGCAAACTACTTAACATCTTATATATAGTAGGAAAGATGTGTTTAAATATGTTTGCATGGCTTGTGCTTGCATATCTCTAAAATAGACTTGAGTAATTATCAAGCCTTGCCATCATCGTGCTTTTTTGAGTTATAATTAAAATGTATCTTTTTTATTATACTTTCAATTTTTGCTCTAGAAAATGTTGAATTGTAACTGCACATTCAAGATTAAATTAATGTGCTCCTTCAAAAAGCAATCTGAGCCATCTATTACCTATAAATATCATAATTTGGTGGTGGTGTGTGGGGAAGAGAATTTGTATAAATATTTAAATAAGTGCATGGAAAATGTTAAACACTTCTTCTAAATTTAAGATTTGAATAGTACATATTCCTTCAGAAATAGTGACAAACATCAATGTACATTTACCCAGAGCTGGTCGTCCTAAATTTCAGCAGCCAGATTCTGTTTCTAAACCCTTTCTATGCTCAGAAGTGAAGGTTCATCCTTGTGAAATTACATCCCTGTTGATCTCTTTGCTTCTTAGATGGACCCACGGGATTCTGCTGCTGCAGAACTATATCTAGAAAGTGTTCTGAGGGAGACAGGACTAGAATATAGTTTCTAGTTACCAGCTGGAAAGAGCATACTAAATATAGGATTATTGATCAATTTAATCTCAGGAACCAAATAAATTGATGTCAGATAGAACTGGATTCCTAGGGAATAAAATTCAGACAAAATATCCTCCGAATATCCAAAACCAGTGCTTTAGACCCAGTGTAGACCACTTGGACAAGTAATATAAACCATTGGAAGGGAATGAAGGGGGCAGGCAGGAACATAAGCTTGTGTTGAGCCCAAGCTCTAGTCAAACTGGTGACTCTGGAAACTCCATAATCCACCCCCAACCACCTCCTCACCTCTATATGGAGACTACGATGGTCTCTAAAAATCAGCAAGGGGGCCAAATGGGTCATTGAAGAAATTAAATTATCTTATGTGTATAATACAGTCACAGCTTGGTGTCCAGTTCAATAAATATTAGCTGTAACGACTAACTCAGTTTGCTCTTGTCTTCAAAATGACCCTCAGTGAATGCAACCAGAGGAGATAAAAGGAGGCTACTGTTGCTGATCCCCGGAGAAGAAAAGCACAGTTCAGTCCTTGTTTCCCCCAGAGCAAGGTTGACAAAAGGCCAGCTGGCATCACTGAGGAAACGTAGCTGTGGGAAGAAAAAGGGCATTGAGGTAAGATCAGGAGAATCCCAGCTCTGGGATTTCCCATCAGATACTCTGAGATTGAGACCCACGGGCTGGTGTGGCTCAGCGCCCTTGCACGCACTGGTCAAGGGACAACCCCTCCATTATTGAGTGCCGCCCACGTGCCTGGCCCCAGGGGTCAGCCGTCAATGAACAGAGCAAAAGCCTGCTCTCATTGCACTTACAGTCTGACTGAGGAACCTCTCTCTCAACGGGAACAATGATATTCCCTTCCTCGTCTGGTTGTTAGGACAGTTCAACAAGGAGAAACATACAGAACACTTCAGACTGTGCCTCTCATTTTAAATCCCCAAAGAAGTATTAGCAGTTACTTTTGAAATGATCATTTTTATCATTATTATCCCTACTATTTAGTAAGAGCTCAGGATCTCACCCTGTCCCCTTCCCTGGACCCACGGCATTGTTTTGCACTGTATTCCTTCAGCAGCAGGAAGATGAACTAGGGCCCTAATAGGAACAACGAGCTACACAAATAGCCCAGTATTGACCTAGGCATCCATCCTATTTACCAGCACACTGAGTTGCCTCCTCTCACATTCCAAGATAGAGATAAGTATGTATTTGGTATTTGGAAACCCTTCAAAATACAAATGTGTGCCATATACCAGAAATGACATCAACCCCAAAAGTAATGTGTGGGGGCTTGACATGAAATTATAATTAACAATGTTTATAGCTTTAATTTCAACATAATGATGTGAAATTAGAACAGTATGATCTGAAGTTAGAAACCAAAAAATTTTGAGTGTATGGTTTTTGATGACTCTATTTAAGGTATTTTAGACTTTTAAAGCACATGCTACTGAATGCCATGTCACAGAAATTTGACATGGTCACAGAATAGATTTCATTTTCTTTCTATCATGTTTAGATGGATTTTTAAGGTATTCTTAAAAACTGATGTTCAAGATGGTCTATTTTTTTGAGGAAAGTTAAATGAATTGCAGATTTTCAAGGCACATTTTGAGGTTTTGAATTGAGAATGAGCCTGACTGAAAAAGCATTCCCCATTTTAATTTATTCAAACAGTATTGCTAAACCTTTAATAAACCACATAGGAATTAGTCTGGCCCTTTCAATGACGGCAACAAATATCATTAACAAATGTGAAACAGCCAACCATCAAGAAAGCACATGCATGGGAATTCAATTATAGGACACAGTGGGGCAGAGGAACGGCCACATGTCGACTTTATTTGTGTTCTCAGACCAGGCCAACTGCAGACAGGGAAGAAACTGTTCTCTTTTTTGCTCAAGATATTAGCTGGAAAGGAAAAATGATCAGAAATCTTTAGGTTCTGATCATACAAAATATTCTGGAATCCTGAAAAATCTCACTGGGCATTGGCCCAGCAGACAGAGGAGCTTTTGCACTGGAATAAACACAATGGGATGGATGATTTTGACCAAGAGCTCCATTTGCACAGGGACTCACCCCCGATGCTGGTGGCCAAGCAGGCATGCTGGACCCTGGGAACCAATGGTTCCAGCCACGAAAACCAGGCAGTTGGATATTCTTCTTCCTAAGTGTTTAAAGCTCTGGCTGACAAGCACAGATTTAACACGAGCTACTCAGAACTCTTCCCATGGAGGACATTCCCATTTAAACATAACAAAAAGGTGAACATAATCCTAAAACGTAGTATTTTAGACATGGGCTCACCGTCAGTAACGTGACCAGAAGATGAAGAGTGGGACCCCAAAGCCAGTCCAGCTCCCCTGCTCATGCCCTTGACAACAGCGCCACCGGGAGGCCCACACAGCCTTTGAGAACCCGCAAAATGCGGGGTGCTTCAGATGAGGGGGTGAGAGCCCAGCAAAGACAGGGACAGTGAAGAAAGTAATGCCATTTGTACACTCCACCCAAAAAGCTTTTTCGTAAGGAAAAACACGAAGAAGCTAATTTCCAGGAGTAGCACATTTGACTTGCAATTTGTTACTGAACTTTTGTTAATGGCCACACCCACCACTTAGGGAAGTTTCCAGGGGAAGGATTGAATCCGAGCCCCAGCTGTGGCAATGCTGGATCCTTAACTCACTGCCCTGGGCCGAGAATCAAACCTGTGCCTCCACAGCGACCTGAGCCACTGCAGTCAGATTCTTAACCCACTGCGCCATGGTGGGAAGGCCTGTTCCTGATCTTTTAAAGAGACTGACAGCCAGACCCCGATGTTATCAGTGAATGCCTCCTTTAGCAGTGGTAAGATACTAAAAAGGAGGAGAAAGAGTTCCAAACTACATCCCATGGAGTCAAAAGCCACTGGTTCCTGCCAGCTCTGGCTCTGTGTGGGCCCAGCTGGAAGAGGTGGATAAGGAGAGAAGGAGTCTCATCGGAAAGAATGAGGTTGAACAAGAGGGGGCCTGACTGCCTTGGCTCTGTCCCCTGGAAGAATCCTGTTGACTTTTAAGCCAGGATAGTTCCCAGTTGCCATTTTCCATCCCTTAAATGGCCAAGGGTCCCATCTGAACATACCCTCCTGGCTCCATCCCATTCTCTGTCCCTGTCCCACCACAGGGCTATGTGTCCTGGCCAATTAGGAACCTTTGTGTGGACTCTGGGAAGTTGGTAGCACTGTGGAAGTTCACGGAAAGATCAGAGGGTGTTCATTGCTAGAGCCTATTTTCCATCTCATAGGAGGCATTCTTCTCTACAATGGAAGAAAGAGGCCCTGCTGGTGGGGACATTCTGAGTAGCATCCTGATAAAAGTGACTCTCATACATCAGGGTCAAGAAAATCCTCATGGTGATAAAATTCTTGCTGCTCTGTGAAAACTGAAAAATATTTGCTAAATAATCTTCATTTCAGGATATTTCAGTATCACCCTTCTTTCAAATAACTAAATACATTAAAACATCTCCCTTCTCTTATCTCAACGCTAATTCCTCACATTATGATCCATTTGCTTTATTCAAGGACATCTGCCTTGTTTCTAGTCCGCTTTATCTGTCTTTATAAAATCTTTCACTGGCTCTGGATCATCTCGCCTTTCCAGACATCTATTTCCTGATTCTTCTCCTAAAAATCTGCAGAGGATAAACCCCTCTTTCTGGAAAACAGTGAGGTTCTCCAGCTCGTGGGTGGTTAGGAATTATCCAGTGATCACATAAAAATACATAGATCTGGGCTCCAGGATAGGGTCTAGAAATTCCTATTTTTCCTGGGTAACCTTCATGATTTTTGAGGTGGTGGTCCACAAACTCTGGAAAGGGGACTCTTGGAAGCACTCACATTGGCCCATCATGATCTGTCAAGCTGAATGTCTGGGAGTTGATTCATTGAAGAAAGTCCGTTCAGCGTGAACCACCAGGGAACCCTCTGAGACTTTGAGACATTCTTTTTTCTTGCACCCAGAATGATCAGTAAGATGGAAACATCTACGACAAGGCAGGAGTGGGCCGCTCTGCGTAATTCACTTCTCACGTGGGCACACGATCTGTGGGGTCAGTGGTAACCAGTTACTGGGCCCAAACCCTGTGGTTTGCATATGTTTGACAGAGGTAGACAAGCATGGATTAGATAACATTTCATGCACAAACGAAGGTAATAAGCCTCATTTCATTCACTGGCAATTTAAAACGTGTATATGCTTTTCTAGAGACGTGACGGAAACGGAAACGGAAAGTGAGTCTTTCTGTTGTTATTTCACTCGATTTTAGACTACATTATCCCCAAAGGAAAGTCCATAGAAGTAAGGGAAATGTCAGCAGAAAGATGGAAATCTACTTTTTTTACACATAAAAAATGAAGTTTTCTTACAGAATGCTCTTCCCCTGGTTTTCGATGTATTAAACAGTCATTACTACAACTAAGGAATGGTAAAAATAAGTCACACTAACAGTGTTCAATTAAAAGATAGGCACCAGCAGAGCACATGAAAACACTGCTTTACACTGCTACAAAGCACCCCATTCAATACAATTCTGGATTACATTTTAGACAGAGTGAAATCAACAAGCTGTGGACCTCTGGGTACCAATCAGAAATACCTCTTCCTTTAAGAGCAATTGCACTGACCCACTTACCTGGCATTGTCCATTTGAGCTGAGCTTAGACAAACAGACAAGGACACCACCCAAGGGTGCACATAAACAGGAAGAAGGGTTGGGAACAGAGATTTAAAATTAATTCAGGTAAGCAGGGGTTTTTTAACCTACAGAGATTTTCAGAATCCTCTCCAAAACTATTGAAGTGGGGGGGAGACAATTTTGCATCTCTTGCTGCAATTTCCAGCAAACACTAACTTGATAAAGCACAGATTCCAGCTTTTGGATCTTTTGACAATCTCAATAGGGGTAGAGATCAAGGATTTCCCTACTGGCAATTTGCAAGTGAGGCTCTCAGCTTTTTCTTTCAGAAGAGATGAGGGCAACGGCACGTAAAATTCCTTCCAAAAGAAAACAATAGGTAACTGTATTGAAGAAAGTGTTCCTTTGAGTTTCTGAGAATTAGTGAACTATTTTTCTAGGTATTATTTCTGAAATATTCTTCCTCTCCCCTCTCCTTTTTCAGGCATGTATTTATTTGTATCTTTTTCTTTCTATCTTTTTGGTTTTGTTTGTACTGAGGCTTCAAATACAGAGCCAAGTCTTGTTTATTTCCTGCTATGCAGCTATCCTAAGATCACTAGCCTGTTTTGGAGGGTGTGTGTGTGTGTGTGTGTGTGTGTGTGTTTTAATTTGGAAAGCATCCTGTTCTGTAGTATTTCAAATTTAGAATTCCATTTAGCTGCAAAATGAAAACAGAGAGATAAAGTGCAGTCTTGTGTGTTTCAAGTTCGGATGAATCTCAGCCACATTCCATAGATTATTTTGATTTAGTTTTAACAAAATACCACATTAAATCACTCTAATGAGCTGTTTCTGTTCCCCTCTCAGTACAAGGTCATTAGGTACAAGACAGCATCTTTCTGCACTGTCTTCACTATTTCATGTCCTACATGTCAAAAAAGACTTTGATGGTTTTCCATAGCAGAGAACAGGACACAAGAGTTCCTCCAGGAAGCGGTTTGTACCTAGGCGGGGAATCGATGTTGTCACACGTCCCCAGGACTGGTTCTGGCACACACCAGGTCCTGGGAGGAAGGCCCAGCAACCCTCCTCTGTTACTTGCACAGAAATAAGCTGTCTCATAGACCATCCGACAAGCGTCCCTTCTGCAGGTGATGCTTTCCGGGGATGAAAAGAAAAACCTGAAATTAGCATACACATTTACAATATCTGTCACTAAATGAATTGTGCTTTTTTTTTTTTTTACGGTAACAGCTGTCTTTTTAATTAATGAGAGTTGCAGATATATGATACTCACAAAATATTACACCACACATTCTGTTCACCCCTGGCAGGCCCAGCGCTCCTTTCCATTTTGCGATGGAATAGACAGCAAGGTGAGAGCAAGCAGGTAGCTGAACGTGCCTGGCTTAAAGTTCCATGTGAGACGCTAATTATAGAGGAACAGCTCCTGTTCCGGCTTCCAATTAGGGGTCTGAACAACCTCGTCAGTACTTTGCGCGGTTGTTAGCGTGTCTAATTATTTATCTGCTGCTATAATTTCTGGGAACCCGGTATTCAGGCTCTGGGCAACGCAGAGTCTGTGTTAACGGTGAGCAAAGTTTTCCAATGGAAGGGCGGCCCCAGAGGAGGCCACCTTGGTGGAAGGAGGGCCAGTTCTTCCAGCCAACAATGCCCTGGCACACCTCCAAGCCCCTTTCCTGAAAGGGGACATCACTCACTCATAAGGAACAGAAAAGAATGTTTGCCTTTGCTGCAGGCGTGGTTTTAGGAGAAATGTGCAAATCAGGCATAATCATCCTAACCAAGCCTACTAAGCAAGCCTAACCAAATGTAGGAGCTGCTTTTCTAGGCATCTATCATTTTCTATTTTCTCATCAAAGTCCAAAGGCCTAACAATGACATATTGAGAATAAAGCTGGCAATGATTCACCTTATTAAACAATGTTTTATTGCTGGTTGGTAAGCCTTTACAAAGTCATATCAGTAAAATTTTTACTGTGTAAACATATATTTTAATGTCATACACAGTATATTTATAAGTAGTGTAAATTTTTTTTTAATTTTTCAGATACTCTTTATTTATTTATTTATTTATTTATTTATTTTTGTCTTTTTGCCATTTCTTGGGCCGCTCCTGCGGCATATGGGAGGTTCCCAGGCTAGGGGTCTAATTGGAGCTATAGTCGCCAGCCTACGCCAGAGCCACAGCAACACGGGATCCGAGCCGTGTCTGCGACCTACGCCACAGCTCACGGCAACGCTGGATCGTTAACCCACTGAGCAAGGGCAGGGATCGAACCCGCAACCTCATGGTTCCTAGTCGGATTCGTTAACCACTGCGCCATGACGGGAACTCCCTTTTTTTCTTTTTCAACTGCACCTGAAGCATATAGAAGTTCCCAGGCCAGGGATCGACTCCCAGCAGTGCTGTGTGCTACGACCTAGGCCATAGCTGCAGCAATGCCAGATCCTTAACCCACTGCTCCAGGCCAGGGTTTGAACCTGAGCCTCCACAGCAACCAGAGCCTCTGCAGTCAGATTCTTCACCCACTGTGCCAGCGAGGGAACTCCAACTCTTTCTTAACCATTTGTGTACACTGAGGCATTGGTGAATAGAAGACACATTTGCCATCCGTGATCAAATCTTAAAGGCATTTCTACAAAAATGAAACATTAAGAGTTCGCCCAACGAGATTGCGGCGGAAGGGGGCGGTGGAGATTTACTAACGCACAAAAGTGCTGAGTATCTGTGTAGAAATGGGCTTGTGGGGAAGTTGTTTCCACGTGATTTGCCACGTCTCCCGAGACATCCTCGATTGATGCGATAAGCCCATCATGATATCAGATGATATCACCCGCCCTCTGCACAGAGCCCTTTGCTGTGTTTCCACCTAATCCTTTCAACAAGCCTGGGAGATGGGCATGGATGTTGCTACGTCGCTGATGACTACAGATGAGGGAAGGCAGGCACAAAAAAGGTTTAGGGTTGAACAAAGCCTGTAGGATCCTCAAGCGTGTTCATCACAAGAACGGAGTTAAAGGAACAAGGACTGGGGATGAGCCAGTACGCACCCACTGGGGAATGTGGTGGTAGGAGGCTGTGCAGGCTGCTCTGCAAGAACCCTGGTCTCAGCTTTCCCTCTGAGACCTGAACCCGCAAAGCACACAGCACAGTCAGAACCTAACAGAGCAAAACTCCATCAGTGAGATGGGTGGCTCTCATGTCCCTCGAGAATCAAGAACACCCTTATGAAGCACACTGCTGGGACAGAAGCTATATGAAGCAGGTCCAGAATGGAAGCACAGGGGAGGATAGGTACCTAGGCCAAGTCTGACACAATGCATGGAAGTACTGATCTGGGGAGCAGGCCCCTGTCCCCTGAACTCGGTGGCCACTCTGTTTAACAGGTGTATACTATCATGTAGCCGGGCACTGGAATAGTCAAACTTGGCCCTCCTGTCCTGACAGCCCGCTCCCCAGGCACCTTTCTGATCGTGTGACTTCCCAAGTAGCCTGCCTTTGGGGAGAGAATGTGTCGGTCAGGATGAAGCGAACATCTGGTCTACTTGACAGTTATATTGCTCACTGTAAATTAATGAACTGGCTCTCTGGTTTCCTCTGTCAGTCTCCTGTGAGATGTGTTAACATGAGTCAGTGTCCTTGAACCTGGGACCCTGAAAAATCTGAGCCTGCACATTGGAGCGCCTGACCTGAGCCAGGGCCGATGGAGGACCGCTCTGTAAAGTATCTGAAGGTCTCAGTTAAATTGAAATGTCATCCTTGAAGATCAATACCTAAACAATCATGTCTTTGACCAAAAATTGACCTTAGAGTTTTGAGACAGTGTGATGTAACCCAGAGACACTGGGTCAGCTGTTAGGCTAAGTTAGAGACCTGACAGGAAGTCATAGTTGATACCGTAGACGAGATGACAGGTCAGGACTAGGTGACCACCCAGACCTGGAGGCCTTGACCTGACGTGTGGAGGTGGGAAGTGGGCTGGAGCCTTCTGAATAATTAGACGATCTTGTAAGTACTAAGGGATTAAGAATCAGTCAGGGACACCCCTTGAAAGAACTTTTGAAAGAGGTATGGAGCCTCTTTCCATTTGACATTTTCTTATACCATAATGGTGACCAAGTGACAATAAGGAACTTATCATACAAGAGCAACACACACCCTAGACTCTTTCTCTCCGACTAAGCCACTGTTTGCCTGTAAGAAGAAGAAAAAGTGCAGGCAGAACAGGATTACCTATGGTCCAGGTAGGAACCCTTGGAGTGCGTCAGGTGTCACGCGACAAACCACAGCCCAGGGCCTGGGCACAGTGGGTGCATAGCACCAATCACGTGGATAGTGCACCTTGAAAATCTAAGTGGAGCAGGTCTGTATGGGTCTCTAGGGACTTCCTGATTCAGAGGATTTGCAGCAGAGCCACCGGGATGCGGTAGCACCGGGTAAACACCCCCGGGGGTGCAATTCAAGGACACCCTGATGCAAAAAAAAGACAGCCCTTGGAAATGTGCTAAGAGGTGGCCCACGGCCGAAGAATGGTCCGAACAGCACCTTTCCCATGAACATCTTCTTGAATTACAGAGTAAAACCCACAGGCATGGAAATAAAGGCAATAATGCAGCCTTCCGTTCTTATGGCTCCGTTTCCCATTTTCACATCCATTACCTTCCCTGGATGGAGTCATTCCTATTCTGACAAATCTCAGAAAAAATTGCAACCGTGGTTCTCTCCAACTGCCGGGTAGATAGTTCCCGGTGCTATTTAGCTTACCGCAATCGGGTTACTCGTTCTGAATTGCATACGTTTTCTTCATTAGGAGTAACTCGGGTGAATGATGGCTGCCCTTCAATTTCAGTAAAGTGTGGACCGTTCAGGTTCTAGCCGCATCCCTGCCTCGTTCAGACAGTTGTCTGTTTGGGAGAGCTGAAGTAAATCACATCCGAAGATAATAGCACAGTAGGGGCAGTGCCTGGGGGAGGAGAAAAGAATAATACCTGAGCCATTTCGTGTGCTATTTTCAGGAATAGAATATTTGGAAATTTCAGAGACATTTGATAATTCTAAACAGCTCGTTAAATTACCCTGTTCACTCTGAAAGAGAAAGAACGTCCAAATCTGCATTCATATTGCTGAGGGGGGAAAAGCATTAGGAATAACTCCTGCACAGATTTTTGGCGAGCATCAGGGCCCGTTTTTTTTCTAAAGACATTCTCTCTATTGCCTGCTGCTTGCTGCTTCATAACACTTGACAAATTCACAGTTCTTAAAAGCCCCCATAAATGTTTTGTAAATTGCTCCATTTTATCAGGGAGTTCTCAGAGACTTGTCCCTGATATTCACTCTGTTTTCATTCCCCATTCCTTGTTTATCTTTATTTTTATGCATTTTCCAGCATAAAAAGGCTGTCATTATTAGTATCAGCATTCTCATTATTATTATCATGATGTTAGCCACAGAAAAGATTTACCATCTGCAAGCTGGAAATTCCCACAGTCTTTAAGAGTCTCCTCTCCTCCTGACAAGCTCATAAAAATAAATAAATAAAGCCATCCAAAGAAGCATGTGAAGGCATCTTAAGTTGTTCTGCTGCTTCGGGAAAGATACACAAGCCCTGCTCCACTTTGCCTAAGAATGTTTAAGCTAAACAGGAGCCAGAACGTGACTCCACCACCGATACGGAGAAATTCTTCCAGGCATTCCATTTAGACAGGAGGCGAAATTGAAGGGCATGTGGCTGGAAGAGGCTGCAGGAGGGAGAGGGCGTGATGGAAGATGCCCCAGAGGGGACCAGGGGGAAGAGTGGAGCGGGGAAGTTAGGAAAATTGCACCAGAGACCTAAAATTATAGACCTGCTTGGAATATGAATCCCCACAGCTGCAAGAAGGAGGCCAGCCGATTGAAACTTGTTTGGAATACTTTCCTGGACAAGTTCTATTAAAAATGAGATAGTGTACCGTAAATACAGGATCATGTGTTCAAGCATTTTGTCAGCCCTCCGGCACCTGATTCATTCCCAATAGCACAATCTACTGGATATTATACCGGGACTGTAAGAAACAGCCGGCACATGTTTCCATCACTCAGAATTGCTACCTCTTTAAACACAAGCATGTAAATGAAATATATTCCCCAGGCAAGCCAACCTGGAGCCTGGTACCAAGCACACACTGACGTGCAGCAGTGGGAGTTCAGGTTAACGCCGTGCATCAATTCTGCCCCGTCCAGCATCCACACGAGAACTTAATATCGAAGAGAAGCTGGATCAGCCCAACAGCATCCATATGAAAAGCAAAGGAAATCCAACCCGAAATCAATTTTTCTTGAACAGCTGTTCGTCGATGTTTAATTTCTACCCTGGAAGTCCACTTTTCAGAGATTATCTAATAATTGCAGCAGAGCATGTGCTCGGCAGGAACACATAAATCATATTTCCCTTCTCCGATCCTGCAGCTAGGCGTCACGGTGATCACAAGGAGGACTTCTGATTGCACCTAGACTTTCAGGGGGTTCGGGGGAGCATCAGGAGTAGCCTTCCCCAGACGACACAGAGCGGGGGGCCCCGTTCCCAGCCAATCCCCCATCTTGGTGCCGCCCAGGGAAATCTCGGAGCTGTTCCCTGAACTCCTCATTCATTTCCAGGATGGCCCCATCTGATGCGGGTGGCATTAGCATTAAATCATACCCTAGAGAGAGCAAAACCCTCCTGCCTGGGATGGAATAGATTCCTGGGCTCAGAGAAGATGTGCACTGTGCTGCCCAGAGCAGCAGGACCCTGGGGGCCACTAAGGAAAACAGGTGCCTGGCGGCGGAGGCGGGTTCCCAGCCAAGGGCACCCGGGCTGTAACTGCCATCTAAGGGCAGATGAAATATACTCAGGACCTAAGTCATTTCCTCCCCACCCCCCTCCACCTTTAATTACTCCAAGGACACCTTATGACTTGGAAGGATACACGATGGGGCAACAGAAAATCAGGGGCTGCTTTGTCTGATCTGCCTACTGTTTCCCCTCTCCCAGTAAAATGGAAGGGACTCTGGAGAAGGGATTTTTAACCAGAAAGAAAAAGGGGGAGAATTCCGAGTTGGAGGGTGAGGTGACACTGGATGTGAGAGGACTTGGGGTGGGTCTAGAAAATTGGATGAAGCAAAAGAAAACCAAAGATAACCAGGAAGTTGGGCTGGAGGGTAAGGAGATTCACAGCTCACCTACTTTGCAGGTGGCCTTAGAACAGACCTCGGGTCCACTGTACACAGAAGACACAGAACACGCATGCAGTATAGGCGTGTGTGTGTCTAGTCCCTCATGGGGAGGCTTAATCTTTAGGGCCATCACTCCTAGTGTTTTTTCCTCCTCAAGCCCCTGAGACCCCTGCCCTCTGGCTGTCAGAGAGCTCCCACCAGGGAGGTGGCATCAGGCAGGACCCCAAGCCACAATCACAAGGCGCCCGGCTGTCACTGGACCTGGTTCATATCCTGTGCGAGTCCCTGGGACACTGAGCAGAGTTATTACCAGGTTGTAAATCCATGACTTTAACATTTACAAAGCACAGGGAACCACTAAAACCCAACGCTGTCTCAGAAAATGACACTGATGAAACTGTTTGGAAACGGCCTCATTTCCTGGGAAGTCGCCCGAGAGTGGGTTTCTCACAGTCCGAGGGGACAGCTTCCTCTCGATGGCCCAGCAAGTCCAGGAGGAAGGACAGCCCGAGCCCAGTGAGCCTTTCTTGAAACCCAGCTACCACCTGCAGTGGCTTGAATGGCAGCCCCCAGAGACCATCCGGGTCCTGACCCCCAGAACTTGTACGTGGGGAAAAGGGCTGTTATTCGGAAAAGGAGTTCCTCCCAACCCCTGCCCCCCAGCCCCCCAGCCTCCCAAACCACTGATATGCTTTCAGTCTCTATAGATTTACCTATCCTGGATACTTCACATAAATGGAATCCTACAATATTTATATGACTGTCTTCTCAGAATGTTTTCAAGGTTCGTTCACATTGAAGCCTGTATCAGCAGTCCCGTCCTTCCTACGGCTGAACAATTCCACTGTGTGGAGGAAACAGCCATCATCAGCTGTTAGAGGACATGCGGATTGTCCCTTTTGATGCTTGAGCCCCATTTGGCTACTTGGGGTAGCACTGCTCTGAACACTCATGTACACTCACCTGTCTGAGTCCCTGGGTTCCATCCTTAGAATATATTCCTAGGCATGGAAGTGCCAGCTCCATACGGTACTTCCATGTTGAACTTGGTGGGGAATCAATCTCCAAATGGATTTCCACAGTGGCGGCCCCATTTTCCATTCCCCCCAGCAAAGAATAAGGATTCCAAATTCCCCACATCCTGGCCAACACTTGTTATTTTCTGCTCATTACTATTATTGTGCTGTTGCTGTTGTTATCACCCTAGTGAGTATGAAGGAATTTTGCTGTGGCTGTGACCTGCCTTTCTCTAATGACTAAGAATGTTGAGTATCTATACAGGTGCTTGTTGGCCATTTGCATTTCTTCTTCAGAGAAAAAGTATCCTGAGCCCTTTGGGGTTTTTGTTTTTGTTAATGTAATTTGTCTTTTTTCTGCCCTTTATGTGTAAGACTCTTTCCTAAACTACCTTCTTTCTTTGGTTTTTCCATTAAAGTCAAATTGGATCTTCTAGCCCAGAACTTTCATTCAATATTTGACCTATTATTTTCAAATAATTATCACCTATTTTCCCGGGAGATCCTAAAGCAGCATAAAATGTGCAGGCCCTAGAGCACGTTCACCACATGCCCCTCAAATCTGTTGTTCTGGTTTCCTATTTCTCATAAAGTTGCCAAACCCTCCCAGTTTCCAAGATTTAAGCTAGGAGACTTACCTCTGACCACAGGCTTTGCTCCCAACAAGGGCCAGGATTCAAGTTCTCTGCCCTAACCTGAGTTCATCCCATTCTCTCTCACCGTTTCTTTTGCAGACATCTCAAAACACAAATCCTCACTAATATTGTTCTGGAAAGTTACAGCACTTTCCTATCAGCTGTAGTAAGCTGTTATAATTCAGCCTCAGTGAAGCCTGTCTTGCGGTGTCTGCCCACAGATTTTGCCATGTAGTATGCATCTCATCAAGACATGGGGTCTGCCTCACTGCCCCCTGTAGAGGCTGCCCCTGTCACGTGGTCTGATACAGGGGGAGGCTGTGATGTTTTCAGAGCTAAGTCCAGAAAATTTCCTTCCACTCTCACCCCTTAAAACACCCCTGAGACTCCCATGCAGCACAGGTGGTCCAGCTCCTGGAGGAGAAGACACTGTGGGAAGGAGAACAGGGAGCCCAGTCCACAGCTGGGACCCATGTGTAACCACGGGGGAAGCTTCCTATACCCTCCAGGCCACATTGTCTCAAGAAGACTGTCGTCATGGGAGTTCCCATCGTGGCGCAGTGGTTAACGAATCCAACTAGGAACCATGAGGTTGCGGGTGTGGTCCGATCTGGCATTGCCGTGAGCTGTGGTGTAGGTTGCAGACTTGGCTCAGATCCAGCGTTGCTGTGGCTCTGGCGTAGGCCGGTGGCTACAGCTCCAATTCGACCCCTAGCCTGGGAACCTCCATATGCCGCAGGAGCGGCCCAAAGAAATAGCAAAAAGACAAAAAAAAAAGACTGTCGTCATGACCCCCTCACAACATGCAGCACACCCCTTCAAAGCCAGCAGGAAATCCTGTCCCACCTGCCCAGATAGAGCCTCATACGATGTAATCTAACTGAGGGAGTGACATCCCAACAGCTTGGCCATACTGTCCTGGCTTGAACCAAGTCAGTCATCACCCCACTCCAGATGGGTGTTACAAGGGAACAGCCATCTCAGGCATCACCTTGGGTGTTCCCACCAAAGGAGGAAATAGAACAAATGGTAATGATAACCGCAGGGGGAACAAAATTGATAAGCGTTTTTGTTGAGAGGCAAGAAAGCATAAATCACGAGGAATGAATTTTAGTATAAAAATTCATAGATCATTCAATTATTTCAAACTCCATTCCAAACCACTAATCCTCCAAATTATGGTCCTGAGCTACAATGGTATTCACACGCTGACACTGAGTCCCACCCTGAGACATTTGCACTAAGTTAACAATTCAATAGAAGAGCTGCCTGCCCAGATAAAGCTTTTAGTGAACTGAGAAGGTCCAGACACAGCTTTCTTGCCAGGCCCCCCAGCAAGGATAGGCCATCCTGCTTGCAGGATGTTGCCTCAGATCTGGTGACAATGCCGGGGCCTGCTTCTAGGAGGAGATGGACCTTGATTAGCCTTGACAGATGGAAAAATTGTGTAGAGAGGAGAGGAAAAGTCATCCAGGTCAGAACATCTAACACGTGTTAGGCATAGATGTTAGGATCTACAAAGGCAGAGACCCTCTGGCTGCAATGAAGGGTACTTGGTGGCAAAAATTAGCTAGGTTATATGTAACCCATACATCCCAGACTCCTGCACTTCCAGGATTTATATTTCCCTTTATTTTATAAGTAACAGTAATTAACTCACTATACCCGACACCAAGGTCACTTGGTTGTTTGAAATCAACCTTCAGGTCCCATGAAGGGCCCCAGAGAAACTTTCCAGGCAGGATTCAATCCCAGCCTGCCCTGTTATTTTTTTTCTTTTGTCTTTTTTTTTTTTTTTTTTTTTTTTTAGGGCTATACCCATGGCATATGGAGGTTCCCAGTCTAGGGGTCAAATTGGAGCTGTAGCCATTGGCCTTACGCCACAGCCACAGCAATGCTGGATCCAAGCCACATCTGCAACCTACACTACAGCTCATGGCAATGCCAGATCCTGAACCCACTAAGAGGGGCCAGGGATGGAACCTGCATCCTCATGGATACTAGTCAGCTTCCCTGTTATTTTTCTCACATAAATATTTATTCATCCATCTCTTCTTTCATTCAGTCAGTCAGAAATTCCTAAAGAACTCTGTTGTGAAAAGTCCTGAGATGCTAACAGACAAGGAGAAGACGGCCTGGAGTATGATCTAAGTGGACCACCTAGAAAAGCCAGCACAACCCTGCAAGGCCAAGTCCACTCCCTTTCTTCATGGACACACCAGCAGATGATCATCTCCTAAAACTGTTTCATCAAAATGCAATGTCTAACAGAGCTGGATTAAGCCATTGGGAAATATTCTATTGAAATACAATCCAATCTCCTTGTGCCATAAATCCATGCAAAGGATGTTTAATTACCTACTTATTATACTCGGATCCCAAAAGTGAGAAAGAGAATGGACATGAGGGAGTGGCCTAGGGAAAGGTATACAGATCAACCACTAATATTCTAGAGGTGATACATTTAAAGAGAAATTAGGGCTGCATTTAAAAAACAAAGAAAGAAAAATAAACCAATCCCAGCAACAACCCCAGGATGCCCAGTTCTACACCAAACAGGGCCCTGATTTGGGGCTCAGGCTGTGTGCTGGGGAGACAGGCAGAAGCTGAGATGCTGGAACTCCCAGCCCCAAGGCCAGGCTCCTTGGAGGCAAATTCTGTCCATTTCATCCGGTCACTCTGGATGCTAGTGACTCGTAATGATATATACATAACCAGGTGCTGCCCTTAACTAGGTATCATCCTGCCTCTATTGCTCAAATAAATCTAAACGGCGCCTTAAAGGCAGAGAGACACAGCTGCGGTAACATTGACCGAGGACCTGGCTATTAAGCTGTCCAAGGCTCTAGAATCCGTGAGATGTTTGACAGCACAGGGACAAATATGTATGAGAAACGCTGCTTAATCCAGGTTTCAAGGGCAGAATTTGAAACCACACTTCTGCACCAGGCAGGTCGGATCCCTGGAAGGATGCTGTTGTAAAGAACTGCCGAGCCCACACCACAAGGAACACCCCTGCCCTTCCTTAGTCCACCAAGCACCCTCGGGGAATGTATCTCATAAGACAGAAGGCACACAGCTCTGAGAAGGAGAAAGTTAAAAAATAAAAATTAAAACATTTTCAAAGGAGTAATCAGATGAACCCATTGGTCTCCATTCCACTATTTGAGAAAACTGGAGCTCTCCCACTCTGGGAATATCTGCTTATTACTGACAGCACAAGGCAGTCAGAAGGAAGGGTCTTCACCCTGGACCCCAACACCTCTGTGATCCTTACACACACACACTCTGACCTCTGTTCACACAGTCTGAGATGATCCTGCCCCAAAAGAAAGACTCAAAATGTAGCCATTGGGAGTTCCTATTGTGGCTCAGCGGTAACGAACCTGACTAGTACCCATGAGGACTTGGGTTCTATCCCTGGCCTCATTCAGGGGGTTAAGGATCCAGTGTTGCTGTGAACAGTGGTGTAGGTCGCAGTCACGGCTCGGATCCTGAATTGTTGTGGCTGTGGTGTAGGCCAGCAGCTGCAGCTCCGATTCGGCCCCTAGCCTGGGAACCTCCATATGCCACAAAAAGACAAAAAAAAAAAATGTAGCTGTTGTCCAGCCTAAACTCAAAGGCATAATGCGTCTTGGTAAATGTGTAAAGCATGAGGTGAGCAACAGCACATATCTTCCTTTACCTTACTTCTTTTTCCTCCCAAGCCAACTTTTTAAGAGTCTTGGCTTTTTCCAAGTTTCTGTTTGGCCCAAGATTTGGCATAACCACTTCCTAATGGGTGTTTCCAATAGGATGGGCTCTCCAGGCAGTAACACAGACTGCATTTCTCCATCTCCTGGAGGCAGTTATGCCCCCATTTTTGGGCAAGCCATCCCGAAAGCGAAGATGTAGTCACGTTTTTAAATGTTTCCATGGAGGACAAGCGCCCAGGGGGACCTGGAGAAGGAGACCCAGGTCGACGTGCTGCCCTCCTGGGACTCTGGGCATTGCCACATGGTCCCGTGTTTCTGCTCCTGCGCATCAATTAGAAACTTCACTTTCTCATCCCCTAATCTTCCGGCAAACAGGCAAAGTGACACGCTGGTAATGAGCTGTTTTTCAAAGTCAGAATTCAAAGGGGTCTTGAGGAGATGATGTCTGCAAAGCAAGATGGGAAATGTTGACAAGCGCCTTACCACGGGGATGTCAGGGGAGCTCTGACAGTCCCATATCGGGGTGAGATCGGCTTGTAGTGTGTCTGCATATTTGCAAAGGGTTTAATATTTCCCTGTAACTGCAATTCCCCTTCACTTTGGTTCCAAGAGCATCCTAGACCTGGAGGATACGTATGGAAAGAGGAGGGAGACACCACCCTGCCTGGACAGAGGGGTGATGGGCATGGGCAGGGGTTCAAGGTGGTAGGAGGTCCGGACCACCTGCCAAGAGAATGCCCTGGTTGAGTCCAACATGGGGAGTCACAGCCTCCTGGGATACAGTGGATGTGGGCACCATCCATCCTGAAGGTCCAGCCACCAGCAGCACCATGACCTGGGATGGAGAGGGAGGAGGGTGAGCCTCCAGCGCTTCTTGTCTCCTTGTGCTGTGGGAGTGACAGCCACAGGGGAATCCCTTCATGGAATTTGTCCCCAGATCACCTGATTCTGGGTGCTTCAGCATATAAAATTCTCTGGGTCAAAATGACATAGCAGCACGAGAAAAATAAGTCTGATAATAAATTTAAAGTATGTTTTTGCTTTTTCTTTCTCCCCTTTCCCTCCCCCACCCCCCCACCCCTGCCACTGATCTACAGGTGGGCTGAGGATTTCTCAGGGAAGTCACCTTGGCTGGGGTGCTGCCAGCCATCCAATGTGGCCCTGGCTGCCAGGCATACTCATGCTCCACCCCCCACCCCCAGCCTCCGTCACCAGGGACCAAGCAGCTTTGAGAGCCTGGTGCCCAGTGCTGGGCTGCCCGTGGCTGATAATGGTGAGTGATGATGGCAGCCCAGCAGGGCCGGCTGCAGCCAAGGCTGGTAGCAGTGCCGGGCCATCACGCTGCCATGCAGGAAACCCATGCTGACAGGAGACTGACGGCTTCTGATCCTGCAGCCAACAGCTGGACCCAGGCAGCAGGAGGCAGGATTTCAGGGCGGGCCTGCCACAGGCCTCTCCATCCCAGTGGCTCTGTTGACAGCTGGCGCCACTTCCCTGGCAGCCAGTGCAGTGGCAGAAGCAGCTAGAGAAAAGGAGCATGAAGGATCCCACCGCATCTTGGGGGCCAGCAGGAGAGGCCTGCACAAGCAGACCCGGGGCAGGTCTCCTAAAGTTTTGTTCCCTCCCCCAGCTTGCTAGGATCCTCAGGAAGGTTCAGTGGAGACACTATTGATCTGTGAGAAGTAAGCTGATTTCAGAAGAAAAGCTCTCTGGATGCCCTATTCACTCGCAGGCTCCACAGCAGCCTTTGGTCAGCATCACTGCTGCTTTTCCAGCACCTGGTTGTCTGCGCATCAGTCCAGACTCTCTGGGTAGAAGTGGTCCTGCAGGAGCAAGGAAAGGATACAAAGGGACAAGGATGCAGGCCTGGGAGCTTGGGTCTATGAGAAGAGGCAGCCTCCCAGGGAGCCTCCCTGTCAGCATCCATCCTTTCCCTGGGCTGTGTTTGTGGCTCTCTTAGGGGGTCCACAGAGAAATGGTGTCAGATCTGGAGGGGGGCTCAGCGGTGCATCTTCTGCCAAGTTCGCAGTTGTTTCACTGGTGTCGTTGCCCAGACACCGGAAGCCACACCTTTGCCTCTGGAGTAACCACACCCCTATCTTTGTGACCAGGGTAACACGCCATCAGGAAGCAGCAGCAGCAAACTAGGTACCACCTCATGTCCACAGAAAGCCCCAGCAGATAGAGGTACCTGGGGCTGTGCTCAGTGGGGAGCTCCCAGCTGTCCCGTGCAGTTTGCACAATATGGAATAAAAGATGTTAGAACACTGGGGACAAAGCGACTCCTGAAGGTTGCTATGGTTTCTGACACATGTATAGGAGGAAAGCCTACCCTTGGCCCTCTGTTTTCTGCCCCATAGCCTGCAGGTACACTTAAGAGAAACCCTTGCAGGGCAGCCAAACCTACTTGGGAAGGTAAAATCAGATCTGCTCAGAAGTCAGGAGAGGAATTAAGTGACCTCTGTGGGTCCTTCCAGTATGTGTTTCTAGGAAACAAACAGAATTTCTTGTTAAGTATTTGTTAAAGATTGCAGACAAGTATCTCTTGAGATACAATTCAGTTTATACAAACTAAGCTGACAACACTTCATTTCCAAAGAGCTTTGATTTCATAAAGATCACGTAAACACTGGAAACTGATAGGTTCAATCGGTGTGCCCCTATCTTGATCCCAAGAAGCTAATTCTAGAAAGACCCTGTATCAAGGATCAAAATATTATCATGTCCAAAGTTCCCTCTGTGGCACAGTGGGTTAAGGATCTGGCGTTGCACAGCTGCTGTGGGGGTCACAGCTCTGGCTCAGATTCGATCCCTGGCCTGGGAA
Source organism: Phacochoerus africanus (assembly GCF_016906955.1). NCBI lineage: Eukaryota > Metazoa > Chordata > Mammalia > Artiodactyla > Suidae > Phacochoerus > Phacochoerus africanus. Next base: position 150,564,598 of record NC_062545.1, on the reverse strand, counting down.
TTTCCAAATGCCACTGGTGTAGCCAAAAAAGAAAAATATATATATCACCATTTCCTAAAAAGGTGACTGGTGGCTCCTCTGACCTGGGGATAGTCCTGAAGTCATTGTCCAGGAACAGGACATTCTCATGACTTTACGAGTCACATCTGCTTTGTAGCTCTTAGGCACACCTGGAGGGATATTTTATTTCTTATCTAGATTCAAAATAAGGAATTTGTTAAACAAGCAGAAAATGCAAATTGAAATCAAGGAACTGATGTGTTGTGTGAGAGATGACTGAAGAAAAAGCCCCCTGCATTTTATGGGAGCCTTTGAACACCCAGAGAACAAAGCCAGGAAGGGAACTCCAGTTGGCCCATGTAGATCTCTGCCTACATCACTTCTAGAGTCTGTGGTCAGCTGGTTAATGGCAAATCTATTTTCCCAGCAGACTGGACAAGATTTTCACCAGCAAATACCCCTTGATAGAAAATCACGTGCTGCCCCATTTTTGTCATGCAGGTGTCATGCATGCTATTTGTAGAAATTACAAACTAAAATGATATTTCCATCAGAATTCTGCTAACTCCATTATTGATGAACAGGTTACAAGTGTTTTATCATCAGCTTAATAATTCTTGTCAAGACCAGTAGTATCCCCTTTGGTCGGTTCGCAGCAAGTTGACATCAAGTGCTTGACTCATGAGAAGAATAACATGTACATCCATCATTTACATTACTATTTTTTCCGTCAGCATTCTGTTGAGTTTGGCTTATGCATAAGCCACCCAAGAAGTGGGAGGGAAGAGAGGAAACTGGGGTTAAGGGGTGTTAAATAAGCAAGGAGTCATAGTGCTCTTTGCTCCATGAGTTTAATTATGTTACTAACAGAAAATCTGGTGAATCCACAGAGGTGTTTTGTCCTTCATGGCAAGAGTGTCAATATTTCCACAAGATCTTAACAACACAGGGTTCACCAATTTTCATAACCCAATGATCAATACACCTGTAACTGATGCAACAAAACCCAGGCCTACACTAGCTTCCATTGGCCCCAATGACAGCTTGAGTTCACCTAAGGCTCTTCATCTCTGAGCCTGCAGCCCTCACCTATGTCCCGACCAAGTCCTTCCTTCCCTGCCTCCCTCCAACCCATCCTCCACACAAGCTGAAAAGGCCACACACACACTGGAGACATTGACCTCAGTGGGCATGAAATATGAGATTTCAGTTTTCTTTCTACCTCTGTTCAGCATCTTTTCTTACCCAAGACCCCATCATCTCAGTCACTCCACCCTATGATGATTCTCTGAATACTGATTCATTGTCTGTCTTTCCAAATGGAATGAATTAAGAAGTTTTCTTCTGAAACCCTCACAAGCTAGTGAAGAATAAAGATACATAAATAAAAGTTCACCCAAGGTAGACTATGATAAGTGATAAATCCTATGAAATATATTCAAGAAGGAGAGAACCACTTGAACAGGAATTTGTCATCTCATTTGTCATCGCTATTTAATTTCTGACTCTGGGTCTACCTGCAAATGTAATAAATATGAATTCAAGTCTCATTCGGGTCAATGACAAAACATCAAGAGGACAGCAAGAGGGACAAACACCTTCCTGAGAAAAACTGATTCATTAACCCCCTTTAAGCAAAACAATTTAATTATTTGTGTTTTTAAAACATCTTAGAAGTGCTCATTATAGTTTAGGGCTGTAGCAAAGAGCTTCACAGGGTGTTTCACGTCTCCTGACAGCAACTCTCTGAGTCATGCCTCCCTGGCAGACAGGAAGCAGGCTCAAGGAGTTGAATAGCAGGTCAGGGTTGGTGTCAGAATTTGAATCGAGAATTCTAGCTCCAGCGCCCACATCTTCAGCCACTGTGCTCTGGAGGGTTATTGCGAGATTCAAATGGGGAGGGATGCAGAAGAATGGAAACCCAGGTGCCTGAAATGAAAGGATAAAACCATCAATTCACTTAACCCCTTCTGAGCTTTCTGCCACCTCACTTCCCAACATTGAAATCCCTAAGACTTTTCTAATTTAAGTAAAAAGCCTTACCTGTGTGATAACTAAAATACAGGTAATGACCAAATGTCAAAGTACTATGGGTTGGAAAACACCCCTGCCCTGTGCACCATTCCACACTCCACTGAATGTTTTTGTGGAGAATAAGAGAAGTCTGAGGAAAACATCGTGAGAGAGAAAAGAGGGGTGCTAGCTGTGGGGCAAAGATGGTCCCCAAACACTACAAGACAGAAAAAAATCCATGATGTGCCCAAGATAAAAGGGATCCTGAGAGATCAGAAGCTACAAAAGGGACTGATAAATGCAATCAGTTCGAGATGGCAGTCTTTTTTGTTTGTTTGTTTTTCTAGGCCAAACCCGAGGCATATGGAGGTTACAGACTAGGTGATGAATCGGAGCTACAGCTGCTGACCTACACCACGGTCACAGCAATGCAGGATCCTCAATCCACTGAGCAAGGCCAGGGATTGAACCCACAATCTCATGGCTCCTAGTCAGAATGATTTCCGATGCGCCACACAGGAACTCCCGAGATGGCAGTGTTTGAAAGACATTGCTTCTGTGGAAAGAAGAGTGTAAAAAGGGATGGGAGGGAGTTCCCATCATGGCTCAGCAGGTTACAAACCCAACTGGCATCCATGAGGATGAAGTTCGATCCCTGGCCTCCCTCAGTGGGTTAAAGATCCAGCATTGCCGCAAGCCGAGGGGTAGGTCATAGACGTGGCTGGGATCTGGCATTGCTGTGGCTATGGTGTAGGCCCGCAGCTGCAGCTCCGACTCAGCCCCTATCCTGGGAATTTCCATATGCCACAGACGCAGTCCTAAAAAGCAAAAACGGGGGCTGGGGGGGGGGGGAGGCTGGGAAAGCCCAGTGTGAAGGGTGGATATAAAGGGAAAGAAAACAAAGCAGGTAAATTAATGGCCCTACGAGAACCCCTCCACTGATGAAAATTCTCCCAAAGAAACAACCACAGTGCAAAAGAAAACTGGAGCACAACACTCCCAACTGACTAATATCCTAAGCAAGCTCTTGGGGAAATGAAAGACCATCCTGAGTCAGAATATTACCACTTGGCAACCACCATGGCAATGATTCAGCCATCAGTGATGTACAGTCAATGGATGCCAAAGCCTGAAGGTGAAAGTTTAATGAGGAACAGGATAATTGCACCTGCTCAAAATATCTCCCATAAGCACTTACTAATTACAGAATGTACAAGCATTACCTTGAAAGTAACTTTGCCATTCCAAACAGAAACTTCACGATGGAGAAACTTCGAAGCCTGCAATAACCAGGTAATCAAATGGGGGTTTCAACATCATAGGCCTCCAATATCATATACTATGAAAAACACCTCTCTCTTGAGATATTGAGATGACAGCCACCAGCCAAATCCACATCAAGGTGCATTCTATAAATAAATGATTTGTGTACATTAAAAATATCAAGATCATGAAAGACAAGATAAAACTGATGGACATTCCAGATTAGAAGAGGCTAGGAGCCATGATAATGGAATACAACTTTCAGTCCCAGATTTTTTTCCCTATGAAGGACATTATTAGGCATATTGGTGATTTGACTAAAATCTGCAGATTTATCTAAATTGTACACACCAAAGTAAAATTTCTTGATTTTTACATTTGTACCAAAAGAGAATGTCTTTGCTGTTAATGCGTCACTGAAGTACTGAAGGGTAAAAGGGGAAATAGCTGTCATTTACTCTCAAAGGTTTAGAAGAAGCTACTTCTTAGCTAGAGGTATAGATTGGATATATACAGATATATATAGATATATACAGATACATATATATACACACAGATATATAGATGGATATATACAGAGGTATAGTTACAGATACAGAGAGAGATGAAACAAATGTGGCAAAATGATAACTTTTGAGGAATCTGGGTGGAAGGAAAGTCTACAGGTATTCTTTGAATCATTTGTGTAACTTTTCTGCAAGTCTAACATTATATCAAAATTAAAAGTAAAAAACATATAAATTAGAATTTGTCACTTTTAAAATAAAACTTTCCAGTCCAGTGATTTCCCACTGATACCCCATTAAAATTAATTTCCCACTAAAATAAAACCTGTGACATTATTTCAAAAGTACGCACAGGACACACTCTAAAACATACCATTTTTGTATAAAATCACATATATAAGAACTCATTTCATTGCCATGGTGTTTTTGACCCATACCAAAGTCACTGCTGCTACATATTTCTTTTTCCTCTGTATTTTCACTTCTAAAATCCCTTCAATTTTTCTAACAAACAATAGTGAGATTGTGTTTGAGTTTGTTTTTTTTTTTTACTATTTTCCACTATTATTTCCAAAACCATTAAAGCCAGTTGAATGCTTACCAGTTTTTATTCAGATTAGCAATATCTGTTAATTAAGTACCATCTGTAAACTTCATGAATTTGTTTTTTTATCTCCTTCTATTGGATCGTTAATTAAGAGATAAATTAAAGCTAGTCCACATAGCAAATGTAGAGGTAGGCCAAGAACTCTCCTTGCTCCTGAACACAAGATCATTTATTATTGCCCCATGTTTATAGCATCTCTGAGCTTTTATTCTAATTACTTATACAAGACTATTTGGGTCAATATGGGATGCATTTGCATCTTCCATAGCACTTCATGTAGAATCACACCAAATATACTTGTTTTATAGTCTAATGCAAAAAAAAGAAAAAAGAAAAAAGAAAACAAGACATCTACTGGTATATCACAATTGGCTTTTATAGTAATTTAACTGCTCATCAATATTTTTTCTTTTCTGGATATGTGATTCTAAGTTCTATCTCTACAACATCCACTCCAACTATTTGATTCATCATACATATTTATGAAGCACCCACCATGTTCAAGACATCTGCTTGGTCTGAGCACTGGAATAAAAACTGTATAAGACATCATTTCTACCCTCAAGGAGCACTCTTGGCTCCAGCTGGAGATATCTCTTTCACAGCCTTCATTACATTCCTTTATGAGAGTTTATTGCCAACCTTGACTTTCCCATTTGATGGAAATGTGCAAAGTTTTTTTTTCATATCTCTGTACTAAAGTAGTCCTTTATTTCCAGTTAAAGCCTCATTCTGGCATTAGAAAAATCAGTGAACATTAAATGAAATAAATGCATAAGGGATCTTCTTAGCTAGATGGGAGGTAAGAGATCAAAAGAGTTGGCACAAAAAGCTGTTTGTATGAGAGAAAGTGAAGCATCTAAGAGGACATGAGCGTTTGTGGGGTAGGAGAGGGAGACACACTATGACTCCTGGGCTCCAGCCCCATCAACCCAACCTCTCCAACAGGAGCCAGACAGGACCTGGGGTCCCTGTGGGGTGTGTAGGGCAAACACGCCTCTGCAGGGGAAGAAGTGGAAGCCCGAGGCTCACACGAAATGTTTAGTATCTCTGCTCTGGAATGGTGTGGGGTGAGGAGTGGATGGTGGGTGCTGTGTGGGGAGAGGACCAGGGAGTGAAAAGCACAATTTCTCTTTTTTCTCTGGAGCCTCTTCCCACTCTCCACCACATCCCTAGAATCAAACAGAAGAGGAAGAGGTCCCTTAAGGGAAATGAAATCGTGTGAAGAGGATCAGAGTCATGTTTTATGGTCTCCTTTAGGAGTTCCCGTTGTGGCACAGTGGAAAAGAATCTGACTAGTAACCATGAGGTTGCAGGTTCGATCCCTGGCCTTGCTCAGTGGGTTAAGGATCCTGTGTTGCCATGAGCTGTGGTATAGGTCACAGACGCAGCTTGGATCTGGCATTGCTGTGGCTGTGGTGTAGGCTGGAGTTGTAGCTCTGATTCATCCCCTACCCTGGGAACTTCCATATGCCTAGAGTGCAGCCCTAAAAAGCAAAACATTAATCAATTAATTAATTTAATTAAAAATAATTCTAAATGCATATGTCTCTAATAACATTTCTTTAAAATCTATAAGGCAAACTTTAACAGCATTACAAGGAGAGATTTAGAATTCTACCATCATAGTGGCAGTTTTAACACGTCTCTCTTAATATTAATATTCTCCCTCTAGAATATCTGCACAGCAAAGTTAACAAATCTAAACTAAGGAACATCTGTAAAATACCACAGCCATCATCAGAAGACTTGGTATTATTTTCAGCAATGCACCATTTAGAAAAATTAACTATGTATTAATTTATAAGACTTGGAATACAAAAGAGCTTTCCCAACCTTGATAAGGAAATTATGAAAACCACTACAAAGCACCACTTATAATAGTAAAAAGTACTAGAAAAATTTCCTTTAACTTAAGAATAAGACAGAGATGCCTGCTAACATATCTTCTATCTTCTCCTTAACATTATTTTGGAGCTCCTAGTCTGACCAATAAGGCCAGGAAATGAAAGTAAATGAATGAAGGAAAAAAAAGTTATTATTCTTAGATTATATTATTGCCCACATAGAATACTACTAAAATCTATAAATTAATTTTTTGAATTGATAGGATGACTTAGAAAAACTAATGGACAAAAAATTGCAAAAATAAATTGCATTTCTATACTCGAAAAAATTTCCAAATGTGCAGTTTAGAAAGGGATGTCACTGCAATGCCAATGAGAATGTAGGAATGCTAGAAACAAATCAAATAAAAATTATCCAAGATTTGATGGAGAAAATTATTGAAAAGTATTGACAAAAATCAAAATTTTTAGTCTTTCTCATATGCACAAATGTTAATGACTATGGTTTAATTCAAAAGCACCCATCCACCAACATCACAGTTCAAGTCCTTTTCCACCGTCTACTTTCCGTGAGTAACTGAATAGAGTACAAACTTTTCTGCCTGGTCTTCAGTCCACAAATCACAATATAAATAGCAGATGCACATGATGGCCAGTGACAATCACATCACTTCTTCCAAAGTCTGTTAGTGATTAGTCACCGCACATCTGTCATTCAGTTTAGGCACAGGGAGCAAACTTGCTATTGTGTTGTCTCCTCGGCTCCCAACAACAAACCCATACCTCATTTTACAAAAATGGGTAATTGAAGGAGGAAATTGTTCAAAACAGATGAAAGTGCCGTATATTCATTTCCTGTTGCCACTGAAACAGATTGCCACAAATTTGGGGGCTTAAAACAACACAAATTTTTTTTCTCTTATGGTTCTGAAGGTCAGACTTCTGGGATAAATCTCATCAGGCTCACATCAACAGGTTGGCAGAGCTGGTTTCTTTCTCGAAGCCGCAGGGAGGAGCTATCCCAGGCCTCTTTCAGCTTCTAGGGGCCACCTTGATACCCCTTGGCTCACAGCCACATCCCTTCAATTTCTTCTTCTGTCTTCACGCCACCTTCTCGCTCTGATCTCCTGTCTCCTGTGATTCCATGGGGTCTGCCCACAGAACACAGAGTAATCTCCCCACCTCGGAATCCTTTACCTAAATCTTGGCGGCAGAAGCCCTTTTGCCATAGAAAGTAATATTCGCAAATTCTGGGGATTAGGACGTGGATATCCAGCCCACCACGCAGCAAAGAAACAGAAAGTGATAACACCAGACAGGAAATGGGATGAGATTAGAAGAGTGTTGACCATGGCAATGTGGACACCAATGCTTTCTGAGAGATTGATTCTAGACGGGCAGCTGGAGGGCCTCAGTGAAGGCAAGTTAACAATGTAAGTAAGAGGAAAGGGTTGTGACGAAAAGGATGACGGTGTCCCAGAGGAGGTGAAAGAACTCTCGATATTTCACAACAATGAGAGTGCACAGAATAAAACGCTGGATGCCTATTCAGACGTAGAAAGGAGGATGGCAATTCCTCAAGGCACAGACACGGTGACTCCTCCAGATCATAAATTCTATGGTGAGAAGTGCGTGCCCACTGTCCGAACCAGTTGGTTTTTCACAAAGAAACAAACACAGGAGTCCTCGACATTTCTCTTGTTTTTCATTACAGTGTACTAAATAAACTCCAATCTTACAACTTTTCAACTATCTATATGTTTGTAACTAACAATAAAAGAATTTTTAATGTTTGGACAGAAACTTGTAAAGGTCATAGAACCATCATGACTATCGAGATGGCTTTGCACATTTCCACTCACAACCCCCACATTTTCCATCCTCCATAACTCTCCAAAGTCAGGGTTGTCCACAGTCAACCTACGGTAGAGGGCCAGGGCAGAGGGTGGCACTGCCAAGGATCAGTCTTAGTTTAAGGTACAGGATACAAGATGGCATGATTATTTTTAATTTTTTTTTAATGACTGCACCTGCAGCATATGGAAGTTCCAAGGCTAGGGGTCAATTTGGAGCTGCAGCTCCTGGCCACAGTCACAGAAACACCAGATCCGAGCCACGTCTGCAATCTACACCAAAGCTCACGGGAATGCCATATCCCTAATCCACTGAGAGAGGCCAGGGATCAAATCCACATCCAAGTGGATACTAGTCAGGTTCATTTCCACTGAGATACAATGGGAACTCACAAGACGGCATGATTTTGGCAGAGGTATAACTAGAGCGCTTGAGCAGAACAGACCACACATGTATGGAAATTGCAAATCTCCTAGGAAAGGAGAAATTATTCTAGATGGAAAAAGTAACTAGACGTGAAAGGCAAAACTTAAACTTTCAGGGGAAAAAAGTATAAAAGAAATCGCTATAAGGAAGATAAGAAATTATTTCTTCATAAGGCCCTAAGGAAAACACTGATATACCAAACATAATTAAAACAAGAAAAGACAAGCTACTGAATGAATCTATATGCAATAGATATAGCTTAAAAAGTCTTACTACCCGGAATATATAAAGAACTTCTAAAAAACAGAAAGAATAACCACTCAAAAGAAAAGTGAACAAAGGCACCAAGAGACAGTTCACAGAAAAGGAAAACAAAATGGACAGTAAACATATGAAATTTTCTAATTTATCAGCAATCAAGAAAACACACATTAATACCCCATCATCCAGAGTGGCAAAGATTTTAAGTTTTAATAATAGTTGACAAGGAGTTGAAGAAACTGCTCCGGAACTGCTGATAACAGTGTAAATTTATCAACCAACTTTGGGGGAAAAATTGACATTACTCAAAAATTCTATTATCCACCTACTGCATGATCCAGCAATTACACTTGCAGCCAGAGATCCTAGAGAATGTCATCCAAATGTACACCAGGGGACAAAGAATAAACAGAGAGCCCCAATGGTGTGCAAAAAGGAAAGGACAACCCATGCACACTGAGGGACAGAGTAAATAAACTCGGATGCATCCACGCAACTGGTGAGCAACAGGGAAGGACCGGGTCACAGTGACATGGGGTCATGGGGTCATGGGGTCACAGGGTCATGGCTGCAGGTGCCCATGTGGATGAATCTCAGAAACATAAGTGAGTGAAAGTGGCAAGTTGAATAGAATACCCATGTGATTTGTTTACATAATGTCCCAGAATAGGCAAAACTAAACTATATGCTGCTCAGCAAGCTACACACACACACACACACACACACACACACACACACACACGGTAAAGCTCAGAAAAGAAGGAAAACTAACAAAATTCACTGTGATGGTCCCTGGATGGAATGTAAGAGTGAAAGAATTCAGAAACGGTACATAGTGGGTTCAGAAATATAGGTGATGTTCTATTTCTTAAGTTTATTACTGGGCACCTAGGGATATGTTTCTTTTATGTAATATATATGTAGTTTATATACATAGCATAAATATATGCATGTATATTGATTATACATACACTTTATATATGAACTTTTCCAAACCAAAAAATTTTAAAACTTTGAGTGCTTAACAAACCATTCTGCTTAGAAGGCTCCCTAAATACAATAATAATTAAACACAAGCATTTTGTGGAGACTAAAAAACCACACCATTGCAAAGGTTCTTTTCATCTTTTCCAGAATGTTCTAAAGGCCTTTGTAGATTGTTCTGTCACTCACTAATAGCCAGTAGTTACAGACCTCTTTCATTTGAGAAAAGACAATTCTAGAGAGACGCTTCCAGCAAAAAAATTCTGGGTTGTTGTTTTTGTTTGTTTTTGAAGCACAATGATGTTAAAAATGATACTTCTCAGTTAATTGTATTTTTGGTAAATCCCACTCATTCATTCAAATTGTATGTCCTAAGGAGTCAAGCCAAGTCTGGGGCAATGCGAGCAACAGTACTAGCGATGGCAATGCATGATAATCCATAGAATAGAAAAATGTCTAGGAGTTCATAGTGACATAACAACTGAATAAATAAATAAATGGAGGAAGAGACATAGACCTCCCCTAGAGCAGAATTTAAATTAATTAATGAAAGAGGAAGGAGGCAAGTGGAAAACCACCATTAGGCAAACACCACACCCAGCAGTCAGGCTGGAGGCTAAGATCACGGGTGAGAGTATGATGACATTTATTCATGTTAGAGAATCTCATACCAAGTGAAATAATCCAGAAATAAAAAGACTAATACCGTATGATACCACTTATTTGTGAAATCTAAAATATGGAACAAATGATCCTATCTAAAAATAACAAACAAATAAAAAATAGAAACAGAGCATGGCAAAGAAGAGCAGACTTGGGGTTCCCAGGGTGGGGGGAATGGGAAGGAGTGGGAGGGGCAGCATGTGGGGGGCTTGGGGGGATGCAAACTGTTATATCTGGAATGGATGGGCAATGGGATTCTACCGTACAGTGTAGGGAGATGTGTGTGATTGGGTCACTTTTTTGTACAACAGAACTTGATGAAACATTGTAAATCAACTATACTTTAATAATAATAATAAAAACATGGGGGGAAAAAGAGAAATAATAACTACAGTGGAGACACCAGGCAGATACCACCTCATCCAAGTGATCAGAGTTCACGTCATCAGTGACAAGAGGAATGACCTTTTCGTCCTCCTGATACCAGGCACCGAGAAGGGCCAGCACCTCTCTAACATCCTCCCCAGCGGAACATGGGTCTCATCCTGAGAAGCACCCAGCAAACCCAGATGAGGGACATTCTACTGAAAACTCCTGGCCAGTGCTCTTCAGTGTCATACGGTTAGTCAGAGCAGCACTGAGGTTACTCACAGACCAGGGCAGACAAGGACAGGTGAGAACCAAACACTAGACGAGGAGCCCACATTGGGAGCAGGAAAGGGAAACTGGAGGGAAAACTGACCAAATTCCAGGAAGGTCTGAAGATAGTCTTTCCTCAGTATGGAATCTTGGTTTGAGTCATTGTATACCTTCCTCATGTGAGATGTTCACTGGTGAAGAGTACACTGGAACTCTCTGCAATATTTCTGCAACTTTTAGGTAATTCCAAAAGTATTAAAAAAAAAATTTCAATGTCATACCAAAAACTCTAGAAAAGGCAAAACTAGGAGAATCAGATCATGGCAGACCCCTTAAAAAGACTTCGTGGCAGGGCCTTTAAGACTTGGTGAGAATGTTGGACTTTATCCCAAGGATAAACAGGATGCACAAAAAACTAACCATCAGCAGAGGATCAAGGACACTCTCAGACGTTCATCTTGTAGTGTTCCCTCTAACTCTAGGGTAGAAGCTGCCTTGGAAAGTGGGGCAGATGGGAGGCAGGGAGAGAAGCCCCCTTCCCCTGGGGGTCCAAGAAGGAAAGGAGGGATATCAGCCTGGAGAGAAGGGAAGGGGAAGAACAGACAAGAGCACTACTTAAGAAAGGAGTCATGCAGGACTTGGTGACTATTCAGATGAGGGCAGAAGATGGGGTGGGGGAAAGGCAGGCAAGTCCAAGAAGACAGCAGATTCCTACTTGAGCTCCTGGGTAAATGCTACACAGGCAACAGAAGAGAAGGAGCAAAGTTGGAGAGAAAAATTAAGAAGCAAAGTTGGACGTGATGTGCGTCCAGAGATAGGATGCCCATTATGCTTTTGCTGAAGTAGAAGAAACACACTCCATACTTTGCACAAGGCTAGTTCCTTGAGCATCAGGTTGGCAACAACTGGGCAGAGCACTGAGCTGGGCCTCCAGGAATAGCCATCTTAGGAGTCGGTTCCTGCCCAGACCACACCCTCCCGGGTCAGAGCCAGCCTGGGCAGCTTCTAGAGAAGAGAGTTGTGTTCTACATCATTTAGAAGCTTATAATGTTGCAGGTTTGGCTGATTTTGTAACCCAACAGATGCAGCTATCTCAAACAACCACATTCCCTGGAGTGTGTTAATCCACTTAGAAAAAGTATAATTGATTTTTCAGTAAAATATGTAACATACACTGGCTGGTTTCAGACCACAGGGTTGTACATTCATGATCACACATGTTTGGCCTTAACTTGCATGATTCTTTCAGTCCACCGCTCATGTTCAGACCACTTAAAGGCGAATGTGAAGTTCTGTTTGGATTGGTCACATGGAATTATCATGTCTTTACCACGGATCCATCAACTGTTCCAGGAAGTCGGGGGAGATGGGACTGCAGCTAAAATCGTGACTGGTCCTTTGAGCAAAACTCCCATACATTTCCTGGAGCTACTGAGTGGGTTTTATGCATAGATCTGTTCAAGGATTTTCCAAAAACAATATTTTTCACTAAATGGAACGATTTGACTTACATGTGGAAATTTTACTGCAAACACACATGCTGGGTCTGGAATCCATTTGAGTGGATGCTGTGTATGAAGCCCCTTGAAGATGACACTAGCCTCCTCCTTACATCAGATTGTGGCTCTGTTACCATTTAAAACTTAGTACCTACATGAGCACAACCTCCTGGCTCTCAACTCTCCCTGCCTCTCCCGTGGTAAATGGATGCTGCATACCACCACCTTATATGTGTATTATCTTTTATTGTTCCTTAGTGCCTCTGTATTTGTAACCCTGTCTCCCCATAGGACTGAAAAGCAGGGAATGTAAATTAAACCAAAGGATCATGAGTCCCAGTAAAAGACCTTTAGATAAAAATGCTTATGCCCTTCTGAATGCCCTGCACCAGGAGGCATGTGGAATCACAGAGTTAATCCACACAACTTAACACACAGCAGTGGGTGGGCTGGGTGAGGGGCTGATGAACTCAGTCACAACCAAACTCACCTATAGCAGGTCAAGGCTCAAGACCGTGGATGGGAGCATCAGTGGCCTCAGCCACTCAGACTGGCTCATTTTACTTTCCTGCACAAGCAGTTTTCTCTTTAATTGAAGTACAGTTAATTTCAGGTATACAAGACAGTGATTTAGTTTTATTTATATATGTATATGTTTTTTCTTTTTCATATTCTTTTCCCTTATAGGTTATTATAAAATATTGAATATAGTTCTCTGTGCTCTATAGTAGGCCTTTGTTGGTAATCTATTTTAGATATAGTCTGTATGTACATGTTAATCCCAACTTCCTTATTTATCCCCCCCTTTTCCCCTTTGGTGGCCATAAGCTTATTTTGTATGTCTTTGGGACGATTTCTGTTTCTTAAATAAATAAATTTGTATCATTTTTTAGATTCCACATATAAGCAATATTATATGACATTTGTCTCTCTCTGTCTCATACTTAGTATGATCATCTCTAGGTCCATCCATGTTGCTGCAAATGGAATTATTCCATTCTTTTTTAAGGCTGAGTAATATTCTAGCTACCATTTGATCCTACAATGCGCTGCTGGGCTTATATTCCAAGAAAGCCATAATTTGAAAAGATCCATATACCACATCCCAATATTCATAGCAGCACTCTTTACAACAGCCAACATATGGAAACAACCTCAATGTCCATCAACAGCAGAGTGGATAAAGAAGATGTGTACACATATACACAGTTGTCTTATTTTCCTTCACTTACGTTTCTCCATCTCTAGTATGGAGATGATAATGCCTACTTCATGGGGAGGCTTCTTACCACATCAAGTGAAATAAAGCATTAAGTCCAGTGTTTGGCACACAGGAAATGGTCCCCAATGCTGGGTCCTACTGTTCAAATCAAATCATCCCAATACACCCAGCATCCCTCCCACCCCTCACAGTATTTATTAAATGTGAGCATGTCACGAGGTGTGGGACACTGAGAGTGTCTTACTAGACAGGACAGGCCATCAGGAAGTTAAAACACTCATGTGTGGGGGTCGACACATGGGAGCAAGAAGTTAGAGGCCACACTCACGGTCACAGCCATGAACCAGGCAGCTCCTTGTCTGCTTCCCGTGTCTCAGAGGGGGAGAGAAGACCTTTCTCCAGCGGCATCACCCACCAAGAGAAGGTCCTGAAGGCCCAGGCCCTGGCAAAGGAATAAGGAGCCATCAGGTGGCACTGGGTGAATCCCACACACCCTATCACATGCACAACAGCTGGTTCTGAAGCCATAGACCAGCGTATCTAAAGAGCCCAAGTACTTCAGAGATGTGTTTGGGAAATGCTGAGTTAAACTGACTCCTTAAGTGCAGAATTCTCTAGAGAACCTGTTAAAAGGACGAGACATGCTGTGAATCTGCAAAAAAGTGACGGAGTGTGGAGTGTCTCCAACTCAGCCCATCACAGAATTTTTTTTTCCCAGAACCCCCACAAGGAATACTGAGGAGATGTCAGATGTATTCTGGAGTATTCTGGAAGCTTTTACGTGTGTGTGTGTGTGTGTGTGTGTGTGTGTGGTGTGTGTGTGTGCACGCATGTGCGTGTGTACTTTTGTGTTTGCGTGTTTTAGAGGTGGGTGCTATTGCTTTCTGGTGCTACCCACTCTGCTCTTTTGAACTTCATGCAGATGCTAAAACACCTGAACTATCTGAAAATCCATGTTTGGGACAAATCATCTGGATAAATCCTTTTATTTAATATATTCTTGACTATTTCTGTAGAGTCTAGCACAATGCTCGGCAGACAAGAGTCCTCAATGAATGTGTTTGATTGAAAGGATCCCTTTATACACACAGAAAACACACATACACTCACATCCACACTAATGTTCCATCATTCTAGAGATTTAATAAATAGAAGATACTATATTCAAGAAAGTGGCAGCATGAATTGCAAAGAACAGTTAAATTCCCCATCAACAGACCCTGAAATGTTACTGACACACACGTTCACACCCTTGTTGACATATATGTATTTCCACAGTATTTTCCATTTTGAAAATTATGACGCCAATCAGAAAAAAATAATGCTTTCCTGGTTCTGAGCATCATGAGTTTTCTTCTACTGTTAAAGAAGATGTTTTATGCCTTACCTTTTCATTTTTCCAATTTATCTCATGTATCAAATATTTATTTCAGCAGCAAGCACACAGACCAACCCCCTCTTCTTGGTTTCCTTCCCTCCCATATGGTTTTATGCTGCTTTTTAATTAAAAGTTTAAGATGTACTTCAATGTGTCAGAAAGAAAAAAAGGAGAAAGGATCCCTGAGATGGAAAAAGAAAGTCACATATTTGCAGATTTTTAATGAAGAGGTTTTTAAAATATTTTCTTACATACACCAAGTTAATGCTGCGGTAGGTGAGTTGTAAATGCTTCTTTTTGTTCCATAATTATAACTGAAATGTTCTTTAATGTGCAATAATAATATTCAAGCTGTGCTATTTTGCAGCTAATAATTATACACAACAGCGTGGGGCATGACGGCGAACAGAAAGTTCTCCTTCTCAACGTGTTACCCTCATCTTCGCTCTCCCTGTCCTGCTTTATTTGCAGTGAGTATGCTTTTTAATCCACTCTTTATTCCAGGAATAGAAGCACTAGTTAGTTACTTTCTTAAGGAAAGAATGCAAGGCAAGACTGCTGACTGGGTAAAATCGCTCCCATACAAAGTGGGGTCTATAATAGGCTGGCTTTCAAAAAAAAAAAAAAAGAAGAAGAAGAAAGAAAGAAATACACACTCAAACTACAGCTAAGCTTAAAATGTGCTTGCTTGAATCCTCAGTATTAAAAGGTCAGAAGTTGGCTGTATGGTTTAACACAGTGTTACTGAAACAAGATTCAAAGTTGGCAGTAGAAGCCAAGGTCATCAAGCCCCGACCAGATATCAATTTCTTCGCAGATGGAGAAATAAATTTATCACGGCACAGCCACATTTGTTCCTGTGGACATGCACCATTTCCGAGATATCTTGAGGTTAGCCAGCTGTGTACCCCCGTCAGCTTCTCCATTAGCTCCTCAACCACAATGTTTCCTTGAAATTGCTGAATATATTATATAATTTTCCTTGATAAAAAGAGGAAGAAAAGCCACACCAGATAAAATAAGATTTGGTTGGAAACATTCGAGGAAACCAACTTACCTCCAAGTGAGTGTTCTAAACAGTTTCGATGAATTAATTTCTGCATAAATTGGAAGAACCATAAAAGGAATGTAGCCCGGATACAGCAATTGATTCAGCAGAAGGAAGCATTCCTGACTTTCAGTATACCCCATGCTCATTTGGACAGCTGCCTGGACTTCTTCAGCTAACATTTAGCTCATTTCCAGCTTCTCTAAATGTACCTCCTTCTTAATGGTTCCCAATAAACTGACCATATGGGTGAATACCGAGTCAATCCTTTATTTTCCCTTGCTATTATGAACTATGAAAGAGTATTCTTTGGCATAAAACTTGTGGATATGATCAGCCATCCCCTGAACAGATTACTGGAAAAAGTATAAATTTTACTTAGTACTACAGGGCAATTAGGAAGGCAGGTGAGCAGGCCAGCTGTGTTGCAGAGGACATGGGGTCAGTACAGATGAGAGGCTGTAAACAGAATTTAGAAACTACTCTTGTTTCTTATTGGTAGATACAGTCAGGATTTCCCAGAAGTCTCCACAGGTTTGGAGCACAGTTGAACTATTTCACAACTTAATATACTGGGATAGGGAGTTCCCATTGTGGCTCAGCTGGTTAAGAAACTGATTAGTATCCATGATGATGCGGTTCAATCCCTGGCCTCACTCAGTGAGTTAAGGATCTGGTGTTGCCATGAGCTATGGTGTGGGTCACCGACATGGTTCGGATCTGGTGTTGCTGTGGTGTAAGCAGGGAACCAATTCGACTCCCAGCCTGAGAATTTCCATGTGCCATGGGTGTGGCTCTAAAAAAAAAATACTAGGATAACATAAAGTTAGGATTTGATGAGAACTTAGACATCAAGTACTCTCTCCCCTCATTTGAAAGATGAAAAATGCTATGGTTCAGAGATATTTTTTGCCCAAGGCTGATAAGGCTGATTTGATTGTGACATTTGTCTCCCCAAGGATCACCAAAACAGATTCCAATGGCTTAGAGAAAGGTCCCATCCTCAATGATTTCTCGATGTACATGCTTATCTTGGTGTGTGCTTTATTCGAGGGCAAGTCTTGGACTTCCAGCTCAGGTAGATTGATCCACCTGCACACAACAGAACACAGAATGGTAGATGACACACATAAGCATCACAGAGCTGACAAACCATGGGAGACAGAGAGCTCGAAGGTAACGGGGATGCAGGACTGTTTCTTCCTTCTCCAGAAGTACACACACAACTGGAGGCATGTGGGAAGCTCTGAGCTGAGTGTTGGTATCTACACAGCACTCCTGGAACAAAAAACTCAGAGTCTGGGGCACACCATGGGTAAGGACCCTGGTGTACCACCCCCACCTTGGTCCAGTTTTCCAAAAACCTGCTCCCTTAGAGTCAGAACATACCAGAAGTCAACCATCCTCTTCCTTCACAGACAGAAAGTCAGATCTAAGCCATCTGGAGAGCCCAAGGGACTCAAGTACCCAGAGAGTTAGAAGGTCCCCAAAGTTGCCAGAAGTAAAACAAATAACTGTGTCTAGAGGAAGATAATGTTATCTTAGGCCCATATTATCCCTATCAGTAATTTCTGAACAAATGTTTGGTATCAAATTGGAGATGAGTAGGCACATGGGGAGATAAGCCATCGTGAGAAAGAGCCATTAGAATCCATGGACAACACAGACAAAGCTCCCAGGACTGAGAAACTGGAATTAGCAAAGATCCAAAGTAGCCCTGCATACTCAGCCCAAGAAGATAAGATCTACATTGAAAATGTGTAATACAAAACCAGAAACTGGAAAAAGTAACATCAGCTTTTTAAATGAACCAACTATAACTTTGAGAAATGAAATCTAATTGAAATTAAGAACTCAGTAGATGAATTTAACTGCAAATGACACAGACCTGAAACATGGTTGAAAATGAAAGGTCTCTGATAACAGTGAAATAGAAAAAGAGAGAGAGAAGATTCAAGCAGGAAAACAGAAATCACTAAAGTATTTTTAAAAGGAATTTGATGTAAGGAAGTGTTTACACAGGAAGGAAAAGCTGAGATTCCAAGGGGGAAATGGTGAGTCAACTCAGAGATTAGCAAATAGAAAAAAGCTAGTAACCCTCCCCCAGGTAGATGATCCAAGGAAAGATGAGGGACTGCTGGACCCCAGAAGCCTTAAACTTGACAGCATGTACTGACTATGACTCTCTTGTTCCTACACTTCACTGCAAGAAGACAAGATATACAAGATGCAGGATCTCATTCACTCAGCTTCCTAGAATTAAAGCCGACCCATAATCACACATAGCTGGGAACATAGCTCCAGGAGCCCAGAGCACACACTGAGATCAGCTGCCATCAGATACATAACATGCACAAGAAATTAACCTTTCTATTATAAGCCATTGAGATGGGAGGGTTATTTCTCATGCAGCATCACCACAGCAAAAACTGACTGATACATCTTCTTCACCATTTGTCTCAGGATTCTCCAGTCACAATTTTACCACTCATAAGTGTTCAAATTAAAGTCATCTTGAGTGTTGCAAGTGTTTCCACAAATGCAGTATTAACATTCTTATTATCTTTTAGCCTTCAGAACAAAGAGAGTCATAAGTTTGAGCAAACAAGAAAGTTCCTCATTTAAGAACAGCTGTGTTAAACATACTGACCAAATTCTACTCCAGGAATAATGATAAATGTAGCATTAATATTTCAAAATTGGTCCTGCTGAAAGCTTAGTCTTCTAACACCCTTCAAGCTTCCCAATATCCTGCAGGGAAATTAAAGGAAGGTTAGACTAAGCAGAGCTTGGACCAAATATCTTTAAAATACTTTTTAAAAGATGTGACAGACAATATGCGGCTGAACAGTTAAAACAATAACACAGTCATAATACAATAAAGGGCTGGAAAACGAAACTCTTACAAAAAGGTTTTGTGGCAAGAACTTTATGATTCAAGGGGTCATTTGATCCTCTCCTGATGGTTTTGAATAACCCCAGTTCGATTTTTGAAACTAAAAGCTCAAATTCAACCCCATTTGTACACTCAAGATGAGTAAACGAAAGAGCAGATGCGTCTGGGGAGTCAGTAAACATGCGCCCGTCAATGGCCTGGGTGGAAACAGCGAGAGCAACGCTCATGCAAAAAGAAATGATTCAGGATGCTGAAATAACTATAAGAGAGTCACAAAAGTTTATTAGGTTTTAATTGTATTTTGATATAATTTCAAATTCGTAGAATAGTTTCAGGACTAATAAAGGAACTCCTACATACCCTTTAGCCTAAAACAACTGGTTTATCATCCTCTCTCTCTCTCTCTCTCTCATGTGTATATATTTTTTTCACATACCAACTAAAAGTAGAGACACTTTGCATCTTTACCTTTAAACATTTCAGTGTATATTTTCTAAGAACAAAGACGTTTTTACAAAAGCACAGTAAAATTATTTAAAGGATGAAAGTTAACATTAAAAGAATACTATAATCTCATGCACAACCCATATTGAAAATTCTGATAATCACCCTAATAGGGTCTTTTATAGCGACTGTTTTTCCAGTCCAGGATCATGCAGTACATTTTGCTATCATAACGCTTTAGTCTCCTTTAAACTGGAAGAGTTTCTCAGCCTTTACTTATCTTTCTTGACCTCGATAATTTTGAAGATTACAAGCTGGTTATTTTGTGTAAGTCCCTCCATTTGGGTTTATCTGCTATTTCTTCATGATGAAACCCAGATTATGCCTTGTTAGCAGGAAGCGTACAGAAGGACAGCAGTGTTCCTCTGAGTGATCACATCAGGCATCTTGATCTTGCTTTGTCTCAATATAAATGTTGTCAGGTTGAGCACTTGCTGTCTCCAGGCTTCAGCTCTATGATGCTATGATTTATCCCTTTGTACTTTATAAGCGATTTGTAAGAGCTTCTCTGTTATTACATACCTATCCTGTTTCCCATCAAACTTTCACCCACTAGTGTTAGCATCCACTGATGATTGCCTAACTCTCTATTCCTTCTACATTTATTAGATGGTGTTCCAGTAGGAGGAAGAGATTTCCCTTCTGTCCTATTTATGAGTGAGTGAGTGTGTGTGTGTGTGTGTGTGTGTATGCATGAAAGCACGTATGTATCAAAGTAGGTATACGTGTGTGTGTGTGTGTGTGTGTGTGTGTGTGTGTGTAGTCTTACAGAGCATTAAAATACAAAATTAAACTGTTTTCATAAGCGGAAATGACTGAAAATTTATCAAATAGGATTTCAATCTGTTATAGGAACCAATCACTTGGAATAATAGATTCAAGATGACTTTCAGAGTTGCAGCCATTAAAATTAAATGATTTAAGAGTTCCTGGTAGTTCAGGGGGTTAGGGATCCTGTGTTGTCACTGCTGAGGCTCAGGTCACTGCTGTGGTGCAGATTCAATCCCTGGCCCTGGGAACTTCTGCATGTCCTGGGCTTGGCCAAAACAAATACAAATAACACGAATATATAAATAAAAGTATTTCACAGATTCACCTCTCTGGTTTTGAACTGGCTAGAATTACAAATATGATAACAGAAAATTATTGCTGAAAACCATTAAGCCCTTCCATGTTTCTATAATCAGCTTCTAAGCACTTTATCATGAGCAAAAGATTTGAGGGAAATAGAGGGCCCAGACCAATGACCTCATGAAGATTCAGCAGCCCATCATCTCAAGACAGTGCAGGTGCCACTTGGACCAAGTATGCTAGTCACCTCGACATTCATAAACTCTGTCTGGCCTCACCATGCTTACCCCTCACTCTCCACATTGCTCTTGGGTCAAGAAACACCATGTTGAGAGCCTTACATTTGGTCAGTGCCTGAACTGTGGAGAAATTTACTTCCAACATCCAGTGGACTTTTACTCTCCTGTACCCTTAGTCACTTGAACTCACTCTCAGGCTGCTGCTCCTTCAAGTGCAAGGATCAAAATGACATGTCTTTAAAGATGGATATTTGCTTCCTTTAAATGCCAAAGACTGTTGAAAATGTCCTTTAAGTATTTGAGTAGGGTTGTGTTTTGTAACATGTTAAGGTGTTTCCGCATAATGAGTAATATCTCCTATTCCATTCCTAACTCATCAGCTTGGAAGGCCCAGGACAGGAGTCAGACCCTGTATGATTTGATGTCCTGAAGTGTCATCTCTACAAGCCCAGAAGAAAATGTAAAAGATGCTGATGAAAAGAGAGAAATCACTGTTGGCAACACATTTTACCTGGCAGTCTAGCATTGTTTATCAGCATAATAAAATGCGCCAATACTTACCACCACTCTAAAATATGCACTAATAATAAATAGAGAGAGAGGGCATAACATGATCAATGATGAGATGTGAATTTATGGCTCCTGGGGAAAGAAAATCATGCAATACCTTGCAAAGGGCAGAGCTGGCTCTGAAGAATACTGAGGGCCTTTCTCCTTTGATAAGCACCAGACGAAAATAGCATTGATTTCTCTCTTTTTTTTTTTCCTGTTGTTAGGCAATAATTTTGTAGGACCAAGAAACAAACAAATGTTCAGGATGTATTTTTTGGCTCCCTATCTTCCAGCTTCATTTCTTGCACATCCTGTCGATGGTTAAAAACTCATGGTTTGACGCAGAGAATAGAGCCACATGTTAATACATGCCAATCATTAATCAGACAACCACAGCCCTGTCTTTCCTCCATTCTTAAAGCAAAAAGTGAAGAAAAAGGCCCAAAGTCACTTTTCCACTGCGGTTCTCCATAATACCTGGATCCTCTCCATTTTCCTCAACTAGATATTTGCTCTCATCTGAAGAGACCACAATTTAAAGGCTGCTGATCAGCTGCTGAGGGCAAGGCCATAGTCACAACTGCCATTTCCATGTTCAGTGGCAAGTTGGAGACCCTACTTGAAAATCGACAGGTGACCTAACCATAGCTGACTTCACTTGATACTAAGGTTCCTTCACAGTCTCACTGGAACTTGATACATAAATATGACTGTCATATCTTCCTTTCCTCCTAACAACCTCTAAGCTCCATTTTGAATTTTTAATATATTATGGCCTCTAGTTCTTTTTCACATATGCAGCATGATCATTTCACATTTTATATTTTGTTTGTCCTCTGGTTACAGGTGAGCTAACTCACACCTGAGCCTCCTGAGTTTATCTTAAGTTTTTAGTTGGCCCTCCCTGTAAATGTCATTTTGGAATGTGTTATTTGTTTCAGTCTCTTGATCCTAATACACTGCAAAATGCAAAAAAGATAAATTTATTAATCCAGTTGGCATCTCTGTACCCCAGGTCATTTCCACATCTAAATTTACAACCATTGGTAAAGAGATAAAATTGTTCCAAAACCACAAAAAACTATGATAGAACGACCCCCTTCCTAATGCAGTGGTATTAACTGCCTTATCTTTATTCCCCCAGAACCAAAATGATGCCTTGTAACGATGGCAAGTAATGGCAGACAGGAGCAATGGCTAATTTAGTTTAGGCACTGAGTATGCGCCAGCCACTCCACTAAGCCTAGGTGCATCCTCCTGTTTAATTCTCACAGTAAACCTAGCACACCCATACTCAGGAAAGTGTTGCTCAATCAGACTCCCAGTGATCATCTGTCAGTCCCAAAGATGCTCACAGCTGGTCTGATTATGTGATGATCCCGCCCTCAGAAGGAGACAGCAGTGCGTCCTCAACAACAAAGTCTCAAATACTGACGGAGACGCATGTCCCAAGGGTTCAAATGGAGTTCTCTAGGCAAGAGAAGAATCTGAAAACCACCTTAAAGACCCACTCCCAAAGAGTGGGCGTGAATGCCCTTGAATCTCAGGGCACAGCTCTCTGGGACCTCAGATGGTCTTAGCATCACAGGGGTGACACTAAAGGGGGCTCCCCTGCCACAGAACAGGTGTTATTTTTGGTAGCAAAAATGTGAATTCACACACTGTTTTGGGGATATTTAGCAGCAAAGCAATGTCTGACCTTGGGTGAATCTCGCGGAGGGAAGGAGTGAGTGCCCGGTTCCTCTCCTGGTTGGCACAGTCTTGGCGGGATCCTGGATGGTGGCTGTGAGCAACAAAGCAGATACAGAGCCCGGGGATCTGCAATTTTGGGCACCGACAGGGGGCTGGGCTCGGCACTGAGAAGGGGGAGCAGTCCTCCAGGCCTGAGAGTGAGAGGCACTCTGCCCGGGACCCACCTCAGCCTGGGTGGCAGGCTGGTGACCACCAGGGCCAGAGTGTCAAGATAAGGACCAGAATTCCAGTTCTCTGCTCAGGGGTTGAGTGCAGGGTGGGCACTTGCAACAGGTTCCCTGAGGGTTTGTTGGGTCTTCTCATAGGCACTTGGACACCCATTTGGAATACAGGCAGGTGACCCTGTTCGCACTCAGGTTTGCACAAGGGTTTGCAGAAGCTTCTCTCACAAAAGGCTGCAGAAACCACCCCAGGACTAAGAAAACTGAAGAGATCAGGGGGACAAAAATCAAAGACATCTTCTTTAAGGGAAAAAACAGTAAGAGGACCTGGTAAGAGAACTCAAGAGGAGCCCACAGCGCAGTGTGCCGGTCATGTGTAACGAAGGTCCTGAGAGGTGACAGGACTTATTCAAGGTGACAGGACAGTACATGCGGGTTTTGACTTGGCAACTCCATAAGCAGGTGGGATCACCCTAAACCATTAAGAAGAAAATAGAACCCGTCCTATCAAGGGCAACAATCCTAGGGTAAGGATGGCTTCTTCCCAAAGCACTAATCCCTGTCCCAGTAGTGAGAAATTCTAAGGGTCCAATTGTATTTAAGCTTCAGAAAAGACGTGCACTTCTGGACTTCCCATTGTGACTCAGTGGTAACAAAGCAGACTAGTATCCATGAGGATGCAGGTTCGATCCCTGGCCTTGCTCAGTGGGTTAAGGATCCCTCATTGCTGTGGCTGTGGGGTAGGCCTGCAATTGCAGCTCCAATTTGACCCCTAGGAACTAGGCTGGGAACTTCCATATGCCACACACATGCGGCCCTAAAAAGACAAAAGAATCAACTAAAAAAGACATGCACTTCATTCAGTAGAGTCCGAGGCCATAGCAAGGCCCCCTGAGGGAAATTCTTGGGCAACAGGGTTTTCCTCAGGACTCTGGGCATCTGAAACATCAGAGCAGCAGACTGGAGGCTATCGGTCCCTTATTTTTAACTCCAAAGAACTGGGTATCACTTCTGTCAGTATAGGAAAGAGTCACACTGCAAATAAGGGGGTCCTCTTCCAGGGCCCGTGGATTCCAGAAAGTCTCCCAGCCCCACTAAATTCAATGCCAGAGTCTAGGTGTGTGTGTGAATTTGCCCTCTCTGAGGATCCAGTCTGCAGCTGTCATCGGTTTTTTTAGAGGAGTTTATAACCAAAAGAAAAAAAAAAAAAAGGATTCACAGCCACCATGCAGAATTTTTTGACTTATGCCCACACCAAGCTTGCTTCTAGTTATTCATAAAAGGGGTATATAGGTTCTCACTTTTCAATTCCCACTGTGTTTTCTATTATATTAATTTTGTAAAGATCAACGACAACTACAGGTGTAAAGAAGACAATTTTTAATATAAAAGTTAAGGCTATTCCTAGGGCTCTGAGAGGGTGCCAGCTCAAAATAAGATTAGGAAATCGTAACCAGAGCTGTATGTGTTGTCACTTCAGGTACAAATACTGTATGAATAACAGAATCATTGTCTCTGGTTATTGGGTGTGAAGGAGGTAAGCGTCCCCAGCCCGGCGTGAGGGAGGGACACTTTCACACAGACTCGAAGGGAGTTAAGGGCCACTGGGTCATCCAAGTGCAGGATAATTCCCCACGCAGGCCCCCAGCTCAGCTTCAGTTATCAAAATTGTTTCAGGGGCCCCAGGGACAGGCTGCCCTTGTGTGTGCTCTTTATCGCTCAGTCCTGTTGGCGTGGGGTCAGACATGCCAGGAAAAAAGAACAAGGAAGACCCGAAACTCCAGCCTGGGCCTCAGCTGATGGCTGAGTCATAGCAAATCCACCTAGACTGCGTCAAGGGCATTTTCCAGCTGAGAAGCTTTTCCTTTTTTTTTTTTTTTGCCTTTTAGGGCCACCCTTGTGGCCTATAGAGGTTCCCAGGCTAGGAGTCCAATCAGTGCTGTTGCCATCGGCCTACACCACAGCCACAGCCACAGCCACAGCCACAGCCACAGCCACACTGGATCTGAGCCGCACCTGCAACCTACACTATAGCTCATGGCAACACCAGATCCTTAACCCACTGAGTGAGGCCAGGGATCAAACCGGCAACCTCATGGCTCCTAGTCAGATTTGTTTCCACTGTGCCATGACAGGAACTCTGGAGAAGCTATTCTGATGTTTTTGATTTTGATCTTGATATTGATACACAGAGGGAACTTCTGGTGCCCATGTACGGCCAGCCCACAGGCGGGAAGGAAGGGTGAGGCCTGGTCACTCCTGAGGTGCCCTCCACCTCGCAGGGGTTGGCACAGCCCTATTTCAGGGTCTGAAGGGCCTTCACTGCTCTGTTTTCATGAGTCCCTTTCCTGGACACTTTCCAACTTAAATTCCTATGCAAGCTTCCCTGGGGCTTCAATTTGTCTTTCTGGAAATCGCCGTGTAACAGGTCCTAACAATCCCCACTGTGTGTTTCTCCCATGAGCAGCCTGGCTCCCTGGACCAAAAGCCCATCAGCATCCAGAAAACTTCCACCCCAGCACCTGGCTTTACAGGACCAAGGCTGGGACATACCATCTGTGGATCCACAACATGCTTTCATTTCTGACACCCCAGGCGGCTTATCTCAGAATCAGGGGTCCTGTAGCCTCTCAGAACCACAGGGAACTTTCAAGTGAAAAATATCTTAAGAAACTATATGACTTCACAGCTCTCAGGAAAGTGTAGAGACACTCTGGGCCCTGTTTTACTTCCCCTCCAAGAAGCGACAGTTCTTAAAGGTTTAGGAAATCCTGCGACTATGTTGTCTTTTTTGTCCCCAAGGAAACTCAGCCATTGCTGTGGCTATAAGTGCCATTTCTTTATCACTCTGCCAGAATTGTGTTTCCAGCCAGAACCTCTCAGATCTGTGGATCCCATGACACACTTGACCCTCCACCTCGAAGCCCCCCAACCCCGTGCTCCGACCAACCCGACTGGCTCATCAAGTCTCTTGAGCTCTCACCCCCTGAGCATCAGGACCCTCGTTCCACAGCCCATGGCCCCACCATCGGCACAGGGCCCTGTCTTCACCCCAGATGCCTCCCCAGCCCTCTGCAGTGGGTTGAACAGTGTCCTCCAAAAATTTATGTACATCCAGAACCTCAGAATGTGGTCTTAATGGAAACAGAGTCTCTGACAATGTGGTTTGTTCAGGATGGACATCAGGTCCCACTGGATTGGGACGAGCCCTGTGTACAAGGGCTGGTGTCCTGATAAGCAGGGAGATACCCAGGAGGAGGCTGTGTGGAGCCAAGGCAGAGACTGGGTGTTGCTGTCTCAGCGGAGGAAAGCTGGACCACGAAAAGCCAGGAGAGGAACAAGGAAGGGTCCTCCCCAGCGCCCTCACAGGATCCGGCCCTGCCATGACCTGATTTTGGACTTGGGCTGTCTGTCTGGAATAAAGAGAGCAACATGGATGAGATCACCAGAAACGGCATTTGCACAGTGGATGGGATGTCAACCGACATGAGACAGGGTCTCCACAGAGGTCCTACATCTGGGCATTCCTCCATCCAGGAGTCAGGACAGTGAAGAGTATCCCAAAGTCAGGAGTGGGGTAGAGAGAGAACGAGGGGCAGGCGATGATACCAGAACTGGTACAAAGAGAACAAAGTTAGCAGCTGCATCAAAGCTGCCGACAGCTTAGGTGAGAGAATCTAAGACCTGACCGCTGGACTTGGCTCCATGGACGTTTTCAGCCACCTTACAAGGCACAGTTTCAGGGGAGCAGAGGGAGCAACTCTCCCAACAGATTCAGGGAGGCCTAAAGGATAGGCAGCGGAGGAGGCTTTTCAAGGAGTTACTCTGCACTGGGGAGCAGACAGGTGGGTTGCCAACCAAGTGGCATTGCTCTGAAGTGGCCTCTGGGCCACTGCTGCCCACACAGGGCCTAATGGTCTCACCCAGGGAGCCTCAGGGACTCTGTACGGCATTAAGCCTCATCAGGAAGCAATGCTTCCTACCTGTGGGAGCAGAGCAGAAGTGCACACTGCCTACCTGGACAGCAAGCACCTGTGCAGGATGAAGGCCATCCATTAGGAAGAAGCATAGGCAAGCAGTTAGAATAGAGCCTGTGGACAGACCGCCAGTGTTCAGTAGGATACGGCCCCCGCAGAGATCAAGCCCTATAGCGGAAACCTGCCATGATCTTAGGTGACCTTGGCACAGCCCAAAACAAGTGACAAGGCTCCAATGGAAGAGTATTTCAGTATCAGGACAGGCCACCCAGGATGGATCTGGCAAGAGGGACAGAATAGGGCAGCAGTAAATGAGGGAACAGATTCAGGTGGAACCAGAAGAGAAACAACCTTCAACAACCCTTTCCAACCTCACATGAAGGGTGTTGAGGGGTTTGGGGTGGATTTTGTTAGTTGTTTGTTCTTATGCATTTATTGCATACAGCCTCGTGAATTAGGGAGGTCCAGTTCCTTAGTGAAAAGGAACTGAAATTTTTATCAGAGCCCTTGGCTGGCTCATTCTTCAGAGCTGCATGCATTTGTGGACAAGTTGGTAAATCATGACATAAAGATAATCCACAATAGAGAGGCAGGCACGGTCCCAAATACTGAGGTCACGCTAAAACAACTCTGAACTTACAGCACTCCCACTCCTCCAGGAATGCTGAGTATAAGACTAGCACAGGTTGGCTCCGAGGTTACAGTCAAAGTCTGGCTCCTAAATTATGCAAATGAGGAGAATGTCAGCCCTCAGGTCACCGTTTTAACTTGGCTCTGTGCCCTCTGGACCTCCCCACAGTATAATCCTCTCCTCTGAGTAATCCTCCTGAAAGTACATCGTGAGTGTTTGCAAATTCAGCACCCCAGAATGGGTCTGATATAATGAACTTGAAGATGCTTTTAAACCCAGATAAATTTTTTTTCATGGAAATGCTTTTTAATTTATTTTTAATGATTTTTATTCTTTCCATTATAGTTGATTTAAAGTGTTCTGTCAACTTCTACTGTACAGCAAAGTGACCCAGGCATTCATATATACATTTTTTTCTCACATTATCCTCCATCAATGTTCCATCACAAGTGACGATATAGTTCCCTGTGCTATATAGCAGGATCTCATTGCTTACCCATTCCAAATGCAATAGTTTGCAACTATTAAGCTCAAACTCCCATCCATCCCACTCCCACCCCCTCCACCTTGGCAACCATAAGTCTGTTCTCCCAAATCCATGAGTTTCTTTTCTGTGAAAAGACTCATTTGTGCCATATATTAGATTCCAGATATAAGTGATACCACATGGTGTTTGTCTTTCTCTTTCTGACTTACTGCACTTAGTATGAGAGTCTCGTTCCATCCATGTTGGCTGAGTAGTATTCCACTGTGTATATATATCACATCTTCTTAATCCATTCATCTGTTGATGGACATTTAGGTCATTGCCCCGTCTTGGTTATTGTGAATAGTGTTGCAATGAACATACAGGTGCATGTATCTTTTTCAAGGAAAGTTTTGTCCATATATATGCCCAAGCTGGGTCATATGGTAGTTCTATGTTTAGTTTTCTGAGGTACCTCTGTACTGTTTTCCATAGCGGTTGTACCAATTTACATTCCCACCAACAGTACAGGAGGGTTCCCTTTTCTCCGTACCCTCTCCAGCATTTGTTATTTGTTGACTTGTTAATGATGGCCTTTCTGACTGGTGTGAGATGGTAGCTCACAGTAGTTTTGATTTGCATTTCTCTAATAATCAGTGATGTCTGTATACCGTCTTTGGAAAAATGTCTATCCAGGTCTTTTTCCCATTTTTCCATTGGGTTGTTGGCTTTTTTTGCTGTTGAGTTGTATAAGTTGTTTGCATATTTTAGAGATTAGGCCCTTGTCAGTTGCATCATTTGAAACTATTTTCTCCCATCCTGTAAGTTGTCTTTTTGTTTTCTTTTTGGTTTCCTTTGCTGTGCAAAAGCTTGTCAGTTTGATTAGGTCCCATTGGTTTACTTTTGCTTTTATTTCTGTTGCCTTGGGAGACTGACCTAAGAAAACATTTGTACAGTTGATGTCAGAGAATGTTTTGCCTATGTTCCCCTCTAGGAGTTTGATAGTGTCTTGTCTTACATTCAAGTCTTTAAGCCATTTTGAGTTTATTTTTGTGCATGGTGTGAGGGCATGTTCCAGTTTCATTGATTTATATGCAGCTATCCAGTTTTCCCATCACCACTTGCTGAAAAGACTGTCTTTTTCCCATTTTATATTCTTGCCTCCTTTGTCAAAGATTAATTAACCATAGGTGTCAGGGTTTATTTCTGCAATCTCTATTCTGTTCCATTGGTCTGTATGTCTGTTTTGGTGCCAGTACCACACTGTCTTGATTACTGTAGCTTTGTAATATTGCCTGAAATCTGGGAGAGTTATACCTCCTGCTTGTTTTTTTATTCCTCAGGATTGTTTTGGCAATTCTGGGTCTTTTATGTTTCCATGTAAGTTTTTATGTTGTTTGTTCTAGTTCTGTGAAAAATGTCATGGGTAATTTGATAGTGATTGTCTGTGGATTGCTTTGGGTAATGTGGCCTTTTTTTTTTTTGTCTTTTTGTCTTTTTGCCTTTTCTTGGGCTGCTCCTGCGGCATATGGAGGTTCCCAGGCTAGGGGTCGAATTGGAGCTGTAGCCACCAGCCTACACCAGAGCCACAGCAACGCAGGATCCGAGCCGCATCTGCGACCTATACCACAGCTCAGGGCAATGCTGGATCCTTAACCCACCAAGCAAGGCCAGGGAACGAACCCGCACCCTCATGGTTCCTAGTCAGATTCGTTAACCACTGTGCCATGACGGGAACTCCTGAAGGCCATTTTTATGATATTAATTCTTCCAATCCAGGGGCATGGAATATCTTTCCATTTCTTTGAAACCTCTTTAATGTCCTTGATTAATGTTTTATAGTTCTTTCACCTCCTTGGTCAGGTTTATTCCTAGGTATTTAATTTTTTGGGGTAGAGTTTTAAAAGGTATTGTATTCTTATATTCCTTTTCTTTTTTAAATAATTTTTATTTTTTCCATTATAGCTGGTTTTATATTCCTTTTCTAATATTTCATTGTTAGCATACAGAAATGCAACTTATTTCTGAATGTTAATCTTGTATCCTGCTACTTTGCTGAATTCATTGATCAGTTCAAGTAGTTTTTGTGTGGAGTCTTTAGGGATAAATCTCAGACATTCTTGAGGATATTTGTTTTTCTTCCTCCCATCTCAAAAACTATCTAACCTCCTGCCCAAGTTTAAGAATGCCTTTCCTCCTCTGCTTGAAACAGACAAAACTGAGGCTTGTAAGCAGGAATGGCCCACCCACCCCAGGTTTCAGACCCCCAAGCTCACCTCATTTCCTGCCCAGTGGAACCCAGTGGTTACAGCAGCTCCCTAGGCCAGCCCTACCTTGGGGTTTAAAATTCCCCTCCTACAATGCATATAGTTAGTCTTAATAAATAAATGACTTGGACCATGCATTATATATCATTCAAATCCATGAGGACACAAATTATGTATAATACATCGGCTGTGTAATTTATTTATTAAGCAAAACGTGAATTTTCCATGCTTGTGTTTGGAGGCACAGTTTGTCACACGCAGCTAAATGATGTATTCTTATTAGTCCCACTCAATTACCAAGTCATCCCTCTGCGTGCGGTGTATTTGTTAATGATAGTGCCACAACGCTGCGTCTACAATACCTGTGATTTTAGTGATTCATAACCGCTCACTAAAACTGTGAAAATGATAAATTGACTGCTGTTGATTAAATGCCGCCAACAGTATGTTTCATACGTGTTTGTCGCAGTTAGGAATTAAAGAAACAGCACTGCTCAAAATCATTTAAATATCTAATTAAGCCAAGCCCTCCCTAGATATAAAGCACTCATCAGAATACAAGAATGGAAAAAATAAAAGAAAGCTCTGGGTTGGGGAAGAGGGAGGAAATAGGACCCTCACCACCCCAGCGCCAACCTCACTGATCCTAAGGAAATGGTCGTCATAACAATTGGGAAGGGACAAAACCTACATCTGAAAGTTCCTGTGCTCACCAGCACAGCTGCCTGAGACCCTTGTCTTGTCTTTGAACTAGTCTGGGACGGCAGTGGATTTCAAGCACACATAAGGAAGCTCTGGGTGATGGCCTTTGAAAGTGGAACAAATTCACAGACTGGAAGGAGGAGGCTGGCGAGTAGAGGTGGGGAGGAAGGATCCTCAAGCAGTTTCAAATAGCATCGCTTTGGCTTTCACTGCCGTGAAGGGGTTTTTTAATGCTTCTGCATGACAAATGGCAGCAGAAAGGAAAATATCATTTCAAACAAAGATTAATTATCTTTATGGCTTCAGCTAACTTTTTTCTCCCCTTAGGTGAATCCATACAGAGGTCTTACAGTGAATATTCAAGGCAGGGTAGGAGAGCCTAAGCACAGAGGTTGCTCCCATGCCAATGCTCGCTCCTGAGTTAGGCTGCTGAAGCCAGTAGATGGGGTAGTAAAAACAGATACCTGGTGAAGCTTGGTAATCTTATTAAGAACAGCCAGGAGGTGTTTATTTTCTTCTTTTGCAATTTTGAAATCGATTGAGAAATGTAAGCAGAAAGTCCATGATTTCTTTTGGAAATCAATCTTCCTAAATGAGATGGTGCCTCCAGAATGTTTGAAGCAGAGAGTAAAACAAAAGGAAAAAACTAAGTGGACAATTTTGAATTTCAGAATTTGCATGCCTTTCATTTGGGCTGAAGATACTTCTTTGTTGTCCTCTTACAAAGATAAAACTCGGGCAATGTCCCCATGATGGCTTTGCCCTAAAGTGTGGCTTTAAAATTAAGGTGGAACATTGATTATGAGCAGCACAATCTATAACTGACCATGAAGAAAACACCATGTTTCTTATCGCCTTGGCAAAAGCCAATTTCACTCTTAAAACTTAAGGGTGAGATGCTGAAATCTTAGACCTTTGAATGGCTCAAGATAACAGCCATGGTATAAACTTTTAGAGGCACAGCCAAGGTCGTTTTCAAATTCTGGAACAGAACCCAGAGCGTAACACACATGTATCAATTTAAACATGCTTGGCCTTAAAAGTTGAGATGATTTCCTTCATGTCAAGCATCCTTGGTGTACTGTCAATGACATTTTAAATTTTTATTCCCACATCTGAAAGCGATGCCACAGTGTGCTGACAACCAGGATCTCAAGAATCTGATGGAACCCTTACTAGTCTGTCCATCCTTAAGTGGAATTCCTCCCATAGTAGTAACAGTGACTCACTCACCTCTTTACAGGGCGGTGTTTCATTTTGTTTTGTTTGTTGGCCTGCTTTGTACTTGCACTCAACCACAAAGTAAGGTTATGAATTTGTTATCTGAGAAAAGAACACAAGTTCACAGGTGCAGAAAGTCTTCTTCAAAGAGACATCCCTTCCATGTTTCTGTGCAGTGAGAGGTGAAGGGACCCAGTATCTTCATATTCCCTCCTCATTAGCTGCATACTTTGGGCTCCCGAGATTCGAGATTTCAAAAACGACAGACAGTCCTGGTTTGCATCCTTTTCTAACCTTCAAGTTGCAGATCCTTCCCCCACCTCAGCAGCATCGAAACCCCTGGTCTGTACATCAGCACCTTTGGGGAAGCCCCTGGGGCCACACCAGCCCCAGCTCCCTGTACATCAGCTTGGGGGTGGGGGAGCCACACTTTAGGTGACATCCCAGCTACACATCATTCCAGAAGTTCCTAACCCCACGTGACTGATTCGTGCCCAGCAGAGCACAGACACCCATTACAGTGCCCGGGGTTCCAGGCTCCCTTTCCCTCTGTGGTCTCACTCATGCTTCAAGTAAGAAGCCTACTCCCTGTGCACACCTCTACAACCAGTCCCTTTGGATCCCTACTTTTTGTCAGTGTCATTTCTTTAACCAACACCACCTACTATTTACAGGGATGTTCTTATAACTAACAGAGAAGACAGACAAGGTAAGCTGAAGATGTCACAGGAGGGCTACAGAAACACAAAGTCTCCGGCCCCCACTGGACAAAGGCATAGCCATGTGGGTATTTTCTAGAAATTTCTCCTCCTCAGCAATGCCACAGTCCCAATCCTTCTTAGGTCTTTGCTTCCTCTACCAAACTTGTGGAAGAACTTTTAAATAGAAAGTAGAGTAATGAGGGGGAAAAAAAAAACCTGAATTCTATTAAATGAAAACCCCCAAAGCACGAAGTAATGGCATACAAGAGTGCTGTCGTTTTCCACAAATAAAGCTGTTAACTAGACCTCCTATGAGACAATTTATACAGTGAAATGGAAATGGAAAATTTCTCCAAAAAATTGTTCAGTTGTAAAGACTAAATCTGTGAAAAAAAAGGTTCCTTTTTACCACTCGTGATAGCTGTACAATTAGAAGGCGTCTGTTTTACCTACCAGCTGTGCAGAGAAGCAAGTAAGAGATAGCAAGCTCCTAGCATCACCAGCTGATTTTATAATAATGATAATAATAATAATAATAATTTTTTTAAAGTCCTTTGGAACGCTCATTTTGTTAGTCCTGCAGGAAGGTCTTTAAGGAATCATTTGTGAGATAAGCTTTTGCTGGAGCCCTCGGGTTTCAAATTGAAGGGCAGGGAGCTAGAATGTTTCATTATTTCAGAATGACCTAGAGTTGTGATGGAGGGGTGGGACCTCCCTCCTCAGGGTCCCAGGAGAGCTGTCTAAAGGGGCTTTGAGTTCGGCTCCGACGACTCACAGGTGTGGGGGGAACAAAGGCTGAGGGTCTGGATGACACATCGCAGGTGCCACTGGAGGTGGCCTGAGCCCCGGCACGCTAGCTCAGCTCCCCCATCAGCAGGGTCGCCTGTAGAGCAGAGGCGCCTCAGACAAGCTATGGCTTGTATTAGTTCTTTAATAAAGTAAGACAATATCATGCATCATAAATGCAAGAGAGGAAAAAAAGAGAGAGCAGAGATTAAGAGGAAGTGGGTCCCAGCTTCAGAACGCTTTTGAGTAAGACCAGCTAACACAGTAACATGTTTTTTCACTTCTTCACGAATTAATGTTAGAACATACGGGGTTTTCAGGGCCCTTGGAGGGCAAGCAGAGTGATGGGACTAATACTTTCCAGATGAAGGAATACAGACCAGTATGACAGGGTCAACAAGACTGAAAAAGTCAAGGGAGACTGTGCAAGAAGATCTGAGTTCGTGATCGCTGCAGTACAACGTGCACATCTTCTCAGGAGCATTTATACCAGCGCACCTGAGCAGCTGAGTGGAACATAACAAAATCTTAAAGTTAGGATAAAGAGAAACAATTTAAAAGTGCAAAGATGAAGAAAGGACAAGAAAAAGGGAAAAGGAAGGGCGGGTGGGGGGGAGAAAAGAATACAAAAGTGTGTTCTTGCCACCATCCGCAGGGCAGGGCGGCTATTGTTTGGGGTGTGGGGAAGGGGCAGAGAGACAGGAATTTCTGACAACAGGAGTGAGAAGACAACATTGGGTTTAAAAGCTGCTCGGCAGGAACATCCAAAAATGGAACCAAAATGCCTGAAAAGTCCTTGGCAGAGAAGCATTCCCGAACAACCGCACATCCATGCTCTGCTTCCAAGGCCCATTGACATCTGGGCCCACATTCGGTGTAGAAACCTAACTGCTGGTAGTAAAATAAGCACGAAGCCCAAAATCACTAATTTAGGAGGGCAGGAATCATCTTTAACGCGCCTTTAGAGATGTCAAGCTGGAACCCATTTTCAGACTAGGAGCGAAGAGGTGGAGCCCAAACCACTGGTGTCCTGGGTCCAAGGAGAGGCAGCTCGGCCCTGAGCTGGCAAGAGGAGCCCGGCATAAGCAAGGTGGTCCTGTGAAGGAACAGCCTCCCCCAGGGCAGTGGAGGCCAAGAGGAGACAGGGGATTCAACCCCAATTAATGGATCAAAGGATGGGAAGTGAGGCTCCAGAAGAAGAGTGAGGATTTCAGACCTCCTCAAGGAAGTGGAGACTAGAACAGGGATAACGGGCATGCAGCCGGCAGGGAAGACGGCAAATAATTAAATGAAAAGAGAAGTGTCAAGACAATATTTTTGTTCAGAGAGAAGAAAATCGTTGGAGTTCCCGTCATGGCACAGTGGTTAACGAATCCAACCAGGAACCACGAGGTTGCGGGTTCGATCCCTGGCCTTGCTCAGTGGGTTAGGGATCCGGCGTTGCCATGAGCAGTGGTGTGGGTCGCAGACGTGGCTCGGATCCCGAGGTGCTGTGGCTGTGGCGTAGGCCGGGTGGCTGCGGCTCCAATTCAAACCCTAGCCTGGGAACCTCCAATATGCCACAGGAAGCAGCCCTAGAAAAGGCAAAAAGACAAAAAAAAAAAAAAGAGAGAGAGAGAGAGAAGAAGAAGAAGAAAATCATGAGCTAAGAAAGACCTGGATCCTGATGAAAGGAGACACATGGGATGGGAAGGACCTGGAACTCAGACGCTGTTTCCAAAGGGGAGCCGAGTGCTAAGGAATCTTAAATCCCTGAGAATCTGCTGGTGGAAACCACTGCAAGGCCAGGCTGTTCCCAGCAGCCCCCACTTGCAATTACACTCAGCTCACCTACCCCAACCCTCCTGATAGTGTAGGAAGTGCCACTATCAAACACTGATATTCCAAATATCACCACTTCGAGAAGGCAGCGGGTGGAACCTGCCCAAGGAGACACAGAAATTTAAAGAACTGGGCACATATGGCATCGATGGGTTTTGTATTTTGTTACCACTATTGGAGGAAAAGCACACCATCCATGTGACACTGAGTACTTATGATCCTGTCCCTGCACATCTAATTTCATGCTCAGGGTGAGGCTGCAACTAGCTACCATCATTACTACAGGTAGAGAAACTGAGGTTGGCTGACGTTTGTGAAAATGTGCCCGCAGTCACATGGCTGGTAGGGTCAGAGGCTCAATGTTCACGCCTGAGCCCAGAGCCCAAGTTTTTAATCACTGTTTTATACTGGCTCATATCCAAATAATTTTTTAATTAAAGCAAGTCTGTGCACAGCCATCTGTGAAAGCCTGGTCTTGCCCAGAATAATGTACCTGATCAGGTCTTTTTATCTTGTCCCCCATCCAGCTCTGGTGACAAGTCCTGTGAAAGCCGAATCAGGGTGCCGTGTAGACAAGTCGAGACCAGAAGAAGGAGGCACTGCACCTGCCTCAGAGTCAGGCAGACACAGATCCATGGTCCAAGCCAAAGGCTCTGCAGGTGACATCCTCCTCAGAGGCTGGAGGGGGATTCCTTGATGTCTCCCCAGCTCAAAACCCACCGTCAGTGATGCTGTATAGCGTTGAGAGGGGCAAGTGTCCAAGAGAGCATAGCTTTCCACTTAAGGAACTGCTCCAGCCATGGGTCACCTACAAGCGCAACCCTGCATCACCAGTGTTTATCCATTTAAACATTTTTCACATCCTTTTCTTCTTCCCATTGGATAATGGGCCTCGTCCAGACATCACTTTGGGTCTCTGAATGACAACCGAGAAGGGGCAGCAGAAGCGTGGTCAGAAACGTGCCCTGACCAGGTGTGAGCCCGTCCCCCCCCCCCACCCGAGACGCATCTGTCACCACAGGAAGGGGTATTCTGTTTCTGCCACCATCACCAGTTGCTGTCCTGGGCTAACACACACCTAGTAGAACTATTTACATGACACCACGGGTGCCCCACGCCGTTGGTAACACTGTGCAGCTGGAAGCAAGAGCTGTGCCCCGCGCTAAGCGCTGAGAAAGGGGAGCCCTGACTGTGGGCTTGTGGGGCCAGGACATAGGGCTGAGGTCCTACCCCTGTGAGCCTTGACCCTCTGAGCTGGAGACCTTAACCCAGCCCGCCCCCTCCTGTGAGGTCCTGTGGTGGATGGAGCTAGATGTCCTGCCTTCCTTGTTTTTCCTTCTCACTCTGTTTTTTTACCTTCTGGGAGGAAACTGGAAAGAGGAAGACAGGCAGTGCGCTGGCAGCAGCCAGGCGGCTCTCCTCTGCGCCCCGGGCGTCCGCGGGGCCTGTCCTCCCAGTGTCCTTCCCCAGGCCCCGAGTCATGCATCACTCATCTTGTCACATTGAACTCCAGATGCTCCTACCCTAGAGAATGCTCTGACTCCGGCCATTTTTCTTCATTCTCACTAACAATTTGGTAATGAAATATTGATTTTTAGTTAGATTCATATTGATGCTATTAGGTTTGCATTGATAAATCATGCTGGGCTCCCGTCTGGGCGGCTAGAGAGTGCTACCCTGAGCCCTGGAGATTACAATCAACTCATTGATGTGTTAATTTGATGGATTTTTTCCTTCTCTTAGAAGGAGTGGGAGGGAAGAGGAAGATTTTTCAGTGCGGCCCTTGTAAAGTTTTCACAGTGGAATCAGGGACAGTAATTGCAGGCTTCAACGTGTATGTTCGCCTCCAAAGCTTCCTCCGGCTTATTTGGCCAGAACGTTAAAAGCAGGAAGGGGAAGGGGGGGTGGGCTTCAGGGCTGGTGTAGAAGGGGTGGGTGAGGGGTGGAGAGGATATGACACACCTTGTAAACGCTGGCCCCATGTCCCACATGGGAGGGGAAATCATTTCAGTTAAATCCCAATTAAACTATTTAGAGGCCATCATGAAAAAGCATTCCCATCTCCAGAAGGTCATGTGTATGCAGACCGCCCCCAGAAAGTGGAGGTGGGCTGGGGGTGCACATGGTGAAACCTGGAGGAGGGCTCAGCCCCTCCCTCCCTGCTGGCTGGCTGGCGGCCTGGTGGTTTCGGGGACATTTCCCAGGTTCTTTCCCTTGCAAAGTGCCACTTAGCCAGCAGTGTCCTCAGCATCTGTAGCCTATTTAAAACAGCCTCTCGGTTTGATTTATGGTCCCATGTAGACGTAATGCCTGTCATTAGGGGACAGGACTCCGCTGCACAAGAGGATCTCATTGTGATTTCCTTCAAAGACCCGGGACTTAGCAGGGGTGCTGCCAGGGGCTCTGGAAAGAAAGGGCTTTGAAAATGCTTACGTAGAAATTCATTTTGTTTTGTTCCGTGGGTTTTGTTTTTCAAGCAAACGATGGCACATTCAAGCCTGATGTGCTTTATCTGTGCGAGCTTTCCGGCCCCTTCCCTCCCCTGGACACCAGAGAGCACCGAACACCAGCCACGCCCAGTCAGTTACAGCCATGCATGTGCACCCTTGTGTGCACCTGTGAGCAAAGCAAATGTAAGGCCTGCTTTCCAAAACAGGGACAGACCCACAGAAAGGAGGCAAATGTTCCAGAGCCCTGCAGTGTCTGGCAAGGGAGTCACTGGCCTAGTCGAGGTTGATGGCAGCAGGGAGGGAAGGAAACCAGTCAGCTTCTTTCCTCTTAGCCGGTCCCACTGTCCTCACACACAGGCTGCTTGAGAAACAGCCCAGCCCGGAGTTCCCGTCATGGCTCAGTGGTTAATGAATCCGACTAGGAACCATGAGGTTGCAGGTTCGGTCCCTGCCCTTGCTCAGTGGGTTAACGATCCGGCGTTGCCGTGAGCTGTGGTGTAGGTTGCAGACGTGGCTCGGATCCCGCGTTGCTGTGGCTCTGGCGTAGGCCTGTGGCTATGGCTCCAATTAGACCCCTAGCCTGGGAACCTCCATATGCCGTGGGAGCGGCCCAAGAAATAGCAAAAAAAAAAAAAAAAAGAAAGAAAAAGAAACAGCCCAGCCCAAGGAGCCCACACAGGCGGCCTCATCAGAAGACCGCATGAGGGACCCTGATGTAGAGCAGGTGCCCGGGCTCCTCGGAGGATGTGTCGCGTCTCAGCCACCCTGGAGTCAGGGACCCTTTTCCAGGTTAAACACCTGTGACTGTCTGTGCCAAGGGGATGGGAGAGAAAGAGGAGGCTGGCCTTCAGCGCCTCATCCTGGCCCGAGGGTGTTTTTGGTGGCAGTCAGGAAGGCCTGGAAGACAAGAACGTTACAAACCACAAATCCTTTCAAGGTCTCAGTCATCAATAACCACTGTAAGTTTCCAACTATTGTCACCCAGTCCTAAGCTCCCTGGCACATATTTTTAATCCTCTCCTTCCTTAGGAGGCCTGGTCTCCAGTTGTCCTGGCAGGAACCAACTCTGGTCACGGGGACAAACCCCCATCACCCCAGGTTCCAGGCCTGACTCCAGCCCTGGGTCCTGCGCACAAAGGCAGGAGAGGAAATCCTATCTGTGACAGGTTTAGTCAGTCGTAAAACACTGGCAAGGTCACGAGCCCTGCCATTGTCACAAAGACCTGAGACGCTGCGGAGACAGAAACCACTCGGAGGCCCAGCCCCTCACTAGGGCACAGTTTTCCATGCTGAGCACCAGATGCCACGTGGGGGACCAGGCTCCAGAGGAGGAAACAAATCTTGTCTCAGGTGGATGGGTAGCTGGGAAGAACGGGGTTGGCTTACTCCAAGAGGGACCCTGAGAAGCCATGCAGGACGGTCCCAGGCTGTCAGCCTCAGTAATTTCCCATCAAGGTCACAGCCCTTCCCAGTCCCAACGTATCTTCCCTTGAACTTACCAGGGACTATGGTTACACTTCATCCCCACTGTCACAAAAACCACCAGTGCCAGACCCAGGGCCTGGCCCAAAGATCACAGGGGTGCCCTTAGGGGGTCACACTGAGCCGTGACCAGTCCAGCTAGGAAGAACTACAAACCCAGGACAAAAAGTACACTTAGCTTCATCTCTGTGAACCACATAGACAAAGAGACGTCTCTAGTCAACACTGAGGAAATCACCTCCATCCCCGACTTTCTGCGAATTTTAACAATGACACCAAATATGCACATGCACTAAACTTACAGACTATTGGGAAGATGCACCACTCTAATTTAAAGAAATATCCAGAGTTCCTGCTGTGGCACAATGGGTGAAGAGTCCAACTGCCAAGGCTCCATGTTGCTTCTGCTTGGATTCAATCCCTAGCCTGGGAACTTCCACATGTCAAGGATGCAGCCATAAAAATTTTAAAAATTAAAAAAAGAAATCTCCAACCCATACTCCTCAGCTTGGCCCCAAAAGGAAACACCCATCCACACCCACTGCCCTCCCTGCCCTCCACCTGCTCTGCTTGTGCGAAGCCAGCACACCCACCAATCCCAACCACCAAGAGCCTACCCTTCCCAAGACCGCCTCCCTTTCCAGCCCCATTCCACACCCTAGATCCCACTGTCCATACCTCAGTTTCCTCCTTGCTGAATCTCTGGACCTGAGCCCTTCCTTTTCCCAATCACCTTTACGCTATTGGCACATCATCCATCTTTCTTAAACCTCAGTTTCACATCTGTCTCCTCAAAAATACACAATGGCTCACCTTGCCGGTAATTTCACCTCCATACTCCTCCACCTGACCTCCAAGTCCTCCGTGAGACCAGCCTTTTTCTCTCCACTCAGCATCCTTCATTCGCCAGACCAGGCACCTTTCTGTGAAGTCAAATGTCTTATATCACCTTCATCCTCAGTGTATGAAGCCTGCTCTTTATTTCACCTTATACAAATTGGTAAAGGAAACTAAGATCTAAAGAATATATCTGCAAAAGGTGCATCCCTTCTTGTGTCACTGAGAGCACAAACACGAGATCCTGCATGTAAAATGCCTGCAGTGGTACCCGATAGATTGCAGGCACTGAAGGAGCCCTGGCCCTTCTCTGCCTCAGTCATCTGGCAGAAACACCTTTTCCTCTCCAGTTAGACAAACCTCTCCAGTCCTACCCCTCCAAGAAGCCCTTTCCTCCTGCTGCCTTCAAGCTCCCTCGAACCTCAGCTCCTCCAAGTCCCTGTTGTACTGATTAGAGGCCAGGGAGCTTCCCGGTTCAGCAGCTGCGGCCACGCAGGAGTCAGGGTCAGCCTCTGAGTTGCACCTATGATGCTTGAAACCCACAACTGCAATGCGTCTCTAGTCAACCGATGCCAGCGGTAGGACCTAGGGGGCTGCCAGAGTTCACGGACTTCACATGGTCCACTGTACTTTGTTCCATATTTGAATTTGGATTTTTAGACAATTTCCAAAGTGTGGTAGATTTCTCATGAATATTCATACATGATTTCTTTTAAAAAGCTTGGAGGAAGATAAGGCTTAGAAGCACATGCTCTGGAGCCTGCCTTCCTGGGTCCAAATCCTAGTGCTATCCAGTCCTTGCTGTGCAATTTCAGGTGACTTCCTTGGCTTCTCTGTGTTTTCCTTATGAACAGCATGAGGATCCTAAAATACAGAACTTACAGAGTTGTGAGCTTCAAGTGAGTTCATATACATGAACTACATGGAACAACACCTAGAACCCTAAGGTCACTACCATCTGTGTGTTCCTTTTATTTCTGGCAAGTTGGATCCCCTTTCTCCCTTAGGGGAAATTTTGGGAGCTGCAGACCCTGCCCCCTTTAGGCTGCTCATGTCCACTCCTGTTGTATCCCCTCCCACCAGGGTTATTCAGCCCAACATATCACCAGGAAATGTCAGCCTAGCCTTTTGACCACTGATCACAGAGCGGGAGCCACCTGCCATCCCACTGCTCCCAGAATAAGCTAGCCAAGAGCACAGGCCACCCCAGATGTGGGCCACACACTGAGGCCACAGCATCAGGACCAGAGCTTACAGAGATTTACAGAAGCTTGTGGCCAAGGTAGACACCACGCAGATTAATCAGATTAATTCAGGGATCGAAGCAATTTCTTAATAAGCCACACACAACTCCCCAGGTCTGGAATACCAACTGACTCCTTCTGCAACACAGAAATGATTCCAGCCAACACATTTTCTAAAATCTGAGGAGCCTCAAAGAAACGCAAGTTGCCATTTAAGTCTTAGGGCTAAATAGTAGCTCCCAAAATAATTGACCCTACTTAACGCAACATGAAATTCTAAGTTCCAGAAAGTTGTACAAATTGCAGATTATTTTGCCTGGGGTGGTGGCGAGGGAGGCAGGTTTCATTACTCAATCACTTTGAGTTTTCCCCACACCACAGGAAGTTTTTAACTCTGCAAAGGCGGATAAAGCATAGCCAATGACACTTTTTAATTGAAAATCATTACTAAACGGCTTGCTTCTCAGATGAAGCTTCAGCGCTAGAATCCCTTGTCCTTCTCCAGTTGTGACTTTTTGTAGCATTTCCTGGCAGGGGCAGGTCAAGGCGGCCAACAATGGTGGGTCTGACTTCAAGGCCAGCTGACAATTCCCTACCTGACAAAAATAACTCCTTTCATGGGGAATTGGAGAATCTAAAAATCTCGGTGAGCGAGCCTTCTCTGCGGGAGATAAGCACAGAGCAGGGCAGGCCGGCGGCTCCCTCTGAGGAGGCCCTAACACTTAAGACACCCCAGGGGGTTTCTGGCACCACCTCGGGCCCTGCCACAGGCAGTCACAATAAAGGGCTTTGTCACTGAGGACGGGGTATCTCCATGGCAGAGCCTGTCCTGTATTTAGCCCAGCGCACACCTGTCAGGATGTTGACACCATTTCCAGTGAGGCTTTTTTCCTAGTGCACCCCTCCTCGGAGGGGACCTTCCCTTGACATTCATCTGTGACAGCCCCGTGGGGGATCATTTTGTGAAACAGCCTTCAGTGTGAAGTCTTCCCTCTGATCCTGAGCTCCCTAATTGTCTGTCGTCAATGCCCCGGTTGTGTTGGGGCCATGGCGGCACGTGAAGGCCCCCCTGCCCACCCAAGGGCTGCAGGTGATCTACAAGCCACATGCTTTCAACACATTTCTCTGCCTCCAGGAACTAAGTTCAGGATGGCGGGGAGCGATTCCAAACCCCCACAGGGACTCAGGTCCCAGTGGCCTCAGCGGTGAGCACTTGACCTCCTAGATTTAGCAATGATGAATCTGTTCTCTAGAAAAATCCCAGGAGATGAAACGTGGAAGGTGACGTCAGAGCTGTGTGATAAGGCATCTTAGAGCAGGAAAGACGCTGATGCACAACAGTCAAGGTCGTCTACACAGAACCCAGTGCTTGACACCCCTCCCTGACCCCCACTGCCCTCCCCTCCAACCCCAAACTGGTCCCCACCTGCTGTTGACCCCACCCGGCATGCTCATTCCTCCCTAGCTGCCCACCCAGCATCCTGCTACCTGTTCCTACAGACCTGGACCAAAGGTCACCTTTAGCACAGGTCATTAACCAGGCACTGGGGCATTTCTACTTGAAGCTGGACAGAGCTATTCCTATTTGCTATCTCTACCTCCTCTCCTCCCATCTCTGTTTCCATCTCTCCAACCAAGCTTGTGCTTCACCAGCCACCAAAACTGTCCTGAGGGTCACTAAAGCCTGATGAAGAGGATGCTCTGAGCAGCAGTGGGCACTGTGGGCCTCGCACTGCTCCTTAACTGCATTCTCCACTCAACATTCAGTCCCCTGCCTTCGTGACCTCCTCCTCCTCGCCAGCCCTCGTCCAAAGGCTCTTTTGCCAACACCCCTGGGTCTCCAGGAGTTCCTGGGGTTGAAATTCGTGGGATCCCTGAGCTTGGTCCTCTCACATTCACGCTGCACCTGGGCTATGGGTCTCTATTTCCCAGCTTGCAAGGCCACTGAAACACCAGTGACCCCCGAATCTGCATCTCCAGCCTGACATCCTTCCTCAGTTCTAGACTAATTCACCCCACTGTCTACGCACCCATGGCATCTGACTATCTGACTGATCGTCTAACTAAACCTGCTCCCCAGAGAATGTCCTAAGTTGAAACTCAATTCAATTACCCATGTTGCTAAGGAGAAAACATAACCTGTCATCACCTTTCCCACCTGTCCCTCAATCTGTAAGCAAATCGGATTGACTGTCTTCAAAGGCTACCCGCTCACTTCCGACAAACTCCGCAACCAACCCCCAGGACTCAGCCACCATCATGTCTCTCTTACCATGGATGTGGCTGCTCCTCTCTGGTCTCTG
The DNA here is from genome assembly GCF_016906955.1 of Phacochoerus africanus. Lineage (NCBI taxonomy): Eukaryota > Metazoa > Chordata > Mammalia > Artiodactyla > Suidae > Phacochoerus > Phacochoerus africanus. The sequence goes on along the minus strand of NC_062545.1, from coordinate 150,520,325 downwards.
CTTGCACCCATCCAAACACAGCAGAGTCAGTAAAGGGGGGTTATAAATACTTAAGTCCTCCCATATTTCTGCTCTGCTCAAAACCTTCCAGTGGCTCTGCTTTCACTCAGGAAAATAACAAAATCCTTCCAATGGCCAATAAGACCCTACTTGATATGGACACTCTGCCATTGCTATCTCCTCACTCCCTGAGCCCCAGCCACACAGGGCTCCTTGGGGTCTTTGAACACACAGAGTACCTGCCCTCAGGGCCTTGGCACTAGCTAATTCTGCCGCCTGGAGTGCCCTCCCCAGCATTCTCTGTCCCAAGCCCGAGGCACACAGGGGAAGCTCTTTCCTTTCATCCATCCTTCACGACTCAGAGATTTCCAAGCCCACTCCCTTAGCAATGCTGAGTCCCCATCCATGCTCCTGGCCCCTCCAGGCACTGGCTCTTTTCATTCATGGATGCGCCCTAAGCACCAGGAAGAGGCTGGACACACAGTCGGTGGTTAACAGACCCTGGGTGAATGAGTGAATACCCTTCATTCTTTACATGAGGACACCTTCTGCCTCAGCCCCTCAGCCCAGGAGGAACAGGGGTAAGGGTGTCTTATCTTGTGGGGTGCCCGGCTCAGAGTAGGCAGGCCCTCCCTCCAGTTCTTTTACTGAAAATCCATTTGGCGGAATTCCTGTTATGGCACAGAAAGAACAAATAAGACAAGTGTCTATGATGATTCAGGTTCAATCCCTGGCCTTGATCAGTGGGTTAAGGATCCAGCGTTGCCGTGAGCTGTGGTATAGATTGCAGATGCGGCTTGGATCATGCGTTGCTGCAGCTGTGGTGTGGGCTGGCAGCTGCAGCTCCGATTCAGCCCCTAGCCTGGGAACTTCCATATGCCATGGGTGCAGGCCTAAAGAGCAAAAGAAAGAAAGAAAGGGAGAGACAGACAGACAGACGGAAGGAAGGAAGAAAATCAACTTGGGAAGTCCTACACTTTTTTCCATTAAATTAATATTTTTAATAGTTTTTGGACACAAACATCCAATTCCTTTTTAGTACTGTGGAAAAGCAGGTATCAAAATGGTCCACAAAAGTGGAGTTCTACTACAGGTCTTACTTTTTGATGGTTTGCAATGTGGTCTGGGCTGAATTTTGTTTCCATCCCCCCAAAATCATATGTTGAAGCCATAACCCCTAGGACCTCAGAATACGCCCTTCTTTGGAAATAGGCTCTTCAAAGAGGCAATTCAGTTAAAATGAGGTTAATAAGGTGGGCCTTATTCCAACACAATGCATGTCTTTATGAAGGACAAAATGGAGTTTCTATTAAATGCTTCATGCAAACCATTAATAAACTTTAATGGGGAGGTTAGGGCAAGGACACATCCAGAGGGATGCCTCTTGAGGACAGAGGGAGAAGGTGGCCATCTGCAAGCCAAGGAGAGGGGCTCAGGAGACACTAGCCCTGCCACCATCTGAGCCTTGGCTTCCTAGCTTCCAGGACTGTGAGAAAATAAACATCTTCTCTTTGAGCTACCTGGTCAGTTGTACTTTATTATGGCAGCCCAAGCAAAGCAACCCATGATGATAACCATATGAACCACCAGGACATGAGATGTCAATTGAACTACCAACACTTAGACTTCAGAAATCAGAGGTGCTCTCTTTCATCTTTGCAATGAACTTGTCATGAAGGAGACAAATTCATGTCAGGGAAGGTTATCTGTTCATTCTACACCCACAGCCAAGTACCAACCGCAGCTGCGACTTCCATCCTAGAGCAGGTCATTAGCTTCAACAATCGGTTCTACCATAAAATGACTTTATTATAAGTGGCAATTTCTCATCATTATTAATTAATCATTAGACAACATTCTGCACCATACTGACTTCTGAAATTTATTTATTTATTTAGTCTTTCCTCCATTACTTACTTCCTTTCCTAGAGAAGACCAGAACATTTTTTGCATTAAATTCCTGAACTTTAGATGACCCTTGCCAACTATTCAAACACAAAAAAGCCACTAAAAAATTATTATGGGTCAATTTAACAGAAATCCAAAATTCTCTCGATCTCTTTTTTTTCTTAGCTACTGAAGAAATATCAGAAATGACATATATAAATTGGAAATCATTTCCCGCTTGCCAGCATATCTTAAATTGATGTGGCCAAGAATATTCCTTGTAATTGTTAAATTAACTTAGATATTCTTGATGTATTGTTCTTCGCATGAAAATCACTCATCATTCTTCCTTGGCTATTTGCCTTTTTTTCTAAGAATAGAGAAAATTTCACAGGATACACCAAAAAAAAAAAAAAAAAAGTCTCCTGACACAGGACATTGGCTAAGGATCACTTTTAAAAGGACCTCACAGCTCAGGGGTGCATTTATTGCAAAGGCCATATCACACCCAAAGTATAACTTGAGATCTGCTATTGGAGCCTTAAAGTACAGGAGGGAGACTGAATTTTCCTTAAAGGAAAATAGAGATAAATAATTATGCCTTTTGGGGGAAGGCCTCCTACAAAACCTCCTTGAAGTTTCCATGTCTACAGCTTCCCTGACTAGCAAGCACATAGAGATGGGAAGCAATATTAACTGAATGTCAGGGCAACCTACAAATATTTCAAAAACCTAATAAATCAAGTAATTAGTTTGAGCTGAGAGTGTAGATCCATATTGGGCTTGGCTTAAATGTTATAAGAAAACTAGAACAATTCAAAGGAAATCCAGCACTACAAATGTCCCGTCTAAAAATTACATGGTCGGAGACTATTCTAAAAGACGCAGTTTTTTCACTGCTCTGTAGTTTGACGAATGCTAAGTGATTTCAAGTGATCTGCTGCCCTACTCTGCATCATCAGGATTAAAACAGGGAAGGTAAATTTTCAGAATTCTGTGTTCTTCCGAGCTTATCTAAAGAACATCTATTATTTGTTAAAATCGCACATAGGTTGACATTTTTAAGAGATTTGACTCTGACATATTACTTTTTGAACAAAATGGAGTTTCTATTAAATGCTTCAGGCAAAGTATTAATAAACTTTTTTTCCTCTTTTTTTAAATTCTAAAGCACCTTTGCAGGACCTTTAATATCTGAGTGTTGCATCATGATGGAGCTATTTATCCCTTAAGCATGTGGGACCACAGCAGCAGTTTACAAGTCATCCAAGATGTCTAAGGTCCAGTCTCTAGAATGAGACTATCAGGTGTTTAGAATGTCACCCAAGTACGTGCGTATGGACCCATAGGACACAAGTGCTCCCCCTTATAAGAAATATACTTCTTTCAGGGCAATAGCACCACTCCCTCAAACAGCATCTCTGTGTCTGCTGGGTTCATGTCCCTGCAGGACTGCTCTCTCCCTGGTGGTCCACCAGCCAGCATGGCCTGTTGGGGTGCTGGCCATGCCCACCTCCAGGTCCAGGGTCTTGGGATCAGGCCAGAGGCCCCATTCACACACAAGACACTGGGACAGGACCATGGCCATTGGATGTGGGTGTAGCCAAGTTTCTCTCGTGAAAGGAGAGAGTCGCCAAAAAAGCCAAGGAAGAGCAGTGTTTCTCTCTGAAACCGCATGCATTTCAACAGAGAGGCCTTGGAAACCAGTGGACCAAGCTCCAGTGTGGAATAAAGATGGACAGGAGTAATTTAATCAAGAGAAGTTATCAGATCCTGGGAAAGGAAGTGGAAGCTTAGGAGCTGGGTGAGGAATGAACACCTCATCTCAGCAGCTAATTACTTGAGGCATCAAGACACACTGATCAAGCCACACCACGTGCCCCTAAAGAAAGAGGAGTTAGTTTACTATAAACAATAAGTGTACAGTTTCCTGCAGAAGAGTCCCGATGAGTCCACTAACTAAACATTCTGGCTTACTTTAAAAATTCAATAATGCTACCCCATTCTTCTTCCTTTTCAAGAACTTTTTCTACCATTTTCACTTTTCACAACAAGGTATATACATATACATATGCATTTGTGAAACACATATATAACATATCTATTATACCATATATAATATATTGTATGTATCATATATTATATGATATGTGATTTTTTAGATATAATATGTTGTATATTATGTATTACATATAATTATATAATATTATATATAAATAAACCCCTAACTTAGGATGGTTCAACTTATGATTTTGGACTTTATGTGATGGTGTGAAAGTGGTACTCATTCGAGAGAAACCATACTTCCCACTTTGAATTTAGACCTTTTCCCGGGCTAGCACTATGTGGGAAGATACTCACTCAGATGCTGAGTAGGACAGCAAGTCACAGCCCCCTGTCAGGCCCTCAGTCACAGGGGGAAACAATCAACACACTGACAGCCATTCTGCACGCAGATCCCACTCTATTTTTTATCTCCAGTACCACATTCAATAAATTACATAAGATACTGAAAACTTTATTATAAAACAGACTTTGTGTTAGATCTCTTTACCCAACAGTAGGCGAATGTGCATATTTTGAGCACATTTTAAGGTGGTCGAGGCCAAGCTATGATGTTAGATAAGTTAGGTGCATTAAATGCATTTTTGATTTATGATATTTTTCAACTTATGATGGATTTATTGGGATATAACCCCATTGTAAAGCAAGGAGGAAGACGTGTATAGTATAAATAATGCACATATGACATTTACTCATATATATATATATGTGTGTGTGTGTGTGTGTGTGTGTGTATATATATGTATTCTTGGTCCAAGAAGAATTGTAAACATCTTTTCATTAAACATATATTTAATGATATTCACCTTAAAACTTGCAAATCCCTGGCTAGACTCTTAAATTAATTTTTCTTTTAAATTGAATTTCACTGGCAATATATTTCTTTCATTAAAACCCCATCTCTTTGCTACAACCAAAATGGGTTCCAATGTTATTGTGTAACGCACATGTGATAGGATCCCCAGAAGGAGAAAAAAGAGAGAGAAGTGATAGAAGAAATACTTCAAACAACAACAACCACGAAAATATCTGATAAAGGACCTCTATCCCAAATAAATAACAGACTCTTAAAACTCAACAGTAAGGCAGCAACCTGATTTTTTTTTAAAGGCCAAAGAACTTAACAGACACTTCACCAAGACACAAGAGTTGGCAAAAAAAAAAGTCACATGAAAAGATGCTCCACATTCTGTGTCACCAGAAAAGGCAAACTAAGACAACAATGTGATGCCACCACATACCCAGTAGAATGGCCAATTTCTGGAACTCTGACCACACCAAATGCTGTGAAGCCACAGGAACTCTCGTACATTATTTGTGAGAATGTAAAATGGTACAGCAACTTTGGACAATAATTTGGTGGCATCTTACAAAACTAAACACACTCTTACCATAGGATCCAGTCATTGTACTCTTTGGTATTTACCCAAAGAAGTTGAAAATGTATGTCCACACAAAACCTGCACACAGATGCTTAAAACAGGTATATTCACAGTTACCAAAATTTGGAAGGAACAAAAACATACTTCAGTAGGTGAACGGACAAATAAACTGTGGTACCTCCAGGCAATGGAATATTATTCAGGGCTAAAAAACAAGGGAGCTAGCAAACCAGGGGAAGAAACGTGGTTTGGAAACGTACATGCTATTACTAAGTGGAAGAGGCCAACCTGAGAAGCCCACACACTGTAAGATATTCTGGAACAGGTAAAACTATGGAGAATAAAAATATCAGTGTTGTCAAGGTGGGTGGGGTCTGGAGGGGAGAGGTGAATAGCAGAGCACAAGGTTTTTTGGGGAGGGGCTTTTTTTTTTAGGGCTGCACCCACAGCATATGGAGGTTCCCAGGTTAGGGGTCAAAACTGAGCTGTAGCCGCTGGCTTACACCACAGCCACAGCAATGCCAGATCCAAGCTGTGTCTGTGACCTACACCAGAGCTCACAGCAATGCTGGATCCTTATCCTACTGAACGAGGCCAGGGATCGAACCTGCATCCTCATGGATGCCAGTCAGATTCAGTTCCACTGAGCCACAACAGGAACTCCCATAGGGCTTTTTAGATCAGTGGAAATACTCTGCATGTTATTATGATGATGGATACATGTCATTCTACATTTGTCCAAACTGGCTTAAAGGACAACCTTGAGAGTGAGCAGTAAGGTAAACTACGGACTTTCACTGATTATGATGTGTCAGTGTAGGTACTGATAAGTGCTGTGGATAATGGGGTGGGGGAGGGACTGTGAATGTGTAGGGGCAGGGAATAGATGGGGAATTACTGTACCTTCTCTGGATTTTATGGTAAACCTAAAACTGCTCTGAAAAAACTATCTCTAAAAAAAAAATCCTTGAAGTTTATCAAATCAGTATGGAAGTTACCGCCTCATAAAAGTGCAACAGAGCTCTCCTTTTACTCAGGTCTAGTTACAAGACAGTAATAAAAAAAAAAATGTTTATTTGAAGAAAAACATAGAGAATAGTAAACTTTATAGCCTTCTGATTCTTGAAATCTGATTGGCACCTGACTACCTTGCATTATAGTACAAGGCTGTGATGGTATTTTTACAAATGCTGCTAAAACACAGTTCAGAATGAAAGACAGAACTATGTTAAGTTTATCCAAGGGCTCTCTGATCGGATGTTATGAGCAGAACAAAGCGATCTGTTACTGCAGTAGTTGTGAAAGAGAAGGAATAGTAGCTAATAACCACCAATATTTATTCAGCCCTGACCCTGTACAGGTCCCTGGTCCTAGAATCTCAAAATGTGTTATTTCACCCATCCTCAGACAAATCCCACAAGGGTGGTGCTCTTACTCCCAGTGTATAAAGGAGCAGAACAGACACAAGGTTAATTAGGTAAAGCATGTTACATCATCTGGAAAGGGCAGTTATTCATTCTCCATCAGGGGAAATCCTATGTGAATCCTACGAATCCTATAGAAAAGTCTCCCATATTTAAAATAATAATAATAAAATAAAAACATATCATGCGGTACAATTATTTACAATTGGCAGGGAAAAAAATATGAGCTGGCCTAGAGCCTCTACTGACCATGGCCAGTTCAGAAGTCTGAGTTGTTCATCTGTTTTCTATGCCTTCCCCCGCTTGGCAATGGCCATCATCTTTCATCACCCCAGGGATCTTCTTCCGATAGAAATGAGCAAATATTTGCTATTAATCACTTATTTCTGGAAGCCTGGATATTCTTTGGTGACTTAAATTTTAGCTTTATTTGTTTTAACTTATTTGGTACTTTAATTTGTATCCTTTGGGTTCTATGGGATGAAAGACCCTGTCACAACAAAAGAAAGTTCAGATACCAGTCAATAAGTGGGGAGGTTGTTGTTAGGGAAGGAATTCCTGAACTGGCATTAGGGTTCTTCTAGGGCACAGCAGGTGGGGTCTTGGAAAAACACATGCTTCAGAAGCAGGCAGGGAGTTCCCGTCGTGGCTCAGTGGTTAACGAATCTGACTAGGAACCATGAGGTTGCAGGTTCGATCCCTGGTCTTGCTCAGTGGATTAAGGATCCGGCGTTGCCGTGAGCTGTAGTGTAGGTCGCAGAGGCAGCTCGGATGCCACATTGCTGTGGCTCTGGTGTAGGCCGGCAGCTACAGCTCTGATTGGACCCCTAGCCTGGGAACCTCCCTATGCCAAGGGAGTGGCCCTAGAAAAGGCAAAAAGACAAAAAAAAAAAGAAGAAGAAGAAGAAGCAGACAGACCTGGGTGCCCCTAATTTGCTGCATTCCTCAGGTAAATCACTGAGCCTCTTGAATGTGTTTTCCTTCATATAAAATTGTGGGTAATCCTCCACTTAGGTGATTGCTGAGAAGATTAAATGAAGCAATACACCTGGGGCTTAGAAAGTGCTTATGTGTCACTTGTTTCTCTCTGACCAAAGCCAAAGGTCCTGAAATAAATATCTCAAGGTGACTCCAGGGAAAGGAGTGATAAGGAACAGCTCTGTGCATCTCACAGAAGGTCAGATGAGGGGAGAGGAGACGTGCCCATGGGAAGGCTATGTCCAGGTGTGCTGGATATCCAAACATGCTGCATGTCCAGGTGTGCTGGGTGTCCAGATGTGCTGGGTGTCTACGTGTGCTGGGTATGGCCATCAGTGAGCTCCACGTTCAACAGCTACATGTCCAGACACAGGTTTTAGGCCAGGACAATTCCAGCTAAGCCCTAGCCATGTCCTCCCTCTGCTCACCTGTGCCCGGGTAAGGGTCTACACGCATGCACAATTATATTGCACAGCATACTTGCTCTCCATGGGGGCAGGGGAGCATCTGAGGAGTTTTTCTAGTCATAGCTCTTACCACCATCCCTTAAGCAATAGGTCTGACCGTACCCGGGCTGCCCCGTTCTCTCTGCTTCTGTGATGTGGCCTCCAGGAAAGGCACAGCTCCTAGAATGCAGCGTGTTCAATCGCAGAGCCAGTCTCTTTCCAGTGTACATCTGCACCAGCTGACTCCATGGGATTCAGTGTGAGACGGAGGGAGGAGGCCGTGGCTGGAAAGCCATCAAAGGGAAGATCTCTGCTGCATTTGGCTTCTTTCGCCATGGGGGTGGGGCCAGGGGTAGACGGTGATGGGAGTTGCATTTTATGCTTCTTTTCCTAGATTTATATGGTGCTTCTACTTCAAAGAGCTCCCCTCAAGGGCCCACATACTAAACATCTTCTAAAACAGAACAGACACGACTAAACAGAGGTGTAAGCCTGAGGGAAGAAAGTGGTGGAAATCTGTCCAGCAAGTTGGCCTGGGTCAGCAGATGCAGGAACCTCTGAGAGTACCGGTCTGATTTTTTTGTTGTTGTTGTTCATCTCATTTATTTGGGAAGTGGAAAGAGGGCTCATTTTTGAGGCCAGGGGAGGATGGCCACCTTGACCATGAGAGTCAATGGACATTGGAGAACTGGTTATAATGCAAGCTGAGTGATCACCCATTGGGAACCCCCAGCCCCTCTGCCTTGTGACTTTGGGGACCAGCACAAACAGTGATCACTCAGCAAAGTCCTGTCGAGGGCTGAATTGGTCCAGGAACAGGAACAAGAAACACGTAGATCCAAAAGATGTGGTCCCTGCTTCCAGAAGCTGCCCACCATCAAACAAGAGAACTCACCTAAAAATTTAGCAGTTCAGAGCACTCCACCCCAGATCTTTCAGTGGAATTCAGATAAAGCACCTCAGGGAAAAATGCCATTTGGAAAAATGAACTATCATAAGGTTAGAATCCATCCAGGTTTATTTTTTGAACACGGAAATGGTTATTTTTTCATGTGAATTACTCCTGTTCACGTAGGTGGATCTCTGCAGGCATGTTTATGTCGCTGATTTTAGGGCACCTAGATATTTCTAAAAATTGCTCAAATAAAACTGAATCACATTAAAGTTTAAAAATCCTTCTTTATGCAATGCATCTTAGAAACCCTTACTGGATAAGGCCTTAACAACTTTGTTCTTCACCTGAGCTCCAGAGTCTGTCCCCTGGCACGTGGTCCCTGCTTGAGGCAGTTCCCCCACCACCCCTACCACCACCCTACCCCTGCCCTGGGCATGAACCAAGTCTGCGGACAGGGCCTGGGGGACATCCCTCCCCTGGGTGCACAGCCCGGCAGCAGGAGCCGGGGTCTGGGCCCCTTCATCCTGGGGGCCCACCTGCAAGGTGTGAGGGGGTCTGTGCTGGGTCACTCAGCTCAGAGTGAGTGATGTTTCCTAGATCTCCCTGGGTGCAGAGTTCCAGCAAGTGGGGACCACAAGCAGCCCTTCGCACTCTCTGAGGCAGAAGGGGTTCCCTCCAGACACAGAGACAGCAGAACTATTTTCTAGCTCTGTGTCTTCTACAGGACAGTCTTCCCAGGCTCAACTTCCTATCTGCGAAATGGGACCAAGGCTCGTGGCTTCATCACAGAACTGTGAGCATGAAATGAGACGATCCCTGTCAAAGGCTGACTCAGCATTAAAACAGCAGCCGAAATTTTTTCCCCGGACCTGGTGTCTATTGCTTGTATGTCCCACTGCACATTCCTGGAAGGCAGACCTGCTTTCCCCCATTTTTCCTTTTTTGGCTTCCTCCCTGCCCCCACCAATGAGAACCTCAATCAATCTTCATGGCCTTGAACTGGAGCTGAATTTTTAAAATCTAGAGATTATTGTTTTAAATAATGCATCATCTTTTCCCAACACTCTCTTTTCAAAGAACTTCACCAGGTGCCCTAATAGTTTTTGCATGCTTAATGTAAAACATGTCTAAACGATACCATACGAAAAGGATTAGTTCATGTCGCCTCTGTTGCTTAATAGTCAGTTAGAACATTTTGGGTTAATAAATAGTGAGACTAATAATAAAAAAGGCTGAGGGATTAAGGCCACTCTTCTCGAAAGATTAGGCAACTGTTGGCTTCTCAGCATTCAGATATGGAAGAAAATAGAAAAGTCCCTGAAATCAGGATGTTAAGACAGCGTAAATCGGAAAGGGTAAAGAGCAAGGAGAAAGAGGCTTCCACTCAGGGAAACAAACAATGCCTAAAAAATAGATTAAAGCTTGTTGTCAACAGTTCATTCTCCCCAGGGATGGATATGTGTGTAATAAAGACCTCCAGAAGCAGCAACCCAGATGGTTTGGTAAGCGTGTTCTCAATAGGCTACTTTAAATTCTACCAGGAAGAGACTAAAGTGATTTAAACTTTACATTCCTGTTGTAAATGGGCATTTCATTTTCTGTGTAAGGTCATATGATTTTCTTAGATTTACAGCTGCATCTAAAGACAACAGTTAAAATTTATTACTGAGATTTCTGGGGTGAAGTTTGAAATGTTAGGAATGCTAAAAATGTTCCAGTGTCAGGCTTATGGCTTTGACTCTCTTCCTGGCTCTTACCACAGAAGCTTCCATCACACAAGTTGGATATAATGGATCTAATAATTAGTCAATACAATTTGAATCATGAAGGACCCCCATCTAGGGTTCAGTGGAGGATAAAGGGGCTGTGGGCCCACACAGAACTCTCCTGGAGTGGCTGGTGCTTTGTCAAGAAGTAAAGAGAAGCTGGGAAAAGCACTGGGTTAATGAGAGTGTGGAAACTTAGGTCTGGAAAGAAGAGTTGGAACGAGAGTGAGGGAAAGAGAGTAAAAGGCATTTGTCACCCAGAATTAGGAAAAATAAGTGCATTCATTTTGTGTGGTGATTTTCCTTAGAATCTATTCTAAATATTCAGTGATATTTATTTTTGCAGTTTTACACTATGAAAAAAGTCTTATTGAAATTCCTACAGAATAAGCCATTTTGCTGTCTGGGGCTTGGAGGTTACTTCCTTTTCCAACAGAAATAAATGTCATTATACAGGGATTTGTACAGGGTTTTCTAAGAAAGGCAGCTAACCAACTACGAAAGTAAAAATGTATATAGCAGATTTAACGACTTATTTTTTTTCTTTTTTTAAATGTATAGTTGATTTAACGACATCTTATCAAAGTAAACAGAAGTCCGAATCTTAGTCATGGAAGCAAATATTTTGCACAAAAATCTACACTCGTGTTTTTTCAAAGCACTTGGCCACAGGGTCTCCCTGGCCTTGTGTCAGTCAGAAATTTTAATCTGCAGAGTCACCATGTCTCCCCCCCCAAGTAACGAGCCATTCTGTCTAATAATAAGCAGCTCCAAGCAGGACTTATCTGAGTTTAAACATCAAAATAAATGAGAACAAGGAACAAACATCCCTTGATGCAGTTGGTAGGTTCTGGTTTTCATGGCAGCTCTAGGACCTGGTCCCAAGTTTCCAATCTGAATGTCACAAAAGAATGAATAATTACAGGAAGGGTCCTGGTGGAAGGTCAGAAACATTTTCCAAAGGCCAGAAACAGCCACTAGCTCCCATGCTTCTCACCACCTGCATGATCTGTCCTCTGACTGGTCATTTTTAAAATTACACCCACAGGAGTTCCCGTCATGGTGCAGTGGAAATGAATCTGACTGGGAACCATGAGATTGCAGGTTCAATCCCTGGCCTTGCTCAGTGGGTTAAAGATACAGCATTGCTGTGGGTGCGGCCCTAAAAAGCAAAAAATAAAATAAAATAAAATTACACCCACTTTTTCCTACCACCAATGGTTCTTGTATTCCTGGTGTCCCAGCAGCTCCTCACTCCCCACAAAGGCCAGCACACCCTTTCCAGAACCTCAGGCCACCATGAGTTCTAGAAGGCTTATCATAGCCCTGTTCCCACAGAACTGTGTGGCAACAAGAGCAGCTCAAAACTCATCCTCCTGTTTTATTTCCAGGTAAGGAGTGATTCTAGAGAAATTGTAACTGAGAAGAAAGTAAAATGTATCTTAAGTCGGCCAATGACCATAAATTAATAACAAACATCATTGTTGATAACCTTCAGTGGAAATGACACACCACCACCATTCTGGCAAATGGTGGTAAGTGCGATCCAGAGAAGCTACTTTACTTTTATTCTCATTTATTCTCACTTACTTTTATCCCTCTTGCCTGGTTTGGTACTTTCTGTATTGGCAAGAGATGTATGTAAACTATTTGAAATACTGTGATTATTTTGAAATCTCTGTGTATTTATCCAGACTTCGTTGAGGAAACATGTTGGCTATCACTTTCTCCCAAGACCCTAGAGTACATAACAAACTAAAACGAATAATTAAAAGTTCAGGCTGGGGAGTTCTCATTGTGGCGCAGCAGAAATGAATTCAGCCAGGAACCATGAGATTGCAGGTTCGATCCCTGGCCTCACTCAGTGGGTTAAGGATCTGGTGTTGCCGTGAGCTGTGGTGTAGGCCACCAGCTACAGCTCCGATTCGACCCCTAGCCTGGGAACCTCCATACACCATGGGTGCGGCCCTAAAAGACAAAAAAAAAAGTTCAGGCTCTGAATCTCACCAACCCAGGCCTGTTCTATCATTTATTTTTTCCTTCAAAAACAATTACAAAATTATTGAACAATGATGGACTATGCCACCCATCCCAGATCTGCCAACTTATTTGCTCTGCAATTTGAGGAAAGACATTTAGCTTTTTGCAAACCTCACTTTTCTCAGTTGTATAGGAGAAGGCAATATAATCTTCCCAGTTGTGAACACAATGAAATAGTGATGGTAAGCATTTCGCACAGAGCAGGGCTCAAAACACACATCTACTGCTTCGCCCGTTACTAGTGGGCATTTTGTAGGGAACTATTCTGCTCCCACACTGGCCTGAGTGTGGCTTCCCCACTAAGTATTGTAAGCCTGTCACCATCTCCCTCCTTTCTAAGCCTCACAGTCCAGCAGCTTTAAATAAATCATTCAGACATCCTGGTTGAGTCGACAGATAGCCTTTAAATCCAAGCGGAAGAATTAAGTGCATAATTTTGTGAAACTCTTCCTCTGTAGTCTTGGGCTCAGAGGCTACCCAAACACTTGCAAATCTATGTCCTTGGAGAACAAACAGACAAGAGAAAGGGGTCTGTGGTGGCTCAAGTCATTAGTTCTATAAAGCAATTGGTGCAGATAAAGGGGGGATGGGGACTTGGGGGCGTCGGGGATGGACAATGGAAAATGCAGACACAGAGAACACAATTTTATCCCACACAACAACTGATCAGATTACTGGAGGAAAAGAAGAAAAAAAAAGAGAGCGGGGGAGAATAATTTAATATTTCCCCCCTATCCTGTCATGCATATAGAAAGAGGCAATATGAGCTAAATCAATTGGCTAAAGTGTTTCTGAAAGTGCTGACATAAAACTGGACGTTTTCAAAGGCCAAGGATTGTGTTTCCTTCATTCTGTGTTAATCCATGCGGAGTTACACTCACAACAGCAGTGAATAAAATAGCACAAATGTGATCGAGTACTTCCTGGCCTGATACCTGGAGGGCTGGGAAGGGTTTTATAAGTCCTGAGCCCAGTACACCCCCATTCCTTCTCACCTCAGCTGCTCTACGAGGCCTCCTTTACAACAGAATAACAGTTATTACCACTGCTAATCATTTTATTATCATAGAGTTTATGGAGCACTACAGGACACCAGGGACATTCTAATTTTCATGGATCAATTCATTTAGTCTTCCCCAAACTCTTATAAGATAGCTACTCCTACCCCCACTTTACAGATGAATTAACTGAGGCAAAAGAATTAAAGGTCCCTAGGGACTCAGGTACTGCAAAAAACTCTGGGGCTTGGACCAGGGAACCTGCCTCAGAGCCTGTGATGCAGCCCACTTGCAATGCCCCATGAAAGACCCCACCAGTGAGCTGTTGGTGTAGCGCTTTTCAAACCCACAGCTCTTGGGATGTCAGAGGCTCCTCACTGTCCAACAGATGGATACAAACTGACCTTTATCCTCTGGCCGCTTCCTCTCCAGGCCAAGTAACCCCAGTTCCATCCTTCAGTCCTGCATGAATGGTCTCCTGGCTCCCCAATCCCTAAGCTCATCTATGAGCGGATTATGTTAATATGAAACTCCTCATCCAAACAACTCCTGCAACATGTATGTTGCAGCTTAGCAGAGGAGGGAGAGGAAGGATTCAAGAACAGGTCAGAGGCAGGTGGCGTTTCCCTGAGGCCCGGCATCTGGGAAGGATACCTGAAGTTTTCACAGGAAAGGAGGAAGGTACTAAAACTAAGAAACAGAAGTGAAAACAGATTTTGAGAAAGCCTCCGAAGTGAAAAAGGATTGAAAATATAAATTGTCTACAGATGATACGTTCCTAGCACTGAGAGAAAAGGGCCTGATCTGGGGGACGACGTACATTCGGGCTGAGCAGGATCAGGTTGACGGCTCAACAAATGCTGGACACACTCACTGGGCATCCTTTACTGGACATCCTTTACCAGTGAGTTAGATACTAGAGCAGAGTGAGAATACTGAATACTCAGTGACCAATGGATTTCCAACATCCCTTGTTTTGGCATGGAATCCTGGAGCCCTGAAACAAACAGACCTCAGTCCCTGTCATAGCCCCTTACAACCATGTGGTCACCACCGGAGACCTGGCCTTTCTGAGGAGACAGTTTTCCAATCAGAGAGGACCATCCTGAGGTGCCCAGATTCAGAGCCTCTGCCTGGAGTCCCCCGGATCAATGAGAAGAGCTGGTTCACAGAGAATGGGGGGGGGTAGGTTCCCAAGGGCATCTGGCTGCAGCAGCAACTGAGAAGAGGCCGTGTAAGTTCAGACATGCATAAATGCTGATGTGTGACCCCCCCCCCAGAACAAGACAAATATCTAAACACTAAATGAAGCGTTCAAAATAAGAGCAGAGCCCACCCAGAGTCTAAGCCAAGGCTGAGTAGCTTCTGAAATCCTTCCAGAAGAGATGCCAGAACTGAGGCCAGGCAGAGAGCAGAGAGGGTACTCAGGGGAGAGTCCAAGCTGCTGGTCAGCGCTGAGAACCTGACACTGAAACATGCTAAAGGATGTCCTGGACATACAGCCTGAGGAAACAAAGTGCTTGAACTCCCATCTCAAAGGGGTTTTGTTAAGGTAATTGCCCAGGCTTACTGTGTTGATCCACATTTCCCAAAGCATTAGTATGGAATTTTATTAACCTCACCGTCAGCTCCCATGTGGTTTCAAACCATGTACCATAAACATGAGGAGATGGGGAAAGAAGCAACAGACAGTCCAGCAGGTGGTTCTGTGCTTCTCTCTTCCCTATTCTAAAACATGCTTCATTCACAACACCTGATCACCCCCCCGAAAGGGTTGTAAACTGAGCAGTGCTCTAATCTATTGCACTTCACCAGCATTGCTGGCACCCGCCTGCTCTGAAGTGGAGAATCAGAGCATTGCCATTCGTGCTGTCCTGCACGTTCTTTGAATTTGTTCCCTCCAGCCCACAGTGCCATTACTGTAAGTGAAAGTGCAATAAATGAAAATTAGATTTTGTATCATATGTAATCAGGATGCCGTTCAGTTGCCCTCTCAGATTGCATGATGCTGTGCTAAGCTTCTCCACTGGCAGGCCTACTGTGTGTGGGTGTCCTCACGCTCTCATGTGTGTGTACACATGTGTATCTATGTATTTATGTATAAGCATATATGTGCATGTGTGTATGGATACATATTATGTGCATTTTGTGTGTATGTGATATATGTGTATATCTCCGTACATGTGTGCAAGCATATATGTGTGTATATTTTGTATCTGTATGTGGATATGATTGTATGCATGCATGTGCAAGTCTAGGTGTATATCTGTGTATATGTATCTGTGTATTTGTATGCATATGTGTCATAATATGTGGGATATGTGGGCATTTATATCTGTGTGCATATGACATGTGTGTGTATTATGTGTATATATGTGTATTTGTGTATGTATATGTTTGTGTATATACACGTGTATGTGTACATACATGTATCCTGAGCTCTATCTTGTGAGATCAGCATTTTTCATCACTCCTGTGACCTTGAGGGATCAGGCAAATATCCCTCGGCAAGTAACAGGACCATGTGCACCCAAGCCTATTTGATGCCAAAGCCCACGTGTGCTGATTCCAAAGAACAGCTGGACTAATGTGCATTTGAATGGGGTCAAATGGAGAGTGTAGAGCAGGCATCCACAGTCAAGGTAATGATAATAAGATAACACTAATAACAACGAGCTTCAGAAAGAAGCTGCATAAGGACTCCCCAATGTCCTGGAGAGATAGTTAAGGCAGTTACCCCAGACCCTGACGGAAGTCTTGTCTCTATAGCAAGTACAGGTCTCTGGATACAGATACTTGTGATGGTTAATGAACCACACATAACATCTTCCTGTTTACAGACCTCACTCTTTCACTTTAATGCTCTCATTCTCTTACTAAGTGTAAAAATCAGATAACCCCTTTAGGGAAAGAAGAATTACCCATGTCTGTGTGTGTGTGCACATGTATGCAACACACGTGGCCAACCAAGAGAATAATCTTAATATTTAAAATATTACAGACCAATAACAAAAATATGAATACAAAATGCAATAAAAACTACGTTCACAGGGAGTTCCTATTGTGGTGCAGTGGAAACAAATCTGACTAGTATCCATGAGGATGCAGGTTTGATCCCTGGCCTTGCTGGGTGGGTTAAGGATCTGGCGATGCCGTGAGCTGTGGTGTAGGCTGCAGACAAGGCTTGGGTCCCATGTTGCTGTGACTGTGGCATAGGCCATCAGCCGTAGCTCTGACTGGACCCCTTGCCTAGGGACTTCCACATGCCACAGGTGTGGCCTAAAAAGAAAAAAAAAAAAAAGTTCACAGACAGTTCTCACACATGTATGCAAAACAAACATCTAGTAAACTTATAGAAAAAAAATGACCCTCATCCTCAGAGAAGGAAAAAAATAATGAAATGCCACTTTCCATTTAACAAGCTGGGGTAGGAGTGACTTTCATTTCTCAGCCATATATTTCTGTATATTTCACAGTTTCTACAATGACCATGTTATTGTTACTATTATCAGGAAAAAGTGTTGTTACTTTAGGAAAGTGAGTTATATTCAGACATTATAGCTTTTCACTTAAAAAAAAAATAAGTTGACATATCTGAACGGATTCAGCAGCCTACTTACTTTTAGGTGGGAAAATTGTGGGGGCCAGGGAGTAAGGGTGGGAGAGAAAGAGCAGAGTAAGCTCCTTTAGCATCCAGGCTCAGCCCACATTCTTTATCCATCAGTCACCCCCAAAGAACAGAACCACAGTGTTACCTTTTTTAGATACAACTTCCCTGTGCCCACATCAGAGCTCTAAGCATTCTCTGCAGAACTCAGTCTACTAGATGACCGTTGTGTCTTGAAGCAGCTAACTTGGCAAGCCTGTGGGCCTCTTCTCAGCTAATGAAAATGATAACAGCCAGCACATTTCCTCAGGGGATGTCTACCACTATAGTATTACTTCCTGGAACTTTGAGCCGAGTGAAGGGACTTTGTGTGTTGTTAAGGCAGTGGCTTAACCAGGATTAAAGCCTCCTTGATTCAAATCCCCAGAAGTGTAGAAATATGCCTGGTATTGTACTCAGAGCTCTTAAATAGGACCTCATTAATTTATGACCACTGGTTCACATCTGCATCCTTCTCAAAATCAAGAAGCATTATTAAATGCTGATTCTGGCCCTCGGGTTTGAAATGATTTATAAAGAAGGAATGAAAGAGGGAAAGAAAGGAGTGGAGGATGAGAGGGAGAGAAAAGAGGAGAGACTGAAGCTCCTCAAAGTGAGGGCAGCGAGCTCCCCAACACACCCCCATGCCAAGTGTTCACCATTCCTGCCATGGACCTGGAAGATGTGTGCTATTGTCCTCCCATATCTCTGTGCCCCTGTGTCTCTGCCCTCCTGTATCTCTGGTTCTCCCGTGTCTCTAGTCCTCCTGTTCAGCAAGATCATGAGAGACTCAGACATACATACAAGGAGCAGAGCATTCCTACTGAATTCAAGAGCCTCTCACAGAAACCGATGAATAGTTTCCAACTGATCAAGTAAGTTACCAGTAATTTTTTCTAAGATAATCTCTGAACTGTGCCTTAGAATACCTAGAAGTATTATTATGGAAACAAAGCACATGAAGATTTTTTTAGGTCTATTTTTTTTCTTTCTTAGGGCCGCACCTGTGGCATATGGAAGTTCCTAGGCTAGGGGGTCAAATCGGAGCTACAGCTGCCGGCCTACACCACAGGCACAGCAACACCAGATCTGAGCCTCATCTGCAACCTACATCACAGCTCACAGCAATGCCTGGATCCTTAACCCACTGAGCAAAGCCAGGGATCAAACCCACATGGTCATGGATACCTGTCGGGTTCTCAACCCACTGAGCCACAATGGGAACTCCCAAGGTTACATATTTTGTATGGGTACATTTCTCTCCAGAGACAAACTTATCTACAGTCTTACTCTTGTGTTTCACCTTTACCTTCACTTTGATATTAACAGTGTATTGACTTTGAGGCTTTAGATCATTATATTTAGTGGCAATACTTATGTTTTTTTTTAAAGAAAGTCATTTGGAGTTCCCATTGTGGCTCAGTGGTTAATGAATCTGACTGGGAACAATAAGGTTGCGGGTTCAATCCCTGGCCTTACTCAATGGGTTAAGGATCCAGCATTACTGAGATCTGTGGTGCAGGTTGCAGACTGGGCTCGGATCTGGCGTTGCTGTGGCTGTGGTGTAGACCAGTGGCTACAGCTCTGATTAGACCCCAGCCTGGGAACCTCCATATACCGTGGGTGCAGCCCCTAGAAAAAAAAACCCAAAAAAAGTCATTGTTTTTTTTCCCAATATTTCAATTTTATGTGACTTAATTTAATTCAAAGGTACTTTCAGGAGAATTAATGTTTATTTCCAAAGTTATGATGGGTATCAATGTCAAAATAGGATTTATTGAAATCTACTATGCTCTGGAAAGGATTGTCTGTAAACTCAATCCAAAGAAGTACAATCTAAAAGAGATTTGGGGGAGTTCCTGTGGTGGCTCAGCGAGTTAAGAACTCGACTGGCATCCATTAGGATTCAGTTTCAATCCCTGGCCTCTCTCTGAATCTGTGGGTTAAGGATCTGGCATTGCTATGGCTGTGGCATGGGCAGGCAGCTGCAGCTCCAATTCAACCCCTAGCCTAGGAACTTCTATATGCCACAGGTACAGCCCTAAAAAGCAAAAAATAAAGAATAAAAAAAGAGAGAGATTTGGGGAGTTTGCACTATAGTGCAACAGGATCAGTGACATCTCTTTAGCACCAGGGCATGGGTTCAATCCCCAGTCTAGCATAATGAGTTAAAGGATCCAGTATTGGTGCAACTGTACTTTAGGTCATAACTGTGGCTTGGATATGATCCCTGGCCCAGGAACTCCATATGCCTCAGGGTCACCAAATAAATAAATGAATAAATAAAAGCAATTTGGACAACTTCATATAGTCCATATCTATGGTTTCAGTGTGGGGTGTTTTAATTAAGCTTATATAAGGGACAATACCTACCCCTGGCAGTGTTAAAAGTAATCCACCACATATTTAATTACACAAAAATTGCATGTAATCCCAACTGTATCTGAATATTTTACATAGAGTGCACAATTGTATGTAATCTTGAACAAACCTGAATGTTTTCAATTTTCCTGTATTCCAATATCATTTACTCCCCTAACTTAGTAAGTCAACCACCGTGATTCACGTGTGTGTGTGTGTGTTGACCCAGGGCTGCTATACAGTTCAGGGGCCTCTTCTGCTTTGTTTTACCCACAAGTGAATGGCTCAGAATTCAGTCTTGAATTCTCAACCTCTCTCCCCTGGTGCTAGGTCTATACCAACATAGCCTTTCCACCCAACCCCTGAAGTAACAACGGAGAATTCTTACCTTCAAGAAATTCAAAACTACATTCGGAAGATCCTGAAATTTAATATACCCAGTACTGTGTTGACCATTTTACATCTGACTCCCCACAACCTGCTATTTCTTCAGTGTAGACCATCCCAGTTAATGGACACGGGCAGCTCATCAACTTCCTCTTTGCCTCTTGGCTCTTATTCACCTACCTGGCCTCTGGCCCACCTTCTACATCGTGACTACCCCACCCATGTTCATGTCCTTCTCTCATCACTTTATGAACTGTGCTCTCATTTGACGCATTCACCACCAGGCAGAAAGCCCCCAAGAGACAGGGGCAGCATGAGAAAGGGGGCTTCCACTGTAAAGGGTCCAGGCGTCGGAATCCTCTCTACCACTGCAGTCAGATACTCTCCTTTCACCTAGAAATTCCCAGGTGGCCCAGCCTGGGAGTCTCCTTGTGCCCCTCAAGAAGCACCTGTAGGAACCAACATGTACCCCAGCAACACAAGATAAGCCAAGCAGATCAAAATGGCACCATAAAGGGTCTGAAAAATTAAATTGTTGTTGGAACCACAGCCTATAACTAGGCTAGGACCTACATGCAAATGAACAGAGTGACTGCCTTCTAAAATAAAATATGTAACAGGTCCCAGAGACTCTTAATATCATACTCAAACTGTCCGGGATACAATTAAAAAAAAAAATCACCCATAACACCAAGAATCAGAAAATCACAAGTTGAATGAGAAAAGTCAATCAATGGATGTTAACACAAAGATGAATCAGATGTTAGAATTATTTGGCAATTTCAAAATGTCCTTTAGAAAAGTGCTCCGATAGTTTCAATATGTCTTGAAACAGAAGAAAAAGCAGAGAAATACCAACAAAGAAATAGAAATCATAAAAAAGAACCAAATGGAAATAATACAACTGAAAAATACAATAACAAATGTTTTCAATAGCAGAGTGTCCAATGCTAGAATAGAGAAGACAGCATAGAATCAGGGGACAGAAGAACAGATCAATAAAACTTACGCAGTCTGAACAAGAGAGAGCAGAGAGGCTACAAAGGATGAGGCATGGCTCCGAGAACCGGTGTCAATAACTAAGGACCAAACATTCATGCATACCCTCTCAGAAAGTGAGAAGAACTGTGAAGCTAAACAAGTATCTGCAGAAATAACAGATGAAAACCCCTCAAGTTTGGTGAACACCTTATACCTACAGGGTCAAACTCCCCTCCGTATTCAGCTGCTTGCCCAGTCAGCTGGTCCGGGGAAGGTGCCCTCTTCAACAGACCGACAAGGTTTTAAGGTGCAAGGTGAGGTGGGGGGGAAGCTGCCAGATGTCACTGAAAGTTGAGCTGAAGTGACCCTGTATACCTTCCAGCAGGGCCTTGACCTTCTATGGAGCAGAGGTCAGAGGGCTGGGCGGGGTAAGGAGAAGGAGTTGGGGGATTTCAGAGACTGTAGGAGGGGCCCTGGTCTCCTTTGTTCCCCCTTCGGCATTTGTACGCATTCTGGGCTCTTGGATGTCTGCCAGAGTCTAGCCAGACCCCATTTCGCTGTATTTCTGAGGCTACACAATCCCTGTTTCCTACAATGTTTCTACAGTCGACTAACAAAGCTTATTCATTGTCCCAGCAGCAGAAAAGAGTCCAAAATTCATCTTCTCTGTAATTCAGACCCAAGTCAGCAGGATGGCAGGCTCGGGTAATTTGGCCAACTTGCTGGCCACGAGGTTCACGTTGTCATCCATCACCATTATGAGCTGCATTCACAACATTTCTTTCTTTGGCATCAAGTCCGAAATGCAAAGGACTGTTAGGACAGAGAGAGATGAACCAATGAGATATTGAGACCCAAATATGTGCTTTGTTGGAAATGAAAATGGAAATGTGATTCCAGGGGAAAAAGGACTTTGTTGCAACATGGTCACACATGCCTTTCAAAACATGAAAAATAAATTCACCCTCAAGAAAAAGAAGAAGAATGAATCTGACAGATTCATTCTCTCCTATCTGAAGGGTTCCTCCTCTGAGTCTCTGCATCAAGGATTGGACTGAACAAGCAAAGCAGGGCCGTCAGGACGATAGCCTGGCACCCATTGTCATCGAGCGCATCTTCTCCTCACTGATTGCTGCTTTTTAACCCAAATTGATTAAGTGGCTTGTCCCAGAAATGAAAAAAAAGTCAGCTTCCAGCCCAAAAGAAATGAGATTACGTATTCCATAAGTATGGCTACCAATATCCCCTACCAATTTGACTGTTCATACCTTTGATTGTATTTGTCACCCAGAAGGCAAAAAGCATCCTTTAGTTGCTCATTAATTACAAATTCTTCCTTGTGGTCCTTTAATATAAGGCAGAATGGTGTGTGTTAGACAGAGCTGAATTATAAAATTTGGTCAGAGATTCTGAGGATTGTCCATCCCACCTCCCTGGTACTACAGATGGGGCTGCCTGCAGACGAGGAAGGGAAGGCCCCACCACAAGCTTTTCCAGGCAGGGACCGTTTCAACCATGTCACACCACCCATCAGCTGTAATACTCAGAAGAGCAGGCACCACAATTTAACTGGCATCCACCTGTCTTTGCTTATATCAGAGAGACTTTCCACCTAACTAAACCTAGATGTGCGTGCCCATGGCACAGCGGATACTCGATAAATATTTGCTCAGTGCTTCCTGAAATCAATGCAAATGAGATCACCCTTTGATCTCCATGGAAGTCCCCTCATAAATGATTATCAGACATAATGGGAATCTCAACAACTTCTCTGCTGAGGATAATGCATTTTGTCAATTTATTATAGGATCACTGTGACCATTTCTGAAACTGATCTTGGAATACTATCTAAAAATGGGCCTTTTCTGATTTATGAACTAATTTCTATAAACAGTTATCATTTCATTTTACTGATAGTGATTCTCTTTATAGGAATTTTTTTTTTTTTTTTGGCCAAGCCCGAAACTTGTGAAAATTCCTAGACCAGGGATAGAACCCACACCACAGCAGCAACTCAAGCCAGTTCGGTGACAAGGCTGGATCCTTAACCCACTGCACCACAGGACAACTCCTACAGGAAAACTTTTTTAACTGCTTGAATTTGGTACTGTCTCAGAAAATCTAAAATAACAATAAGGCAAGATCTAAGGATCCCATCCCAAATCAGAGCAAAGGACTTGATGGTCGTGAAGCTCATTTTGAGATATTCTCATCTGCAAAGGGACATGGTTTGAAAAATCTCTGGGTCAGTCCCCAAAGTTACCTTGTAACATTTAATTCCCCATGCATGGACCAATTTAGAGCTAGATCAGTGATGTAACAGAATGATGGTAAGTCTACTAGAATCTGCCACTAACATCCTCTTTCTCTTACACGTGGTGGGAAATAAGTTTATTCACAACATGGCAACATTGCTTCATCTCTTCCTATTAATAGTTTGTTGTCTGTGGACCCACTTTTGAGTGTTTATCTGGCAATCTGCCTGACTGCACAAAGACAGGGAGGTTCTTCTGATAGATGTCTCTGCCACCTTCTTACCTACTAAAGTCAAGTGTCATGTTCAGCTATTAATACTGAGATGAAGCAGAGAATGGCCAGATAATACCTTAAGAATCTGAGACAGATTCTCAAGTTACGACCGTATAAAAATGAAATGAAAAATTCAAGATGTCTAAAGAAATAATGAGATCACACTATCATCCTTACTTTTAAAGTACCCAAATAGGTCTCTTACTTCTATATATGGTATATATCCAAATAGGTCTCTTACTTCTATATATGGTATATATCCAAAAAAAAAAAAAAAACAGTTACCATTGTGTGAAAGTTAGATAAAAGGATAACTGGGAAGACAGATGGATAGGCCATTTCTAGTCTATTTTCAAAAAAAAAAATTGAGAAGGAAGCATTTAGAAGAATTCTGTTTCATCCAGCTTTACTACTAAGTTGTTACTAACCAGCTGCCTAAGTCAGACAACTTCCCATGGAAGTAGGCGATAAACCTGAAACCAAAGCTGGGTTTGAACCACCCAGCTCCAATATTCTCTACTTTGCTCCTACATTTCAAATTTCACATGCAACCCAAAAACGCTTTTTTTTTTCTTTTCCGAATCTTTGAGCCTCCTGGAACATGAAGCAAAAATACAGAGCATCCGCTCCTGAGCTGCAAAGAAAACCATCCTCACCACAATGAGCAGGAATCTAAAAACACTTTTTTTCTTTTTTGGCCATGGCGCAGGCACATGGAGTTCCTGGGCCAGGGATCAGATCTGAGCCGAAGCTGCAGCAATGCCGGATCCTTAACCCACTGTGCCGGCCGGGGACACTGCCCATCCTGTTGCACAACGGCAGGAATTCCTGAAGACACTTTTTACAACAGATTTTTGCTAATGGCGGACTGGCCACAGAGGCTCTCTATAGCATTGCTGAAAGAAGGTTCAGGGTGATTCAGATGGGGGCCCCACCGATGAGGGCGCAGGGCTGTGCAAGAACAGCTCTACCATCTTTCTTTCCGCGCTCAGAGAAGACACGGAGTGTCTTTTCATATAGGCTAAACTGACATGGCATATGTGAGTATCAACATATGTTTTCAATCTTTATTAGAATCGTGTTAGCCTAAGACACCACTGGGACTTCCTGGGGGATCCATGTTTCTGTTGAGCTCCATACTTTCTCTGTTGCAAAGTTTTTCCCCCTCCTTTCTGCCCCCACTTCCCCCCTTTTTTTTTTAATTTAACCAGAGAAAATGACATGTTAATTTCAGCTCCACCTCTGCTGGGTCATCCGCAGGTCAGCAGATTAGAGGCATCACTTGAAGAAGGAAGGCAGCGCGCCCAGACTGCAGGGCAGGGTGACCCAGCCATCCATCACACTGACACGCGCCTGAACAATGACAGTCATCTGTCAGGAAGCGGGAGGTGGCGCCTCATTTACACAGGGCTCACCTGCCCTGAGCTACACCTCGCTTATAACAATATCCATCACTCACCTCCAAGGTGTTGCTTTTCTCTGCTTGATGAAATAACAGCCCCTCGATTTCCTCCCCTGTCTCCCCTCGGAGTTCACGTCACCACACCCCTTGGACAGGGAGGAAGAAGTGGTGGGCTGGGGCTAGGGTGGGACCAAGCAGCCCTGCTAAGTGAAGGGCAGCAGCCAGAGCCAAAAGAAGGCATCTCGGTCCACTGACCGTGAGACCCAGTGGGTGGGATCACTGAGAGCTGAGCATCCTGTACCCCAGCCTCGGATGGGAGAGTTTGATCAGGATTCTGCCTCATCCCCTCCCCACCCCTCCCCAGTAAAGAAGCATCCCAGACAGAAATACTCTAAGGTCTCCAATCCCCTTTTCACTTCTTTTCCCGTAAATCCAGATACACTGAAAATAAAATAACCACAAAACTTGTGTTTTCCGAGCGCTGGAATCTACTGCCACCACTAATCTCTACTAAAAACCCACACTCTTCCTTTCACTGTCTGCCTCTAGCATGCAGCATTTAATTAATTTAGCCTAAGGAAACCCTGAAACATTGCCCACAATGAGAATTCTTCTAGAGAAAATTTTGTTGTGAAACTATATTTAATTATATTCCCCAAAGGAGGCTGTCAAGTATTTGTTGTGATGCAACCTTCATGGCCTGGGAAACCCCAGGTTCTGGGGAGCCGGAGAGCTGATTTTTGATGGGCCATAAATGGACTCTTTTACAAAGTGTCCATGGGAAGCCCAGCTTAGACTTGGGCCACCATCCAGAATGGTTCATAAGTTACAAAAATATGTTACTCTTCCACTGTGGGGAAGAGTAGGGGAATATGTAAGGGAATTTTACACACAGAGAGCTGGCCTTTCTCAATTCTAGGTTTTTATTTTTATTTATATTTTTGTCTTTTTTTGTTTTAGGGCCACACCCGCGGGCACATGGAGGTTCCCAGGCTAGGGGTCCAACTGGAGCTGCAGTGGCAGGCCTAAGCCACGGGCACAGCAACACCAGATCCGAGACGCATCTGCAACCTACACCACAGCTGAAGGCAATGCCAGATCCTTAACCCACTGAGCGAGGCCAGGGATCGAACCTGCAACCTCAGGGTTACTAGTCGGGTTCGTTAACCACTGAGCCAGGATGGAAATTCCTCTCAATTCTTGAAAAAGGAAAATAACGACATGCCTTTTTCTCCCCCAAAGTTGTAAAAGTAACCAAAGTCCACACCCTTAAAGAGCCTAGGAGTGGTGGTCAATTAAGACAGCCAGGCCTTGGTGACCAGGATGGGAAAGAGCCATCACTCAAGCCCCGAGTGATCAAGGCAGGAGGCCGAGGGCAGCTTTTTCCCCTAGGGCAGCTGGTGGCCTTTAAAGTAGCAAGAGAAGTAAGCTTACCGTTTGCCAAGAGCGCAGGACACATTCCTTCAGGGGTCACCAGCCGGCCGCCAAGCCCTGCCTTCTTCTCCCCATCCTATCCTGATGGAGGCCACATGACGGCCCACGTGCGGAGAAGACAGAGTCACCTGCCAGCCTCGGGAGAGCCTGGCGCCTCTGTCAGGGACAGTGGTTCCCTGTGAGGCCACATCTCCTTGGTGACAGCAGAGTGGGCTTCTATATTAAAAGAATACAGATGCGCAGCCCCTTATCTGCAGTTAACAATCCCCAAAGATTGGAAAACTGAAAATACTTTCGTAGCTCCTTCCAAGACAAAATCTGACCAAACCTTCATCAACTCATAGTTTCTGTTTAGCCCACAGAGAGGAAAAATGCCTACTTTTGGCTGCATCTGGATTAGTGTCTTTGATTCTGGGGCGCTGTGGGGCGCTGCCTCTGACTCCTCCAGATTCAGGGGATGCTAAGCACACGACCCGGGCCCGTTCTGCCCTCGAAACCCCTAAGACTCTGAACCAGTCACATCTGAGATCAGGCGTTAAGGCATTTCCTCTCCTCCCTGTCTCAAATAGAGCAAGGTTCTGCAAATTTCCATCTAGACATTAGCCCACGTCATTCCTGGAGAAGACAAAACAAGCACAATACGTAGTTCATTTCGTGGTTTCTGATAACCCCCAAGTTGAAATTGTCCATCAATTATTGTTTTCCCTTCTTTTCTAGATAACAAGAGAAGGCCGCGGTTAGTAACAGTTCTGCCAGGAACACTGTGTTAATATAAACGCAGATGAAAAAGCTCCCTCCGCCTAGGCGGTCGCTCCCAGCCATGGAGCCCTACTCCGCTGGACCCTGCCCATCAGTTTGGGGGACTTGACGCGAACAGCGCCCCCAGAGGGCAGGCCGGGAATTGGATGGACATCCAGGTCTCCAAATCTTCAAGCTTCCTTCTCTGATTTGCAAAAGTCGTGATCGCAATTGCTAGGGCAGGGGGGAATAAAATATAGGTCTCCCAGATTCTAATTTCCAAGAACTTAATCTGTATCACACGGGATTAAAACATTGATTTTCCAGTAGCTACAGGAAGATAAGAGGTGGGTTCTGATGCAAGAGCCTTACTTGTAACAGAAACCAAATTTCACTTCTGGGGATGATCATCTTATTTACCACGACAGTACTAGCCCCTGACACTTGCTCCGTCTCCTTTTGTTTCACTGAAATTATTTTTAAATCTTCATATTTTAAATCTACCACCTGGCTGGCTAAGATTTCTCCTGATCACGGGGCAATAATCTTTTCTAAAACACAATCCAGATTCATTTTGCAGCTCTTTATGTTTTCTTTCTTTATTAAAGACTTTGGAAAGCCACACACAACACACATTTTTTATTTTTTTAAATACATCTCTCCCTCTCTCTCTCTTTCTCTTACTCTCTCTTCCTCTCTCCCTCCCTCTGCCTCTCTCTCCCTCTCTCTTTCTCTCTCTTTTCTTCTCCTTCCTCCTCTCTCTTCCTCCCCCACTCTCCCTAATTGTCCGGCCTTTACAAACCCATGCCTGTGAAAGAAACACCCGTCTATTGCTCTGTCAAATGTGCCTGGCTTGGAAAGCTATTGGGTTTATAGAAGAGACAAACATTTCAGGCATGCCATTCTGGGGTAATGAAGCATGGCAACAAAATATACCTGTGCAACATTTGATAAAGATGAGCTGACACGCCAGTCCAAATAGGTTCTTTTGTGTGTCTGTACGTGTCTACCATCATTGCTTTCATCTTAAAACAGGAAGGTAGCAATAACAGCAGCAGCTGGCAGAGACCAGGGGGAGAGCTGCTCACACAATTAACAGTCGTTTACCTCTGGCCTTGATTTCACTCCCACTACCCTTAATTTATGATATGTTTTCTCCCGTTCTATGCACACACACACACAAAAGGGAGTTGATTTTTCTTTCTTTCTCTTACTATCTAATTCTTTTACTTGAGGAGACAGTGGGTGAGGTCCCTGGGTGCTTAGCGATGGTCTTAAGTTAAAACGCTTCTTAGTGGGGTTTTTATGGCTTTTATTGTGGTTTGATTAATGCAAAACGAAATTAAATCCTACAGTTACACATGGGTACATCAACCAGAGAGCAGGCTGACTGTACTTTCTACTTTGGTTTACAGAAAACATCTTTTGTTGCTGAATCTTCAGACAGAGAAGGGGGTGTGGGGAGGGAGAGAGAGAGACTATAGGGCAGCTGAAAAGTGAGCCTGGAAGATGTAAGAAATCTAGTGACCCAAATATGAGCTAGAGAATTGTTCTGACTGCTCATCTCATCCAAGTTGGGTTTTTTCCTGGGTTTTTCGAGCCTCCATTTGTTTCCTGGCTTCGGGACAGCCACGGAGGCCAGCCCAGGTGTCTCTGCACAGGTGCCCAAGGCCAGGATGACACCCAGACAGCAGGAGGGATTCTGTCCTCCTCTAGGGCCACTGACTGCAAGCCTGACTTCACAAAGGCCTATACAGTATATTGCCTTTATGCTATTTATAGGGAAGCACAGCCTATTTATAAAAGCAATGCAGTGAAACTGAAAGGGGTACAATAGCCACTCTGTATTATAAAGCTCCTCTGTTGAGAGAGCGCGACAAAGGGCCTTGGGTGATTTGATTTCTTCTTCTCCTGATGGTAGGCACAGTGTTCGGCGCTCACCACAATGACAATGAACACTTTATGGTGTGATGACCTCCTGGGGAACCAGACCACACAGGCTGGACTTCTGTCCACTCAGTTAATGACCGGCCCCTCATTGTACCTCCACTCAGACTTAAAAGCTGAGGTAAACCTCTACATCCAAATGAGATGGAGCCTTGAGGTGCCTACATTAGAGGAAAGACGCCTCTGAATTGTAATTCCCACGTGGGGTCACCTGGGATGAGGCTCACGAGTGATTCCCTCTGAGCTTGTGCACTAAGAGCCTGTCCTCAACACAAACCTTGGCTGAGAGAATGAGGGACAGGCACATGGGGTTGGTATGAAAGGACCCAGGTTCAAACATCTGCCCCACCTCTTGTTAAGTGGGAAAAGTCCTTTTTTTTTTTTTTTGCTTTTTAGGGCCGCACCCACAGCATATGGAGGTTCCCAGGCTAGGGTTCCAATTGGAACTGTTGGCCTACACCACAGCCACAGCAACGTGGGATCCAAGTCACGTCTTTGACCTACACCACAGCTCATGACAACGCCGGATCCTTAACCCACTGAGCAAGGCCAGGGATCGAACCCACATCCTCATGGATACTAGTTGGATTCATTTTCCACGATGGGAACTCCCTAACTGGGAGAAGTCTTAACTCTGCTTCCTCATCTATGAAATTAGAATAGGAAGGTGCTGAAATCTCCCATGGGAGGAATTGGAGAAAGTACACCAAACAGTGTGTATTAAACTCTGTGTCACCTGTGAGATGCTCTACCTGGGTTTGTTTTTTTTATAAATTTTTTAAGTATTTTGTGTACATAAAAGCAACGACCAGAAATAATAAGAAAATCGGGTTGTGTTCAATCTTAAAAACTTGGTGATAAAAAAGCAAAAAAAGCCAATAAAACCCCAAATTGTAATGCTTCTGGCCTTGCAGAATCTAATTTTTACAAAATCCTCAGCTATTTAAGGTCTCTGCTCATCCAAGTCATTTCATTTACTTCATTCTTTTAATTCATAAAGTAATAGTGAAATATCCCTTGAGATTTATATCAGTAAGAACTGCCTGGTGGAAATCATTCAGCAAGTTGACGATTGTTTTGTTGGTAATAGGACTCCTAATGGGAGATGTATTTGGGGGAAAATGCATAAACTTATTACCAAATCACCCCTTTTCTATTTTTATTGAAGTATAGCTTATTTACAATATTGTGTTCATTTCTGCTGTACAGCAAAGTGACTCAGTTATCCATCTACATACATTATGTTTATATTCTTTTCCATTACGGTTTATCACAGGATATTAGATATAGTTCTCCGTGCTGTGTAGTAGGACTTGTTGTTTATCAATCCTATAATCACAGTTTGCATCTGCTAACCCCAAATTCCCAGTCCATCCCACTCCCAACTTCCCTCCCACTTGGCAACCACAAGACTGTTCTCTAGGTCCGTAAGTCTGTTTCTGTTTTGTAGATAAGTTCATTTGTGTCATATTTTAGATTCCAAATATAAATGATCTCATATATTTGTCTTTCTCTTTTCAACTTATTTCATTCAGTATGATAGTCCATCCATCTTGCTCTAAATGGCATTATTTTATTTTTTATGACTGAGTAGTATTCCATTGTATATATGCACCACATCTTCTTTATCCATTCCTCTGCCAGTGGACATTTAAGTTGTTTCCATGTCTTGGCTATTGTGAATAGTGCTGCTATGAATATAGGGGTGCAGTATCTTTTGAATTATAGTTTTGTTGGGAAAATCAGCCCATTTCTTAACCACACAAAAATGGTGAAATTAATGAAATTCCTGAGGTAAATCAAAAGGCTCCATTATCTCCTTCTGTATCTGTTTGTTTCCTTGCTTTTTATGGCTGCACCTGCAGCATATGGAAGTTCCCAGGATAGGGGTTGAATTAGAACTGCAGCTTCTTGCTTATACCACAGCCACAGCAATTCGGGATCCAAGCCATATCTGCAACCTATACCACAGCTCAGGCCTACACCAGATCCTTAACCCACAGAGCAAGGCCAGAGGTTGAACCTGCATCCTCATGGATACTAGTTGGGTTCACTACCACTGAGCCACAATAGGAACTCCCTGTATCTGGCTTTAAGTCTGAATGGCTGAAGTATCATTTCACAAATATCAATTGTGATAAATATGTGCAGTCATGGAACCACCACCAGAATCAAGATATAGATACCATTTCCATCATTCTTTTGTGTGTGTGTGTGTGTGTGTATGTGTGTGTCTATTGTCTTTTTAGGGCCACACCCTCGGCATATGAAGGTTCCCAGGCTAGCACTCTAATAGGAGCTGTAGCTGCTGTCCTACACCAGAGCCACAGCAACTCCAGATCCGAGCCGCGTCTGCAACCTACACCACAGCTCACGGCAATACCAGATCCTTAATCCACTGAGTGAGGCCAGGGATTGAAGCTGCAACCTCATGGTTCCTAGTCAGATTCGTTTCCTCTGCACCACAACGGGAACTCTGCCATTTCCATCATTCTTAATCCCATCTGTAGCCAATCTCCTCTCAGCCGCTTTGACCACCTCTAGCCCCATCCCGAGCAACCACTGACTTTTGCATGTCTCCATGGTCCAGCCTTTTCCTAGGTTTCAACCATGGAGCATGTAGCCTTTGAGTTTGGCTTCTTTGGTTGGGAATAATCCACCAGGGAGTCTCCCCTGTGACATGTGAATCAGTAGTCCAGTCTTTTTACCATTGAGTAGAATTGTGCAGGTCTTCCAAGGTCTATTTATTTGATGGCTGTTTGGATTGTTTCTAGACTCTCTGTCAGTTATGAATAAAGCAGCACAGCACATCTTCACCTGTTGCCTGCCTATCTGCAGCTCAGGGTATCCTGTCCCTACAAATGCAGCACATGCAGGCTTGGGTTTATAAAAGTTGGAGAATTAGGGAGTGTGGGGGAGAAAGAGAGGAGAGAGAGGAAGAGAGAGAACAGGGTAGGGGGGAAGGTCTCCTTTTATACGAATCTGTCAAATTGTTTTCCACAGTAGCTATACCATTTTGCATCTCCCCAGCCAGATGTGAGACTCAGAGCTGCTCTCTGTTGCACTTGATGTGGTTTTGTAGCCACTGTAGTGGGTGTGTGCTAGTATCTCATCATGGTTTTAATTTGTGTTTCTCTAGTGACTGATGATGCTGAACAACTTTTCATGTGCTAATTTGCCATCAGTATATCTTGTCTGATGAAATCTTCTGCCCATGTTTTTCACTGGGGGATTTCTCATATTACTGAGCTGTGCAAGGCTTTTAATCTGGTCCAGTGCTGATCCCAACTCTTGATCAGCTGCGTGCATTTAGGATGTTCTCTCTTCTAGTGTGTGGCTGGTCTTCCCTTCTTAATGGTTTCTCCTGAGAAGCAGGTGTTTTTAATTTTGATAAAGTCCAATTGATCAATTTTTATCTTGTGACTCATGCTCCTGGAGAGGGTTTTAGGATGTAAATTAGAAAGACTCAACACTTAGAGGATCCTCCTCAAACAAAAGTACGAGAAAAAGAATGTGTATATATATATATATATATGTGTGTGTGTGTGTGTGTGTGTATACACACACACACACATATATACATATACACGCACATGTATGTATGCCTGGGTCATTCCACTGTGCAGCAGAAATTGGCACAACGCAGTAAATCAGCTATGATTTTTTTTAAAATAAATTTTAAAAAAATTTAATGTATCATGAGAACACCTCAATACCACATTTTCCCTTCTTTTTAATGAACTTGGGAAATTCAAAGATCCAGGTGAGGAACCAGGCCAGTTCAGGGTCCCCTGGGTAATTGGTGCCTTAGGGCCTAAGACTCACAGGCTGATGGGGCTAATCTTTACTTAATGGTAAGTCAAGTGTTTGGAATTTGGAGAATTTCATGGTAAAACAATAGGCAACTTGGTTTTTCTGCTTTCTCAGTTCCTGACTAAGCTTCCTTACTGGACGTACTGGACTTTGAAAGGGAAGAAATTGATAATAAAGAATTTTTTTAAACTCTACAAATGGCTAATAGACAAAGTTAACATATAGTTAAATTATGTACATGTACAACTCCTTAATATATAGGACAAATGTTTCTTTTCATTTGTTTAACTGCTCTTTTTTCCATTGGAGGGTTCAGGTTCTAAGATTCTCCTTAATTGAAGTATCAATATCCTCTTTGAAACACAGAGGGCAGACCCCAGTCCCAGTGTGAAACCTTCCCCATGGGTGTTCTTTCTGGCATCTTCTATTCTTTGGGTTTCCCCTCCCCCTCCCCAGCTTCCTCACTGCTTTTATTACTGGAATTCTCTGGAACCTTGTTGTTTTTCAGCATTTTAGCTTTCAGAACTGTCTGCATTCCTGCTGTAGTTCCCATGCTGTTGCTCTTGGCATTTCCTCTCTGTTTCTTTATGGTTTTCATGACACTTTTAAGTAGACACTTTCCTCTGACGACTCAGAAAGTAAATGGAGTTTTTCTTTTAATCCATTAGCAATTCTGCATTTTCAGCACCTGCACAAATCCTAGCTCAGCTCTGGTCTTCCAGGCACAGCAACCACCAGGCTCGGGGCCTCTGCTGTTTTCTCAGGTTTTCCAGGCCAGCCTTGTCACCGCGGACTTGTCCGGGAGAACCTGCTCTGTGTTCTTGGGGCCTAACTACGTCCCTGGTCCCTCTTCTGTCTCGTAACTGAGAACTCATCCGCTCGCTGCATCTCAAAGATGCCACAGGAAGGAAAACCCACAAAACACCCGCTAACTGATGGCTATTCAGCAGGGGACGTTCCTCAGACAGGTGTGCCTGCCTCAGTGGGCACCCCTGTTTCCAGACAAAGCCTGCCGGACTCCCTGTCCCACTGTGAGTGGCACCAAACAAGCTACTTGAGGATTCAAGACTCTGGGACAGGAAAAAGAGCAGAGGGTGTACCACGGCCAGGGGTGGCCTATGATGGGCAAGGCCAGGCCAGCCTATGTGGCCACACAGGATTAAGTAGATGGACTGGGTCATCTGCTGCTCCTGGACACTCAGTCCTGGCTCCTCCGGCGAGAGGGGGTTGGGGCAGGGGAGACTGGAAATGTTCAGAATGATTGACCAAAATGGTTTAGCAGTCTCTAGACCAAGGGCCATTAATCTGAAAATGGTTCTGAGTCTATTTGATTTCAACAGAAAGAAAAGACTCCTTTTGAAATGGATAGTGACAGCCCTGTTCAGAGATAACAGACAGGCAATGACAAGGCTGCACTTCTTAGAACAAACACCAGAAAACCTTCCCTGGCTGCATTTGGATAGTTTCCACTTAGCTCAGTTGGTTTTCAGGCGGTCAGGAGAGGGGCTCATATCTGCCCCCTATTGGCGCTCCTGCCCCCTGAACTCAGTCCCCTGGGGAAAGAGAAGCATAATGGTTGGAGCGGCGGGGGCTTGGAGGCCAAGAAGACGGGGGAGGGGGCACAACAGGACCGGACAGGTGCCCTCCCCTGGGCACTTCCTTCACTCCCTCCATGTGCAACAGAAAGAGAATGTTGCACAAGAAAGGACACTGCAATGTGGAGTGACGATGGAGGTGAAATAAAATGGTACAATGACCCTAAGGAGGAGTGTGTGTGTGTGTTTGTGTGTGTGTGTGTGTGCATGTGCGCACACACATGCATGAGCACATGCACATGTGTGTTTTAGCACCCATGCTTGGACTGTCACTAGGACACGGGGACAAGGTCATGGGAAAACACTTCTTTGAATCACTCTTAAGCAGGCCATGGAATTAGGACTGATTTATGAATGTATTTCCACAATTTACTTGAAAATTTGTAACGTCCGTGAAGCCTGGCAAGGAAAGAAAGGTGCGGCCACTGTGAAGGAATGCTTCTGCTCCACTTTATGGTGAAATTATCCCAGGCTACCTGCTCTAATCCCCTGAAAACAAATTAAATCCTCACTAAGCTGACTTTAAATCAATAGTTTCATTTAAGAATAGTGTGACTTAATAAAAATAAAAAACTAACTGGTCCAGCCAATTTAAGAGGGAAATAAATCATTGCCCAAGGAAAAATAGCAGATTTGACTTGTATATGGGCCCCAGCTCTATTGAGGGGGGAAGAGTCTGTCTAAATTAACTCTGGCCACAGATGAAACTCATCGACCCCATTTAGAAGCCTGCTTTACCCTGGGCACCCCAAGAACAAGGATGCCTTCCACCCCAAAAGGAGAAGGGGTATTGCAATCAGTATCTTAAAAAAAAATCATCACTAGAAAGTACAAGACAACACACCAAGAAATCCCTCTTCAGCAACCTGTGTTAACAGTCCAGGGAGCACATGTGGACAGAGAAACACATTTTTAATTAGGGCAGAAACAAAAAGCTTCCTTGCAAAGATGTGTTGGTTAAGGTGATAGTTCCCTCAACAAGGCAGTACAAATGGAAAGTTAGGTGTGGAAGATCAGGATCGGTAATTAGAACAGATGTACATTTTATTATTTACACATCTTTTTTAATAAATCTAAGGGTTGGGTCGGCTTTTTCTTGGCCGTATACAAGAGGTACATTGCCATCTTATGAAAAAAGAAAGCCATGTAGAAAGAAAGGCTAAAAAATTTCCTGAAGAGAAGGTCTTTGCAAGTAGTTACAGAGAAAACTCTGTAAAACCATAATTCTAAACTAGTACTTTATCCACTTACTGAAGTCCTGGTTTACTAATCATATGAAAGAGAAAAATGCCCAGGACTTGACATCTGCCTACTTAACGATTACGTACTGGAGACAGACAAACATTAAAGTGAGTGCCTTCGAATGATGACACATTGATATCACCAGTGCCTGTTACCATCCGAGCGTTTCTAAATTTTCATAGTTATAAAACCTCAATGCCAGTTACTTATGAATGTTCATTACCAATAGAGTGCTTTTATTTTATCATGTGAACAATGACAAATAGGAATGCATATTCTTTTTGCTTTTTAGGGCCGCACCCAAGGCACATAGAGTTTCCCAGGCTAGGGGTTCAATTGGAGCTATAGCTGCCGGCCTAGGCCACAGCCACAGCAACACCTTGTCTGCGACCTATAGCTCGTGGTAACGCTGGATGCTTAACCCACTGAGGGAGGCCAGGGATCAAACCTGCGTTCTCATGGATGCTAGTCAGAGTCGTTAACTGCTGAGCCATGATGGGAACTCCCATACTCTTTCTAATGTAAGATTTAAACTCCAAACGCCAGGCAAGACCACTTGTTCCTCCCCATAGCCCTTCTCTTGGGGACTAAATTATTTAATGTGATTTGTTGATCAGAAAAACACTTGGCCAAATACCTAGAGAAATCAGTTTTCAAGAAAACTGGGGCAGCATAATCCGGGGTGGAGGTGGAGGCCTTGGGCCAAGAGCAAGCTGAAGTCACCAGTCCATATCCATAATCCTGTGTCATGGATATTTGACATTCTGGCCTCAGTTTTATCATCCATCAAATGGAAGTGATGATACCTGCACAGCCTGGAGAGTTCCTGAGAGGCCCTGACTAGCAGTGATACCCATAGGTAAGGGTCGCTGGGCCTCTTCCCTGTCCAGAGACAAGCATAGTGATTCATCCCAACAGAGAAAACATTGGCTTCTCTACAGCATTTGAGTACCTCTGTCCACCATGTGAAATGATCTTAACCCTCCTGTGGAGAAGGCCTCAAGGATGGAAAGACAGGAACCAAAGAATTTGGGAGCCCAGGGCTAGTTACAGGGTACTCACATCTGTGCCTGTTAGGCCAAATCCATAGTTCAGAGCAGAGGGTGGTGCCTCAAGAGATCAAGAAGGGCTTTCTCCAAACTTATCCAAACTTGAACAATTGTCAAGATGAATTAGTGGCTATTTCATGATGTCAGTCTCGGCCCCGCTGCCCACGAATGACCTGACAGCTACAAACAAACAATGTATTTGTTTCTATTTGTAGTAAATTAGGAGTGTTTTCCTTTTCTGGAAGGTCAATCCTTTGTTTTCAATACCCACTCAAGTGAAAACTTCCACTATTATGAAGCAATTCCACAGCAGCCTCTCCTTGAAAAGTGCTTTAAAATCATTTCGTGAATGATTCTTCTCAATTACCCTGGGAGGCGGGTGGGCTTTAACAAGTGGAGAAGCGGCAAACAAGTGGGAAGCCTGGCCAGACCCCAGGCAGATGAGAGCATGGCCCAAAGAAGCAAGCCTTCATTATCCCTTTGGCGATTCCCAAACGTCCAGCCTCTGGCCACAGCCTCTGCAGTATACAGTCAGCACCCACTAGCCCAGAATAGGCTGAAGCATCAGTCATGACAAGGACCCTCAAAGGAGTGTGTTACCTTGTCGTCAGGTAAAATTCTATCAGGCTTCCTTCAATGGGCTGAACAGAACATCCCCATCCATTGTCCCCATTTATCCTTTCAGAAGCCTGCAGCCTCATCTGGGCCCACCAACTCAGAAAACGCCTAAGGGGGCAACACGCATCTTGTCCTGCCAGTCAAACTGAGCTGAACTCTGTCTGAAGGACCTACAGCCCCATGTCACTAGGAAAGGGGGAAGGTCCATGAGTCCTATGCCATCAGCCAGAATATCCTAGCCCCAGCTCAGAAGCTTCCATGGCAGTGGCCCTTTGAGAAGGGTTGGGGCTCTTCCTGCTCTGCCAGGAGTTCAGGGGTGCTGGTCTGAGGCAATCAGGTTCCCGGCAAGCTGACCCCAGGTTTCCAATCTGCACGATGATGAGAATTCCAGGGCTGCTTGTAAACCCCAAGGTACGGTGCTTTCCCCTGAGATTCTGTTTGCTGTGCTATAGGATTCTGTAGGGGTCCTGGGCACACAGGCCATTCCTTTCATCAGAAAAACTGGAAAATTAGAACCAATAAACCTGAGTGGAGGCCGGTGTAATAACCTTGGCTGGAAGTAAGCCATCAGGCCCCTGCACAAATTTTCCATACAGTTTAGCAGAAGGGCAGAGAAGTGGTTCACATATGGGCTCTGGGTTTCAGGACCTGTGTGTATATCATTGAACACGGTGGACAAGCATCCACAGAGGCCTGAACGTCCTGACCTGACTGTTCTCAGCACATATGGCCCACATCTGAGGAGGGGAGCATCCAAGAGGTCAAGTACTAGAAGAGGAGCATCAGATAAACAAAAGAATCAGAGTTCCTATTGTGGCTCAGCAGGTTAAGGACCTGACATAGTCTCTGAGGATGTGGGTTCAATCCCCAGCCTCACTCAGTAGGTTAAGGATCCAGCTTGCCAAAAGCTGTGGTGTAGGTCACAGACTCACCTGGCATCCCACATGCTGTGGCTGTATCAAAGGCCCACAGCTGCAGCTCCAATTCAACCCCTAGTCTGGAAACTTCCATGTGCTGCAGGTACGGCTGTATAAAGGAAAATAAAAGAAAGAAAGAGGAGTTTCTGTCACAGCTCAGTGGTGTAGTAACTTGACTAGTATCCATGAGGATGCAGGTTCAATCCCTGGCCTCGCTCAGTGGGTTAAGGATGTGGCGTGGCCATGAGCTGTGGTGTAGGTCACAGATGCTTCTCAGATCTGTTGTTGCTGTGGCTGTGGTGTAGGTTGGAAGCTACACCTCCAATTTGACCCCTAGCCTGGGAACCTCCACATGCCTCGTGGGCGTGGCCCTAAAAAGACAGAAGAAAAAAAAAAAAGAAAAAGAAAGAAAAGGAAAAAGAAAAGAAAAGAATCAAAAATTCCCTTCCAAGTGCCCAGGCATGGTGTCTCAACAGTGAAACAAGTGAAGAAAATTTAACGCCACTCACCCAAGCTCCGACCCTCGCAGGAGAGGAGACGGAATCAGGTGGAAGAATCAAGCCGGTCTTTGAACTGGTTTGAATGAGACATTTCCAGCCAGGTCGATGGGAACATTGACTGAGCCCGCTCTGAGCACCCACCACAAAGGCTCTCATTATTAAATTCTAAGGTAATGATTATGTACGGAATGGTTAACAACAAGGGTCCCACTGTGTAGCACAGGGAACCATATTCAATATCCTGTAATAAACCCTAATGGAAAAGAATATTTTCAAAAAGAATATAAATATATGTATAACTGAATCCCTTTGCTGTACAGCAGAAATTAACACAACATTGTAAGTCACTGACACCTCAATTAAAAGAATACATTTTTAAAAATTCTAGAGTAACAGGCTAAGGCTGGGGAGTTACTATAGACTTCTTACTTCTTCTTTTTAACTCCATCTGCTAAGAAAATTGCTTTCCAACCAATAAACAATTCAGAGACAACTGGCCAAAGGCCTCGGGGGCCGAGGGAGCTGCACTACTGTTCTTACAGGCTTTTTCCCGGATACCAAGAGGTGCCGGGGCCGGGGGTCCAACTCAGCAGCCTAAAGGGACCAAGGTCAGGGGCACACACAGCCTCTCCGGTCAGCCCGCATTTTGTAAATTTGTTACATCCCAGAGTCACACATGCTCTGAACAATAATCTTTAAAGCTTCAGGATACACTGCAAAAAAAAAAAAAAGAAGAAGACGAAGAAATGATTGAAGTCTTTTTATAAGTCAGCATATGGGTTCATACCTCCTTTGGGTCCCTGAAAATGGAAAAGTTCTCTCTGCAGGGGCCAGTAGAGTGGCCACCAGCCACATCCCGTGTGGTTCTCAAGCACTTGCAATGTGTTCAATGCAGCCAAGGAGTAAAATGCCACTGAACTGTTTTCTTTAAAATGGTCAGAGTGGTAAATTTTAGGTTGTGTATATTTTACCACAGTGAAAAACAGAGTGGATATAGAACACTGTAGAAGGTTGGCAGAAAGAGAATCTGAAAAGGAGCACAAATTCATCTCAGGATTTTGCCAAATCTGGCTTGGTTTTGATGGGTTTACACTGAAGATTTTCCAAAAGAGCTGTGATTCCTTGAGAATCAATTATATACTGATGCAAACCTAAGATTTGGTTTCCTTTCTATGAAAATGACCAAATTCTTTAAAATACATATATTTTAAGGAATTTGTATACAATGTATATGTAAGTGTGTGTGTATATATTATATATAATTAAATCTAATGTATATATTAGATTACATATATAATTAAATCTAACTCACAAATCCAGACCAAAGACTCAGCTCACCTTCCACATAGAAACATTTGAAAAGTGAGACACACAACTAAGCTGAAAGATTTGATAACCAAACATTTTAGAAAAAACATAAAGTAAAATCTGACACTTCCTACCATTATTGCTTTGAGACCATATTCCAGGTCCAGGTTGAAACAAATTTGCATTGGATACATACTCTAAAACCATTTCTTTTAGGATCAAGCCACCAGCATGCCGCATCACTTTCCTGCTGACAAGATATTCAAGGAGCTTGACTTCTCAAGTTGCCACAAAACCTCTATCCATCTTCCACTCCCTCATACATAAGATCATATGCTCAAATGACACCCTTTGCAATGGGAGGATACTAGTATGTGAAATATTTTGCTATTTTTTTCTGGTAATTCCTTTCTTTTCTTTGTTTTTACCCTATTCAAGCATCTAGCCTGTTGTGTATTTACTGACTCTGGGGAAAAATTCAGCAAAGGTAGAAGGAAAGAATATGTGCATGTCTTCTGGCTCGTGTGTTTCAAAGATGTCATCCCTTAAAGGGACAAGTAAGCCAAGATGCAGAGAAGGTTTGGGAAAGAGATGGGCCTCCATCCCCAGTTATCCACTGCAACATATCCTTAGATAAGGTACACGCTCACCAGCTTGCAGGGAAAGAGAAGAAAGACAGACAAGAAAAGATGAGCGTACAGTTGCAGACAGATTCCTGGAGGCTGTAAAACCTCAAAGAAGCTTGTACGATCCACAGTTCCCCAACACCTAAGTAGGTTGCCAGGCCAAGACTCTAGAAGGAACATCCATGGCGTGAGTCTGGTCCCAGATGGACCATGGCCAGCTGGCCAGCACAGCTGCTCCTGAATGGGCAGGAGGCCCCAGAGAGGGAAGACCACAAGCTTTCCTCAACATCCAGGAAATGCTGAGAAGAATGATGGGGATATTCAAGGGCCAACTGACTCTTGCTAAGATTCTGCCACTCTCAGAGGAAGAGCAGTTGACTCAGAAACTTAATCAGTTACTAGAAACTGAAAGCTTTTCTATTTCTTGCCCAACAGTTTAGGAACCAAAAGTTGTACCTCGTACAAGTAATAGTTCACAGCAATGAAGCTGATGGAGGCAACTCGCCTTCACCAGTGAGTTTTACCTTTTTCATTTCTGGGCAGAACCATCTATATCCAATTCAAGTGTCCTTTGGCTGACCAGCCCAGTGCTCATAGACCATTATGTCCCGTTCTGCACACTTGAACTTTCAGACCCACATCATGTACTTGCTGTCTGTATCTACTGTGGTCAAGTGACTAGAGCAGAAAGTGTGGACACAGAGGGGCAGGGGTCACACCTGCATCAGAACACCAGCCCTCTTTGGAGTCCTGTTTTAATCCTCTTCCATGTCCATTTTTCCTTCACAAGTGGTTTTATTAATAGTTATGTCTAGGACTTAACCAGAGAATTGAACCATGTCACTGACAGTTCTCTGGGGAGAAGCAGTTTCCCAAAGACCTCCTGTCTCAGCCAAGAATTCTTGGAGCCAGGAAGGACAGCTCTTTCTCTCCTCCGAGCTCAGCTTTTGTTCCTTTTCAGCCAGGAAGCAGTGCTTCCCCAGGATGTGCTTCATGGTTGATGGATGGCCAGGCCACCTCCAAGATGGGGATGGAGAGAGAGTTCTAAGCAGTCATGATCTCTTAATATGTGCACTGAACGCACTGTTTCCCTTTTGGAAATGACACACGAGGTACCCAGGTGCACTGGGGAGAAGGAAAGGAGGTTGGAAATCTCCAGGAGAATCACTACTGAAAACCAGCTTGGAGCCACTGGTCCTCACCAATGCTTTCTTCAGAAAATTATCCAGGTAAATCATGAAGCCAGACATGTGGACTGATTTGTGTTGGTTGTTACATTGTTCTTCTCACGATCATTGTTATCCTTCAAGTCATCACTGCCTGTCCGTGTCCTCTTACGAGAATAATCGTCTGCACTGAGTTGGTAGGAAGTGAAGATTCATTTCTTCCTGGCTGGCCCATCGGTTACCAAGAGTGCTGGTCTTGCCTGGTCCAAGCATTCCCCCCACTACTTTCCTCCCACTCCCAGTGCCATCCAACCAATCATCTCAAACTTGGATTCAGCAATAATTCATCAGCCTCCTCCAGCCCTGTCTTCACCCAATCTGCTTGGCTTTCAGTGCCTGGGTCACTCTCCTCTAATCCCTGCCTTATCTTACCACACATGTTTGCTTGCCATATGTAAATCAGGATTTCAGCATGAGAGACTCTCACGTCCCTTTATAAACTCTCTGCTCCAAGCAGACCAGCCAACGTGCTCTCTCCTATAGAGTCACAGAGCAAACCCTGAGGAGGCTAAAGTGTCTCCAGTTGGCTCTCCCAGACAACTCATGGCCTGAGGCAAGAGAAAAATCCTCC
The DNA here is from genome assembly GCF_016906955.1 of Phacochoerus africanus. Classification (NCBI taxonomy): domain Eukaryota; kingdom Metazoa; phylum Chordata; class Mammalia; order Artiodactyla; family Suidae; genus Phacochoerus; species Phacochoerus africanus. The sequence goes on along the minus strand of NC_062545.1, from coordinate 150,477,555 downwards.
ACAGGCCTCAGAATCATAAGAATTTCCACTCCAGGCTGTAAGTCCCGCTTATGTACCTCTGCTCACACAAAGTCTCTATCTGAATGTTCCCCTGCCTCAGTTTCCTCATCTACAAAATGGGTATCATAAAAGTGCCACCTTGAAAATTGATGAAACTTAAACAAAACTATTCCATTAAGCATGTAAGACAGTGCCTGGATCACAGTAGGTTCTTCGCAAATGGTAGCTTTATTATTATTAAAGCTTGTTTTTGTTCTTGTTATTCTTATTATCCTTATTATTATTTTCTCATCATTACTTCCTTCAAACACTAGCCCACACCCACCACTTCCTGGAAGCTCCTATGACCTCTGTCATCCATGGTGCTCTCTCCCTTCTTAGGAACCAAGGCCATCTTCCTTCCACTTGAGACACATTCAAATACACTCTTCAAGTACTATTTCCAGTGCTCTGATGTTATCTAACTGGTGCTGAAATCTCTAACTGGATCCTGGCAGGCACCTCAGTCCATCCTGCTTTGTAAGCACTGTAGCACCTTCCTTGAGCTTCATCCATTGCTGCACATACTGGAAACTCAAGAGAATGCCAAGTGTCCTCCTGTGCCCAGGAAGGGGCACATCAGGTGAGTTGTGAGCTTGCTTTGGAAACCAAGAAATTGATGAGAGAGCGAGCAAAAGGCTCATGGACAATCACGCCCTGGCAGCTCTTCTGGGTGGAGTGGCTCTGTGAGCAGGGGGTCCTCTTGGCTGCTGGAGCTGCTTATAGGAATTAACAAAGCCTGGAGCCTTGGGGGAACTTCAGGTTTGGGGACCTCCTTTAAATTCTGCACATTATTCATACTTTACCTTCTCTAACCAGTGAAGACTGTATCATTTGCCAATAGCCACTCATCTCAACATAGAATGTGCTTAAAAGAAAAAGGAGGGAGAGATAGACTAGAGCACGAGGATGGTGGTCGTGGCTTGAGTTGAATGTGACTCAAACTCGGGGTGGCTCCTAATGGAAACATCAATCTTCAGGGAACAACCTCAGTCTCAGAAGAGACCCCTTCCAGGAAGAACTACCCACAGCAGCTGGTCAGCCGGGCTGGTTCTACTTCCCTGAGAAGATCAAATACACGGGCACAGGTGAACCATCCACCGAGAGCCTCTGATGAGTGGAGCCCAGTGCAGAGATGACAAGACTGCAGCCCAAAGTTCTTTATCCATAAAAGTTGAACAAGAGCAGGCAGCTTCTGCTTCCCTTTACCTTGATTCTGCTTTAGCAGAAAGAGCCTAACACAAAAAACACCCGACACTAATATTCTCTATAAGCCACCAAAGGTCATTTGGAAAAACTGCAGCACAAAAAGGAAGGTGCCATTTGCTTCCTGGGACATCAGGGAGTAAACACCTTTAAGACAACACATGCCAGAGCCCATAGGTAAGAGTTAACCCAGGAGAAAGGCCCCTTCCTGAAGGTCTTCATTTTGGTCAATTTTCTGGCAGATCTTCCCAGAATGTCATGTCTCTACAGCAATCTTAGGAAGTCGGAAGCCTTAGTTCCTGAAAATAGAAATTGTCATCCCAACAATGATATTTTGTCACCATTGGTGGTCAGTTATACTAATAACACATTGCACTGGGAGTAAAAAGAGGACCCACTTTTCCACTATGGTGAGGGATTTTCTGAAACCCTGTCAGGAAAACAGAATAAACTTGTGATGTAGCTTTCTGGGGGAAAAGCCTTTGCCCATGGAACAAAAGCAAGTTTATGCGAAAACAACTCATGTGAGATCTCCTCAACCAGCAGAGCTAATTGTGGACCTTTCAGAGGAGCCGACAGATATTCTGCAGACAGAATGTTCTCCACTGCACTGGAAGATCTCCTTGACAGTAAGATCAGTGGCTTGCAAAGGAGCCCTGTAGTCAGGATTTCTCAGCATCAGGGCACCCTGGACATCTTGAACTGGGTGACTCCTGCCAGAGTGCCCTGCAGTTCATCAGCATCCCAGGCTTCTGCCCACCTCAGAGAGTAGCACCCCCTAGTGGTGACAACCAAACGTGTCCACAGAGGAGCAAAACGGGGCGCCTGCTAGGGACCACCACCCTAAACTCACAGGAAGGTCTCCCTCCTTGGTGACACAGCTCTCAACCAATGTCTGTCACCTGACTAAAAGGACCAGCACCTTTTGCTACCATCACCCTTCAGCCTTGGGCAAAGGGATTGGAAAGGCTATATCCCCTTCTCGTCTTCCAAGAGACCTCCCAACAGCGCTCTGGATAAGCCAGGTGATCTCAGTGGGTCCAAGGCTCCTCATGTTTCCAGCATGGGATGTAGCCCAATGGCACTCGCTCCCGCCTAATGAATAACCGGTTCATCCTCCTCAGGGAACAAATCCTCCAGCTTTCGAAGGACACCCAGACAGGTTGCTTAATGATCATTGGGACATTGCGGCTGGGATTTTTTACATGAAACACATAAATATCCTGAGCCTGGGGGTTATTTCTCTCTAGTCCTTATGGTCTCTCTCATCTTAAAATAATTTACAGGAATTCTGCAACGATAGTAGGTCCAGGGTTGTTTTTCCTCACATCACTTTACAGAGATACTTATCAAAAGCCCAAACAAGGTGCCATAAATCGCTGGCTTCCCTGGTAGGCTCACAGCGTTCCGAGTCCCATGTGGTCCATCAAAGGGTCACTTGGTGAGAGGCCAAGCCGCCAGACGTCCTCCCTCACTGCTTTTTTAATTTCCTCTCTTCCTCCCTTTATTCTCAGAGATGCTACATCTTTAAATAAAAGGCCCTGCACAACTTTAAGGGGGAATTTCATTTTAAGTAAAATGTTCTTGATTTGAAAAAAGAGGGAAAAGATGAAAAGGGAGGGGGAAGAGCAGAAAAAGCTAAGCCCTTTCTTGATAACTTGCCTGGATTCTCGGCTCGGGCGCTGGCCAGGTTCCCACTCAGTTAGTCTGTGCAATCGATTACTTTCAGACACCTCGTCAATGGCAGCCCCGCCAAACAAAAGGGGACAGGGACAGGCTCGGTGGCTGTTTTTCGGAGGCCTTGCTACTTCCAGGAGATGGGTTGCCACTGTCTTTGCTTGCAGGCGCTCCCCTCAGACAGCTGACATCTTCCAGGAGGACCGCTCTTAACCCAGAGCATGCTCTGTGCACCACACCTCCCTGAGGCACTCCCTCCCCAGACTCCCTCCCCAGATACCCATAATCTATTGTACCCAGTGGCCAGAGATAGCCAGGCCCCTGAAGACAATTCCATCCCCTTGAATACCTGAGGCCCCGTTGACAGGAATCAAAAAAAGCATTCTGCCCAAAGATCACCGGGTCTAAATTCCATCTCCTTTGTTTGGATTTATGAACAATCAGGCATCTTGTGGCTGCCTGGAAAGCAACATGAAGCAGAGATGTTTTTCCTTCCTTTGACAAATGTCGCTGGACCAGGAACGCTTGGTCCTCTCACTTCTGTGATCTTTGATGTTGTGACCCAGTGGGTGGATGAATCCAGGCATGGCTGTGATGGAATTTGGGGAGAGAACATTTTATTTTAACACACAAATTGATCCCACATGTGCGCTTGGGTGCTGTTTTTCAGCAGAGCACAGTTTCCCTGAGGACAAGCACCTGCATGAAGGTCCTTATCCTTGGTTCCGCTCTCACTGGAGCAGCATCTCTCTATTTTCCCCTTTGAATTGGGATGTGGGTGATAGTAGGCTCCAATCCTAATCTGAATCAGGTGCATAATATACACCTAGGGTAACACCTAGTTTACCCTAACCCTAACCCTAGGTTTTCCTTCAGTCCACAGCTTTGATTGTGTCCCCAGGCTAGGTCTCTCACACAGAGGACAGCCTGTCCCCAATTCATGGTTATGATATGACATGACTGCACCAAGGATGGAATTTATGTCCAAAACTAATGTAGATATTTCCCCACCTGCTTGTTAAAACCCCATCAGTACTTCCCAGATTTTTTGGCAGAGATAACATACTGATGTAAGCTTGAATTAAAACCCAAGAAAGTAATTATGAAGTGACTGGAAAATTCAACCTATAAAAAAAGGGGCATGAAGCGAGTGAAGGGAGAATCAGAGGGCATCATATCAAAATCCTACTTGTCTAATCTTCCTTATCATCACCAGTGATAAACTTAGCACCACAGTAGCTTCCTATTGCACTCAGCTCATCTTTTTCTTGGGACAAAATAAGTATGAATTCTATGTTTAAAAGTAGCTCATTTACAGAGTTCCTGCTGTGGCTCAGTGGGTTAAGAACCTGACATAGGTTCAATCCCTGGCCTCTCTCAGTGAGCTAAGGATCCAGCATTGCCATGAACTGCAATGTAGGTGACAGATGCAGCTCGGATCCTGTGCTGCCATGGCTGTGGCATAGGCCTGCTGCTGCAGCTATGATTCAACCCCTGGCCCAGGAACTTCCATATGCCACAGGTGCAGGCATAAAAAGAAATAAATAAAATAAAAATATCTCATTTACTCTTAGGAAGGAAAACATGAGATAGAAGGGGAGGTCTAGGCTTTACTGAGGGTGATATAGAAAGGGTGTTGACAAAAGGAAATGCTGAACATGAGAGCTGCTAGGACTGTTAACACAGAAATAGAGTCGAAAGCAATCAATCATCCTCAAAAATAACAGCAAAAATCTTCTTGATTTAGAAGGTGGTCACTTCATCAGACCTTGTCTTTCCTCTTTTATTTAAGGCTCTCTAGCCTCATGCTAAGAAAGTGTAGTACATATCCAGATTCTTCCAAACCAGATGAAATCACTGGGATGCAACCTTTTTACAGGATTTAGGAAAACAGAAATGTTTTTAACTTCTGAAAAAAAATTTAACCCATTTTATTACTATCTGTTGTCAGTACATGTTATAAATTCTTTTTGAAAAACAAAAACAAAGGAATCAGGAGGAATTAAGAAAACTGGGGGACAATGAGGAAGAAGTAATGAAGGAAAGGAGGAAAGAAGGAAGGGGGAGAGAAGAAAAAAAGAGGGAGGAGGGGGAGAGGAAAGGAGGGGAGAGGAAATCACCTTCTAAGCTGTTTACAAGGACAGAATTGTGTTGATCTGGAAGCAATGACACAAGGAACAGATAATGTAATAGCATGCTCTGCACTTTAAAAATTATTCTAGACACACTTCCAGAAAGGTGGACTAGACACACTTTTCACTGTTCCTCCTGCTAATGATGCCTAAAATCCCTGCACATGACCTGTAAACAAACATAAGAAAGCTGGAGAGAAGAAAGCAGACAAGCAGGACCTGGGAACCCAAAGAAACACACAGTGGTACCATTTCTTAATTGTGTGTGTGTGTCTGTCTTGTATATACTAAACTCTGTACCAGGCTGGAGAAGCCAGGAACCCAGAAACACTCAGATGAAAAAAGAGGCCAAACATACTTGTTTTCACTAGGCAAAAGGGCAGCTGAGTAAGAGTGAATACTTTTAACAAAACTCATTCTATTCCAGCCAAACACACAGAAAAAGCTATACCTACCCTTGTTCCCACCAGCAAATGGGAGTTTAGATTTCCATAATCACTAAGCTATAACAAGCATCCCAACCTCTCATGCAGTATTGTCAAAGGCCAGGTGGGGGCCTAGATTTCCAGCCCACCTCAGCCACCCCTCCCCACCAGAGAGTATCAAAGGTGAATAGTAGAAACAAGATAGAAATAGTAGAAACTCCATAATGCCAGGGAAGGCCATGCAGAGAACAGTGACAAGGCACCCTGTCCTACCCAGCCAGGTGTACCAGCAGAGGCCAAGTGGGGTGTCTGAGCTCCGCAACCCATTCAGCAGTGACAAGGGGCCCCTAGGTCCCCATCCTCCTATATCAATAGAGATTGAGTAGGAAACATAGACCTCCTTCCAACCTGGTATAACACATGGCACCCCTGGCCTCCCTTGCCCTGTCAGAGCAGCATTCAATGAGGCCTGCCAAATAGAAGATTTAAATATGATCCAGAGACTCATAATACAAAAAAAAAAATCTAGATTTCAGTCAATAATCATGCATTATAGAAAGAACAAAAAAAATTTCAACTTTAATGAGAAAATACAATCAATAGACACCAACATCAAGATGATAGAGATGTTAGAATTATCTACAGCAAAGATTTTAATGCAGTCATCATAAAACTACTTCAATGAGAAATCATAAACATTTTTGATAAAGGCAAGAGTAAAAAGTCTCAGCAAAGCAATAGAACATACAGAGAAAAACCAAGTGAACGTTTTAGAATTTTAAAAAAAATAGTAACTGAAATTAAAAACTAAGTGAATAGAAGCAATAGAAGAATGGAAGGGATGAAGGAAAGAATCAGAGCACTGGAAGATAGAACATTAAAAATTATCTGAAAGACAGAAGTAGATTGGAAAAAAATCAACAACAAACATAGCCTTATGGCTTGGAACAAAATATCTGTCTGAGAAGGAAAGGAAAAGTTAGAATTGAAAAAGTGTTCAAAGATTAATAATTAAAAATATCCCAAATTTTGACAAAGACAGAATCATGAAGCAGAGAAAATCACAAATAAGATAACTTCAAAGAAATCTATGACCAGATACCTCATAGTCAAATTCTGAAAACTAAAGGAAAAAAAAATCTTGAAGCAGCAAGAGTGGAATAACATCTCACCTAAAGCAGAAAGACAATTAGAATGATAGCATATTTCTGATAAGAAACCCTGGAGGCCAGAAGAACTGCCACAACATTTTTCAAGTCCTGAAAGAACAGAACTATCAATTCATCATTCTATATCCAAGAATGAAGGAGAAAATAAATACCCCTAGACAAAGGAAAACTAAGAGAATATACTGTCAGCAGAGCTAGCCTATGAAGATGGCTAAAGGAAGTTCTCTAAATAGAAAGAAATACTAAAAGAATGGATCCTGGAACATCAAGAAGGTAAGAAAAAACAATTTAAGGAGCAAAAATATGGATAAATACAATAGATTTTCCTTTTCTTCTTGAGTCTTCTAAATTATATATGACTGTTGAAACAAAAATAATAACATTGTATAATGTGGTTCTCAATGTAAATGGAAGAAATATTTAAGACAATTATATTATAAATCAGGGAGGACAAGGGACATAAAGGGAGGTACAATATTTACACTTCAATCAAGCTGGTAAAGTGACAACACCAGTAGACTAAGTTACATAAATAATGTAATAAATACCTACAGCAACCACTAAAAAGTCCATACAAAGAAATGTATTCAAAAACACTACAGATAAAGAAAATTCTTTGGAAAATTCACATTACCCATGGAAAGATAGGGAAAAGCAAACAGAGAAGAGCAAGAGAAAACAAAAAATAAAATGATAGACTTGCAACCTAACGCACTAAGGATTACTTTAAATGTAAATGGTCTAAGTATACTAATTAAGACTGAGATTTCCAGAGTGGATTAAAATATGTGGCTGAACCATACGATGTCAATAGCAAACTCACATCAACTGCAAGAATGTAGGCAGGTTGAAAGTAAAAGAATGAAAAAAAATGTGCCACGCAAAACCAGATCAAAAGAAAGCAGGACTGTCTATATTAAAACCACATAAAGTAAACTTTAGAACAAAGAAAATTATCAGGGACATTATACAATGATAAAGTATTGACCCATTAAGAAAAGATAGCAATCCTAAATGTGTATGTACCAAATAATAGAGTTGCAAAATGTGAAGTAACAGCTGATAGAATTGAAAGTAAGAATAGACAAATACAAAATTATAGTTAGAGATTTCATAACTCCATTCTCAAAAATGGATAGAAAAACTCGAGAGAAAATCAACAGGAATATAGATGAACTTAGCAACATCATCAAACAATAGAATCTCACTTACATTTCTAGAACACTCTACCCAACAACAAAATATACATTCTTTTCAAGTGCCCATTACCAAGATGGATCATATCCTGAGCCATAAAAAAATCTTGCCAAATTTTTTAAAATTTAAATTCTACAGCATATGTTTTCCAATTATACTCAAACTAGAAACTAGAATCAGATTAGAAATCAATAACAGAGCAATAACAAGAAAGATTCCAAACATTTGGAAACTAGTCGCAAAACTGCCAAATAATCTATGGGTCAAAAAGAAAGTCTTGTAGTTCCACTGTGGTGCAGTGGAAACAAATCCAATTGGTATCCTTGAAGATGCAGATTCTATCCCTGGTCTTGCTCAGTGGATCAGGGATCCAGTGTTGCCATGAGCTGTGGTGTAGGTCACAGACATGGCTCAGATCCTTCATTGCTGTGGCTGTGTTGTAGGCCAGCAGCTGTAGCTCTGCTTCAACCCCTAGCCTGGGGACTTCATACGCATGGGTGTAGCCCTAAAAAGAAAAAAAGGAAATCTGAAGGGAAATTTTTAAAATACATAGAATTATATGAAGGTGGAAATATATCAAAATTGGTGCAATGCTGCTAAAGCAGTACAATACATAGTATAAATGTATAGCACTAAACGCTTACACTAGAAAAGATAAAAATTCTTAAATCCATAAGCTAAGTGCCTGTGTCAGAACCCAAAAAACCAAAGAGCAAAATAACCATAATCAAGCAGAAGGAAGGAAATAATAAAAACAAGAGTAGAAATTAATAAGATAAAAAGTAGAAAAACAATAGAGGAAACTCAGTGAAACAAAGAGATAGTATTCTGAAAAGAGCAAGAAAAAATGACAATCTTCTTACAAGACTGAAAAGAAAAAGAAAAGGTATTCTTTTAAAATTACTAATATTATTAATGCAACATGCCTTTCACTATATAGACCCTGCAGACCTATAAAGAATAAAGGAATATCATAAATACCTCTACAATATAAATTTGACAACTCAGATGCAATGTCCAATTCCTCAAAAAGTATAAACACTACAGCTCATCCAGCATGAAATATAATTACTAACAAATTAAAGCTATTGAATTTCTTACTTGAAAATTCTTGTAAAAGATGTCTCCAATCCCAACTGATTTCTCTAGAGAAGCCTACCACATTTAAGCAAGAATTCATACCAATACTACACAATTTCTCCTAGAAAATAGAAGAAGGAATAGTTTTCAATTAATTTTATGAAATCAATTGCCTTGGTATCAATACCAGACAATGGTAGTATATAAAAAAGAAGCTAGAGACCCATATTTTTCATGAAGATAGACATAAAAATTCTTAATAAAATGCTGGCGAATAGAATTCATGATGTACATGGAAAAAAATTTTTAAAAAAGAATTCAGCAATTGTATTATCTGGTATTATATTCTATTGTTATAAATCAAATTAAGCAATTAGACTGATGGATGGGCAAATGCATGGATGGATGGATATATCTATGATGAACATTCTAAATGAGGAACATCTACAAAAAATCTAGAGTTAACGTGATACTTAGTGGTGAGATACAGAATGAGTTCTCACCTAAGATTGGGAATAGAGCAAGAGTACCTGCTCTCACCACTGCTTTTCAACTCAGTATTGGAAGTTCTGGCTCAGACAGTCAAGACAAGGAAATAACAGACATGCAGACGGATGTCTTTTCCTCCCGCCATCTCCACGTGGCTAGTTCCCTGTCCTCTTTAGGGTCTCAGTTTACACACCACCTCCTTGCCCACCCTAAGTAGGTAAGCCCCTTCTGATACATTCTGACTCAGCCAGCTGTAAGTTTCTGTCATGAAACTTATCCTATATTGACCTCTTTTACTGCTTTCTCAAGTTTCTCTCCTCAGGAGCAGCTTTTACCCAGAGGACGGTCTGTGGTGATGGAAAGTTCTAGAACTGTGCTCTCCAACATGGTGGCCAGCACCCACTATGGATGTTGAGCTCTTTAAAACTTGGCTAGTGTACACATCCACACGTGGCTAGTGGCTTTGAATTCTGGACACAGGTGATCTAAAATCTCAGCTTTACATCCACAAATATAATGTTTTACTGACAATTATCACCGAGCAAAGCACAAAGTTGTTGTTCAGCAAATATTTTAAGTGAAAATGGAACCTCACTTTTTACTTGCATTTTTACTATACCAAGGTTGACCATCTTTTCACATATTCACTGATCATTGTTTATATTTCATTTTTCGATGGGCAGTCCATTTTCCTGTTTAGTTCTTGATTTTTTAAGCACTATTACTTACTAGGAAATTAATATATAAATATTTGACTATCAAAATATATTGCTAATATTTTCTGCTGATTGTAGTTTGTACTTTTACTGAGGCCTTTGCCATATGAAAGTTTTAAATGTGTATATACGTATCAGTTTTATCAATCTATAATTTTATGGTTTCTGGGCATGAATTCTTCGTGAAATTCTTTAGTATTATACTTTGTAAAATGCTTTACGTTCCTTCTTATCCCAGCATCGTTCAGAAGAAGAGAAAATGCCAACCACAGGCTGGTGTTTCTAGTTACATTATGTTATTTTTTTTCAGACGAGTAATACATTTCCACAAAACAAATGGTCAATAACAACTATGAGAAGTATATTAAAATTAATGCATACTGAGAATTGTACAAAGAAGAGTTTCTTCTTCACTGAATTACAATTTCATTCAGGGTATGATTGGCTTGATATGTAATGAGAAAGGGAAAACTCTTTTAAGAAAGTCCATGCCCCAGTACAGGTGTTCAGAGCCGTGGCTTCAAGCAGGTGCTGATGGACAGATGCTGGCCTTGGAACCCCCATCTCAGTGACAGCCTGAAACAGTGCCTTTCAGAGTTGAAATAAAAGCCAAGCATCCAGCCTGCCTTGCTGAGCAGGTGAATCACGTGATCCCACATTCCAGTTTCTTCCTGCTAGGGAGATGCTCACCATGGCCCTCGATGACACGATCATAAAGCCCAGGAGGAAACCCCAGCTTCAGCACCAGCTGGGAGAGGATGAGCAGTCCTCGTGAACCAGCACCAAGGTCCCTGTGCCCAGACCCCATGGCACTCTTGCAGGACAGGCAGCGCTCTGGGGCAGAGGCTCACTTCCTTACCACACACCTGACGCATTTCCCACCTCACCCACGGAGCTCCAAGATGACTGTACTTCTCACTGGTGTTTAATAAGTTTCCCCACTGTTGTGACACCTGACAGGCACCGCCTATGTTGGTGGAGGATCCACGGTATGAGCAGTTCATTGTTGACGGTAACAAATCCTTGTCAGTTTCAGACTGACAATTTCTACTTATGTTAAATTGCAGGGTTAAAAAAAAAAAAAAAAAGATAAAACACCCTCCCCTATGGTATTATGAAAAGAAATAAGGAAATATTTGATATGTGCTTTTACAGTTTTGAACAAAACCTCAAGCTTTAGCTTTCATATATTCTGAAAACAAAAAAAGAAGAATGAGAAGAAGAGAACTGACATTGCATCAGAGACTGACGGCCTCCTCGCAAGGTTTTCTCTTCACACAGATACACAAAGGCCTACATGTTACCTGTGAATGGAGATCCCATCACACCTAAATGAAAAAAAGAAAACTAGAACTCGTTACCAATAAAGTGAATTAGGAAAATGTTTCTGGCTCCAAAAGTCTCTGCTTCTAAAAATGAACATAATTATAAGGGCTATAAACTTTTTAATCATTTCCTTGAGCATGTGCAAGCTCATACCTGGTGAATCTCTTCCATGGGAAACACTAGCCCTCTTCCTAATGGCACATTTTCTTAATGGCTTTGCCGTTCCTGAGTTCTTTTCATTGCATTGTTACTTGCTATATCCGACCCGAGATAACATTGCACTTAAACATATGGAGAGGATCTTCTCCATCACATCCATTCTCTCCACCTGCAGGGGAATGAGTCCAAAAGGAAGGAAATCCATTGGATCCAAAGTTCCTTGGAGCACATTTAAAACTCAAACTGGGGAGTTCCCATTGTGGCTCAGTAGTAACAAACCCAATTAGCATCCATGAGGACATAGATTCGATCTCTGGCCTCGCTCAGTGGGTTAAGGATCCGTCGTGGCCGTGAGCTATGATGTAGGTCACAGACAAGTCTCGGATCCCACATGGCTCTGGCTGTGGTATAGGCCAGCAGCTGTAGCTCCAATTCCACCCCTATTCTGGGGACTTCCATATGCTATAGGTGCAGCCCTAAAAAGAAAAAAGCAACTGAAACTGAAAGAAAGGGATGAGATACAGCAGGCTGCTAGAACAAATAGCTCTCTGAATGTGAATGAGAAATATCTCCCTTCTCCTGAAACAATATACTGTAAAGATATATAGGGAAGTTAGATACCCACAGTCCTGGACTGAAAGAGAAATGCTAGGGGCTCTGGATGCCCAGCCCCGAGCAGCCCTTCCAAAAGTGCAGGAAAAGTGACCCCCTGGAGCCAACTCGGCCACCATCTCTCCTGAGACAAGATGCCCATCCTGAGAGGCGTGTTTTGCAAATATCCTGACAACCCCAAGCCAACTCCATAACACGTTTTTTGTTTTTGTTTTTGTTTTGCACTAATAACCTGGCCCTATTGCCAATGACACATTAACTAATTACATACCCATTTACTTAAATGTTACCAAGTGACTCTATGGGAAAAGAATGTGAAAAAGAATGGATGTGCGTATCTATGTCTAACTGAATCACTTTGTGGTGCAGCAGAAGTTAACAACATTGCAAATCAACTCTACGTCCATAAAATTTTTAAAAATGAAAAAAAAAATGGCACCGTGTGGCTGTCCAACCTTATTAAAGGTGGCACAAAACTGAGGAATACTATGGGCAGCATCCTTAAGGCTCATGAGACCAACACTCTAGTCCCTGCCCCAGATCTAGAAACGAAAAAAGCCAAGGTCAGAGCAGAACCTTCTCAGGGTCACACTCTGAGTCCCTGTGAAACCCTAAATCTTGACTCAGTTTCTAAAAACAAGGTCTCCCAACCCAGTGGGATCATTATCCCATGACAGGGTATGGTAAGTCCTGTTAGAGAGAAAACAGAAATATTTTAAAGGTCTTGGGAGGGTCTTATTTCTCAAATGGAAAGGGAAGATTTAACATTCTTTAAGACTGCTAGTCAACTCTGGGCAAAACCATATTAAATGATGAAGTGGGAACAGGGACTGTGAAAAAATCCACAGGTAGGAAAAAAAAACAAACTTTTTTTTAAAACAAATTACTATAGATCTCAAAGCATTAGAATTATTATTTTCCTTTCATATCCTTGGCTCCTTCTTGAATTCTGGGTCCTATTCCAATGTTAGCTTTACTAGCATGTTTTATTGAGGCCAAATGAGCATCTAAACTGGAATTAAAGCTCACCTTTGTTCCGCAGACTCAAACTCCCAGATGTCACTTAGGTGTTGAACCATTTTAACACTCAAGAGCACTTCACACCAGAAAAACACATCCATTTACCAAGAGGTGGAAACCTCCAACTTCTAAACCCTCATCCGTATTGGCTACGAGAAAGGGATTTCTTCCATCTGCCCTGCCTCCTCTCTTTCCCCCTACCCCCTTGCGTGTCTCTTGTTCCTTGTGTCATCCTGAGCACGAGGACCAGGGTCTTCCTACCATATCCTCACTCCTCCAGCACTGTTACCTTCTTTAAGTTCAGCCCCCCGGGCAGGAAGACGGAGATAAATCTTGTTCCCTGTGGGTTGTCACATCCCCGGGTGAGCTGGGGCCTTCCAGGGCAGTCTCTGGGCACTGAAGTGCCAAGACTCACCAGGCTGAATACAGGGTTCCATTTCATCTTGGCAGAGTCAGGGACTTTCCACAGACAAATTAACTTTGTTTCATCTCATCTTGACACCATAATGTCTTTTCCATACACCTGCTCTGACATTTTCATGGCATCATTGCGTCCCAATCAACCAAGGAGGGAATTTGCCTCGTTACACCAAACATTCTGAAAAGGGTGGGTGATTTTTCAAATCAAACAATCTCTTCCCCGTATGCCTCTTTGGAGAGATAACATTTGAGATGGAACAAACACCCTGCAAATTTAAAAGTCTGAAATATGCCTATTTGATGACAACCTATTTACAATGTGTACCCTGCACAGTTGCACTCACATTTGTATAAATGGATAACTTTTAGAAAGTAAATCAAATCCAGGATTTTCCTAGAAATTTTCCCATGTTTCAGCACTTTAAAAGTAAGACCTTGGAGTTCCCACTGTGGCTCAGTGGTAATGAACCCACCCAGTATCCGTGAGGACATGGATTCGATCCCTGGCCTCCATCAGTGGGTTAAGGATCCAGGATTGCTGTGAACTGTGGTGTAGGTCACACAAGCGGCTCAGATCTGGCATTACTGTGGCTGTGGTGTAGGCCCGCAGCTGCAGCTCCAATTCGACCCCTAGTCTGGGAACTTCCATGTACCACGGGTGTGGCCTTAAAAAGAAAAATAAGTAAAAAATTAAAAGTAAGAAATACCTCTAGATTGACATTCCTGAAATTTCATATTATAGTAATTATTAGTGTTGTAGTTAATGCTAATGATGATATTCTTTGGTTTTGAAGTGATTTCACATACCTCTTACAACGTATATCACAATAAATTCCAGCACTATTATTACTGGCTTGAATTTACAGGAAGAAAACTGACACCAGGAGATGGTGCCTGGAGTTTTGAAGGCACCAAATTTAACTAACAATGGTGAGTGAAGAAGGATAAAATTTCAATCTTTTGACTTCCAAACCATCCTACCTCACTGTGGGAACACCATTCTTGGCGACTGCATGGGGTTATTTCTAATTGTCTCTAAAATGATTTTCTAAATCCTTGAATTTTTGCTTTATTTTCAAATCAGTGTCACTTTGTAATCCCAGCTAATCTAAATCCATGTGTGGGCTACATGCAGATAATTGAATGTTTAGAAAGGCCCACTCTGGATATTCTATTTTATTTTGGGAGCCACACCTTGGCATGTGGAAGTTCCAGGTTCGGGGATCAAATCAGCACCACAGCAGCAACCTGAGTCACAGCAGTGACAACGCTGGATCCTTAACCCCCTGAGCCACCAGGGAACTCCTTCTTTTATTTTATTTTTATTCTTTGTCAAATAATGTTGCTACAGAATAGGAGAATGAGGAAAAGCTTCTTAAAGGAAGTCTCAAACTGTGGTGCCCCCTGTGTGTATTGGCCAGGAAACCTCTCCGGTTTACCAATAAAGAAAAATGTAAAGCAAACGTAACAGAAATTATTTTTTTCCGTGTAAAATCCAGTTCTCTAGTTTTCCAGTGCAAAAATGCAGTTTTAATGTAACCTGAAACTAGTGTTTCTCTGTCTAGAATACCCAGTTATTTTCCACTTTCTCCTCATCCATCTCTAATACTTCTATTCATCCTGCAAGACCTTAGCCAAATGCCCCTTTTTCCTATTAAGTCTTCCAGATAAAAGTAATAATTACTAACCTTGTATGTATCCCTTTCCGCCAAACACATTAACTATTATACTTAATTCAATTTATGGATCTCTGTGTTTATGTCAATTTCCCATCCTTTCCACTCCCAAAATGTAGCCCATGAAATCTTCCATGGCAGGAATCGCATGCTGTGATTTTTTTTTTTGCTCTTTTATCTTTTTTTAGGGCTACACCTACGGTATATGGAGGTTCACAGGATAGGGGGTCCAATCAGAGCTGTAGCTGCCAGCCTACGCCACAGCCACAGCAACGTGGGATCTGAGCTGCGTCTGCAAACTATACCACAGCTCATGGCCACACCGGGTCCTTAACCCACTGAGCAAGGCCAGGGATCAAACTGCATCCTCATGGATGCTAGTCGGGTTTGTTAACCACTGAGCCACGACAGGAACTCCATATGCTATGATTTTTAAATTTCTAGCGATTAGCACGTAGAAATCCTTATTCTGTTATATAGCAGCTTCCCAAAGCAAACCACGATGCTTCTCCCCTTCCAAATGCTCTCCCCAGCTCTATACCATGCAGGAAAAAAAAAAAAAATACGAAGTCAAGGTATATCCAACTCAATTCAACAGATATGGATTTATGCATCTAGTTGAACCATGCAGGGTGATCCACAGACCTTCATTTACCAACACCTTTTGCTAATAGTAGGATCAT
Organism: Phacochoerus africanus; assembly: GCF_016906955.1. Classification (NCBI taxonomy): domain Eukaryota; kingdom Metazoa; phylum Chordata; class Mammalia; order Artiodactyla; family Suidae; genus Phacochoerus; species Phacochoerus africanus. Next base: position 150,461,529 of record NC_062545.1, on the reverse strand, counting down.
GTTTATGCAACTTAGAAAATATTTTAAGATATTTACCTATTTTGAAAACAGGTTCACATGGGTACATCTGCAGTTTAAATAGATAGAATCCAAGAGCAAGAGGTGAATTCACTCTTCAAAGATCATTCCAACTTTAGTTTCTTCTCCAAGCCCAATTAGTGGCATTTTCTGGAGTTTAAGGTATTAACACTCACAAGGGGAATGTGCATGGGGAATTTAACTTCGCTTTGCTTATAACCCCTTTCAGGTCTGTTTGCTCTACTGAGCTGTTAATTCCTCACACCTCTGGTAGTTCTAACGGGTGTAAAGTTGATAGAATTAATGATATTTTTGTGGTGACTATGCACGGTTTAGCCTTCTCAAACTTTGCTATAAATAGCAAAGAGCTGAAGGGAGAATGATTTTTTTTTCCCAAAAAAAAGGACTAGACTTTTTTGATTGTGGGCACTTAAGCCACTGAGATCATGGACCATTCTGCCTAATTCCAGTGAGATTATTTGTGTGGGCAATGGGTTTGGAGTGTCTGGAATTACCCTCAAACCTACGTAGCTTGCATCTTGTTGAGCACGTGATGGGAAAGTTGGGCTGTAGCTGATGTCACAGATGACATCAAGTGTAACCAATTCAAAAAATGTCCCAGTCCAGCCCAGTCCCCCCAGGGTACCTAATGAGCACCCGACAAAGTGTCATGATCTATACAGCAAGGTCCTCATGGCTTCGGTCATCAGCGAGACCCCTTTTCCTCCTTGACCCCCTTTTGTTAGAAGCCTGAGCATCCGTTTCCCCAGGAACAAGCCCACCAGAGAGTCAGAGATCCAGCCTTCCCTCCAGCACCCATCATGTACTTTGTGGCCCATGATGCTCTGGTAGGACCACAACCCCAGAGAAAGGAAAAAAGCCAGCTTCCCAGGCATGAGAGCAGCAGCAGACAAACACCAGGCCACAGACAACTGATCAAACCGCACCTGAGTTCCAACTTGCCGCAGAGCAGTGGCCGTCAGGTTTCTCACTGGTACCACAGTGTCCATTTTCACGCATCTGAGCCATAATCTAGGTTTTTTTAATTCCAGAGACTTGGCAGGGGATGACATTTGGCTCCTCAGCAAGGTGAGCATCTCCATGTGCGCACTCATAAAACATCAAATGAGAAACACACATGGAGGGAAAGACAAAGTGAGAAGCTGGAGATGAATGTTTCAAACTCAACACAAAGGAGTTCCCATTGTGGTGCAGCAGAAACGAATCCAAATAGGAACCATGAGGTTGTGGGTTCGATCCCTGGCCTCACTCAGTGGGTTAAGGACCCGGTGTTGCCATGAGCTGTGGTATAGGTTGAAGACATGGCTTGGATCCCAAGTTGCTGTGGCTGTAGTATAGGCTGGCAGCTGTAGCTCTGATTCAATGCCTAGCCTGGGAACCTTCCTATGCCTCAGGTGTTTCCCTAAAAAGCAAAAAGAAAACAAACAAAACAACAACAACAACAACAAAAAACCCTCAATGTTCTCAGAGCATCCCTAAGCATTCTTATTGACCCTGCCATGAAGAAACGCTCCCCCCCACTTCAGACTTGTACCAACCCAGCCCTCTGTCCAGGGCAAGGGCTGGGCTTCCTGGTCATATTGAATGAACAAAACAATTGAAGTGGGATGAACTGTGGCCCCATCCCCTCATTCCTCGATGTAGCAGGACGCAGGCCTCAGTGGTTGCCAATCTGCCCAGCTGTGGACCACTTCCTGTTCAGTAGTCCACAGAAAATACACATTCCTTCTCTCTGGCCACTGTTTATCCAAAATCTCATCAATGTCTTGGGAGGTCCAGGCATCAAACCTGTTCAATGGCACATAAATATCAGTTTGTCATCAACTTGTTTGGGCTGAATACTTCTTAAGTGAAGGGGGGCATTTGTTTCTTCAGCCCACCCCTTCCCCAGACCACAGCCTCCTCCCAGATATCTGCTGGTGAGTCCAGAAATGTGCCCAGCTGCCAGCCCCCCTGTCCTGGCTGCTTCATGAGCCGCGAATCAGGTGGTGATCAGTGCATCCTAAAGACTGTGAATCAGGATGCTGCACAGAGCAACGCCGTCCATTATGGTTCTTCCATCTTGAAGACTGACAAGGCAAGGTCGCTGCCCTGGAATAACTCCTCCGATAATTGGCACGTGGTCATTATTCAGATTCTTCGTTGGCTCTTGGTTGTTGTTCAGCCAAGAGCCGGGCTGCAAAGGGAACATGAGAGAGAGACAGAAAGAGGCCAGATTTGGAAAGCATCTCACACCCTAACTGTGGGCAGCTTTGCACGGAGATATTCTGGAGCCCTAGGAGGTAAACAAGGCCTAAGTCCCCTGCTTTGGGAAGATAAGTGCTGGGGGATCTGCCAGCTAAAGGCGCACTGCTGAAATTTGATTGAAAACTTTGCGATGTGAAGACCAAAAATCACAAGAAGGAGGCAGGCAGCATTTAATCTTCTGTTGGATGACAGTTCAAGATACACTGATAGAGATCCCTTCCTCCTGATATACCAGTCAATACTGTAGATGCTAGATATTCACATCTATCTACAGACCCTGCAGAAAGGCGGCGGGCAGAGGGTGGAGGGGGTTGTGTGCAGACATGCCTGGTTGTCAGCCTGCTCTCAGTTCCTTGCTAGGGAAGGCCACAATTTATGGTATTACGTCATTATTCTAAGACCCCAAAACCTCCAAACACTTCGAGGCAGAACATTGAAATCATGCACAAATGCACACCTCAGCTCTGACCTTTGTCCATTACAGATGATACACGTTAATCAGTCCTGAAAATGGAGTGGAGAACGGTCTGAAAGAAATCTCTCCTCCTCAAGGAAAGCCAAATTTTCAGGCAGGGAGATTTCTTGTTAGTTTCTGCTTAAAATTCTTGTTGTTTTGTTTTTTAGAATGCACAGCCAGGAACATACACACAAACACTCACAAAAGAACCAGAGACATGGCTATTTTAGCCAAAGGACTAGAATACACACGCCTGTGGTGAATAAGACAAGGGAAGGATGTGACTGGAGTTTTCTGCTGTGGGCACGCACGTGTAAGCCAGCGTGTGTCTGCACCTTCCAGGTTGGTGCCAGCTACCGCGGGCACATTTATCGTTGTACTTACTTGAAGGAAATTTGAGAAGATATCTTGGAACATGGTTTCCTGAATGGATTTTATTTATTAAATAATTCACCAGGTTCCTCTCCAGGAAAATTTTCCGACTGAAACAGAAAGAAAGCCAAGAAAGCAAAATATTTCCGGCAAGGCGGGGCTCTGAAATATCTTTGCTTTGGATTCTGTACTAGGGAAAACTCTGTCGCATCGGTCATTTCTGTTGGAAACTATCCATTTAAGTTCCCTCTTTTGTAGATATTTTGTTTTCCCCTAAATATCCGTGCTTGCTGGGAGAAAAATATATTTGGGGTTGTTTCTTTGAGAGCTTCTTGCTATCTGCCTCCACCTGCTGGAAAGAATCAGGCTTTTTTGTTAAGTGCAGCTACAGCCCTGTACACTGAGGAATGTCTATTTTCATATAGATGCCGTAAACATAGAGAATAGACATTTACCTGTAAACATCATGTGTAAATTAAATATTATGTGTCGACCTACCACAAAATTAGGTAATCAAAGTATTTTTTTCTCTTTCTCAGTCACGCCAACGGCATAGGGAGGTTTCCGGAGCCAGGGATTGAATCTGAGCTGCAGCTGTGGCAATGCTCAATCCTTAACCCACTGCACGGGGCCAAGGATGGAACCTGTACCTCAGCAGTGACCCAAGTCACCACAGAGACAAGACCAGATTCTTAACTCCCTGCACCACGGCAGGAACTCCTCTAGATTATTTTATTAAACGTGGTTTGGATCAAAAACAACTTCATTTTAGGGAAAACAGAGATTATGTTGATGCAAGTGATCCTGAGTATTTATCGAAACTTCACAAATTAAAGATGGAATATGAAGTCATGGCATTAAACTTATGCACGTTAACAAATACCTACTTCCCAAGGGGCCGTGTGTCATTTTTATCAGCAGCTGGAAAAGAAGCTGTGTGTTGTTCCACACGGATTGCCTGTTTTACACAACAGCACATTCTGACGGGTATCCATGGTCCCTGGCATGTGTATAAATTCTAAGAATTCATATAATTTACCTGATAGATCAGGAGCCATTACAGTCTGCTGTGTAAATTCATATTTTGGCACTCTTTAAAAAGTGGATTATTATTGACCCAATAGACCATAACAGCTCCAAAGAAGCCATTACTGTGTGTTGTGTAAATCCTTCAGGGCGTGTGTTTTATTGACCCTTTGGAGGCATCAGGGCCTGTCCTGTCAGTCCAGCTGCCATGTACATGGACCAAATGCATGTGCCTCGGAAATTGAAGCCGTAGTCAAATTACCCTTGTCCTCATCCAAGAAACCACAGTGTAAAATTGAATATTTCTACTGTCGTTTCTTTCTCTCCCTCCAGAATTCCATTTCCCTGTCTTTATCCAGAGGTTAGAAATTGGACTTGTGGATAAGACAGTGATCATTCGATTTCAAAATATAAAAAAGAAAGGGAAAGAAAGCATGGAGAACAATGAAGGTAATTTTTATTTGCTTTGCATGAAAACAACGTCTCAAGGACTGCAGGAATTCGCCAGCTCCAGGAGGTTGGCAAAGACAGTGAGGTTCCTCTACTTGGAGCTTTTTGGAACCCAGAGCAGATCTTTGTTCTGTTGTCGACATGCTAATTTTGCTTTCTCCACCTGCTCATTGTCCTCTCCTTACATTAAAAAGAAAGTGGACACAGAAATATTTTGCCAGGAAAAAGTCTTAGTTATTTGCCCCTTCAGAAAAAATCAAATGAGATACCAAAGGCTGAGGGCTTTGATTCGTTCCTGGGCCACTGATAGGTCTGGGTTAAGCCATCCTCATGCCCTCACAGCACAGACCAGAGCCTCCGAGGTGATGATTAAGCTGTTTGTTATTCTACTTCCTGATATCACCAGAACTACGCAAAGCAGTGTGGATTCCCAGTCTTCAGACACAGGAGATATGCTAGGAATGGAGCTAGGAGCAGATGGACAGGCTGGTACCCACAGGAGATGAGGCCCGATGTCTCTGGGTGGACATGCTTCCCTTCTGGCCTGGAGGAAAAGGCTGGTTTGCTTTTGAAGGTGGAGAGACAATCATGGTTTCAAACAGGCCATCAGCAACCAGATCTGCTAAAGAGACCAAGATTTCCTCATATAATAGGAAAAAAAAGAATGGAAGGGGGCATTAGGTGCTATGAAACTTTATTCTTGCCCTGAGAAAGAATGAACACACACATTTTCACACTTTTTTCCAGCTGTAATTGTTCTCATTGATAGTTTAAAATTCTAAAGGTGGGACTTCCCTTCGTGGCACAGCGGAAACCAATCCAACTAGGAACTATGATGATGCAGGTTCTACCCCTGGCCTCGCTCAGTGGGTTAAGGATCCCAAGTTGCCCTGAGCTGTGGTGTAGGTCACAGGCGCGGCTCGGATCCCGCGTTGCTGTGGCTCTGGCATAGACCAGCAGCTATAGCTCCAGTTAGACCCCTAGCCTGGGAACCTCCATAGGCCGCTGGTGTGGCCCTAAAAGGCGTAAAATAAAATAAAATCCTGAAGGTGAACAGATTACAAAAGGAGGACAGAGAGAGCCACCTGGGGGAGTTGGCTGTTGGGTTCTCCACCAAGTCAGAGGAACAGACAGATCCTCCAGAACTGCAGATGGAAGAAATCTCTGGTGAGAGCCTCTTGGGAAAATCCTATTTATTTTCCTTTTGCAAATATGTGCCAACTACTGCATTGCACAGCGTGCATGCTCCAGAGGAATGAGCAGAGCCCCGCTTCCAGATGCCACGGGTAAAACACGAGCCCAGGCACAGCCATGCAAGTCCCAGATGGTCACCTGCCTTCCTCTGGGGAGGATTCATTTGAACTTGCCCCAGAGAGTTGGCTCTGTCCCCTGGGGGTCTCCAAGGGTCATGTCACACAAACAGCTGAAGGAAGATTATTGTGCACCTCATGAGGGAACCCCAGCCCCTCTTGGCAACCCCCCACACACACCCAGGCCTGTTCAGCTGGCAGCTCAGGCAGGAGAGGGTTAACGCTGGGCTTCTGCCTGTCAGGGACCTGCAGAAAAAGATCAGCTGCTGCAGGAATTCGTTAACCCTCCCAAACCATCCAGAGACCCAGAAAGCACAGCCAGCCCTACCGCATCCCTGACTCACATATTCAGGACACACACACACACACACACACACACACACACACGGCTCATTTTGCCTCCCGATCCCTCTGCCTCTTGCCCTGATTTGAATAGGAAGTTCTACTTCCAAATGCCGTGTTTTCTTTCTAACGGGGCTGTTTTTGTAATCTGGCATGCCAAGTTGCTGCCTTTTTAAAAAATATTTTCACACACACACACCACCAGCGAAGCGACCCCACATGCTGGTGGTCCTGCTTCTTGCCAAGGGACTTCCTGGGTAAATGCTGCCCTGAGAGAGAAAATATCCTCCATTTGCAGGTCTGGCCAGCGTGGCCCTGGCCAGGGCAGGGCCAAGGTCACGGGTGGGCCTGCAGGACCAGGTTCTCAGCTTGGCTGGCTGCAGGCTCCTCATCCACGTGAACACAGCACTCGGAGCTCACAAGGATAAATATTTACTCACCTGTTTAATACCAGAAAGCAAAATTCCACTTCAGAAGAAGAGGGTGGAAACTGGAGCTTAATTATTTGAAATAACATGGAACTCTGGGAGAATTAACATTTTTTTAACGATTCCCTTTCTTTCCCTGTTGTTCATTTGAAATCAGGTCTGGCTCGCATGCAAGGAAATTGGCACCTCTGTCACCAACGGGCTTTGGTGTCTTGGGCAAAGTTAAGATTCCTTCCTGGACAGCTGAATGAAAGAGTTACAGACCCAGAAATAAAGTCAGGGTCCTGAAGGCAGTTACATCACACACATTTCTAAGGGACTGTGTGCCCAGGATGTTCCTGCAGCTCACGCCCACCAATCAGTACTCGATGGCTGTGTTTGTACAATCAGTAAGTCATATTCCTACCAGTGCACTAATTATAGGGGCAATGGTGCATATAATAAAAAGCTGATGCCCATCACTGGAAACAAGGGTTGGGCTCACTCCTGGCCTGTGGCGGTGACCATGTCTGTCCCACGCCTTTGGTTTTAATGGCTGACAGAGAACATGTATCCAGAAATCAGATAGGCAGCGTCACATCCAGAGCAGAGCAGCTCTGGTCACATCCAGCTTTTTCCTCCCAGTTTTTTTTGTTTGTTTGTTTGTTATTTTTTGTTGTTGTCTTTTTAGGGCTGCACCTGCAGCATATGGAGGTTCCCAGGCTAGGGGTCAAATCGGAGCTACAGTTGCCAGTCTACACCACAGCTACAGCAACGTGGAATCCGAGCTGCGTCTGTGACCTACACCACAGCTTACGGCAACGCCAGATCCCAAACCCACTGAGTGAGCCCAGGGATCAACCCTGAAACCTCATGGTTCCTAGTGGGATCTGCTTCCACTGTGCCACAGTGGGAACTCCTTTCCTTCCTCCTTTATTAGTCATTTAGTTTCAGGCCCAAAGTAGAGTTTGAGAGACTGAAAGTTGAATGGAGAAAAGCACTGGGGGAGCCCTTGTGATGTTTCTCATGAAGAACATGTGGGTAAGGTTATAGAGGAACGGCCCCATGTGCACACTTCCACGTGGTCACCACCAACTCAGTGTGGTTCCCTTCGCACCAGCGGGACAAGGAGGAGTCTGGGGCACCCCTTCACAGTTGTGAAGGAAACCAAGGCAGGGCTGCCCTTGTCTCTCACACCTGCGTTTTCAGGCTTCTGTGTAGAAGGCATTTTGTGAATGATGGATGTAGCGGGAAGGACTTTTTTATTTCAAAGGAATTCTCACAGGGGGAAAACATTGCGATCTTAGGATCAGAATCTTGATTTTTCTCTTGTGTTGGTATCTGTGTGTGATGGCTGCCCGGGCGCACGGAGGGGCCACCTCATCAAGAGCTAAGCACAAAGGGTCTTCCGGGTGGCCCCACTCTGCCTGTTGAGGACCAAGCTGGCTCTCTCATCAGATGGGGAAGTAAGGAAGGAGCCCTCAGACTCAGGGCACCAGGAGTGCACATCCCTAGTCAGAAAGAAACCAGCCCCATTTCTGGAATTCTGTGCATTTCGTAGGGGCCACAGAGCAAGGAGAGGAAGAAAGGAGGGCTTGCCATGGGTGTGAAACCCTGGGCATTGCACTCAAACACGTGCCCACTGCCTCTGTCACCCAGGGAACTCCAGGGGTCTGTTAACCTCAAGCCCCCTGAGGCCAGCAACCATGGGATCTCGGCGGCCCAGGCACTTCCTTGGCCAGTGGGAACAGATGAGGGAACCTGGTCTCAGACAATGAGCCACAAAGGCTGAGCCATATCACAGGCACCCTTACTAGAAGGTCACATATTGCCTTTCTTGAATCCCAGGGGAAGCTGGGGGCTCCAAATAGCCTGGCCTGCAGAAGACAAAGGGTCCAAATCCACTGTGAGGCCCATGGAATTTTCAAGGACTCCCAGAGGTAGAGACATGCAGCCCCGGGCCCCGTGAAGGTGGGGGTCTCAGACAGGGCCGCACCCCTAGGTGCCCCGTAAGCCCTGTCAGCGAGTGCTCCTTCCGGCTGAATTTTCAGTTGCTCCACGACAGGTGGCATCGTGTATGACCTATTATGTAATGACACGGACCTTGTACACAGCAAACACGTCTTCGAAGATGTTGTCAATAAACATTTCTGGAGAACAAACAGGAGTCCAGCAAACGCTGGGTGGGGGTGAGAATTACCCTGGTTCTGAGCCCCTCTCTTTTTTCGAGGTGTTAACAATGCGTCCTGATTCTGAGGGAAAGAGGAGGAAAAACAGGCAGAATAAAGGAAGGGGAGGTGTAGGCAGTTCCCACCCCACCCCCAGCCCCACCAGTCCTCTGGCCTGAACAGAAGTCTCTGACTTTAGGGGCAGAATTTTCCTCCAGGGTTTTATATCAAACCTTCCAAACAGGTTAATTATCTACCTTATCGCTTCCTTAAATGAAGATTCCAGATCCCTTCTCCATGGACCCATGCGCTTCTAAATGAAGCCAGCAGTCAAACCGTACAGTTTATAACAACGCCTCTGCTCGAATGCCCCGTGACTTCTCCCCGCTTTTAACCTGAATTTCTAACCTATTTTAAACATGCCATCCCCCCCACCACCTTAGGGGAAGGGACCCTTTCTTCTCTTTCTGCCTCCTTCCCCAGTAGATGAACTTGCCCTGCAATCGCGCGCTCATCCTGGCTGACCCCCTGCCGGCAGTCATTGTCTCCAGCAGAATAGGGAATCTGAGAGCCTTTGTGGAAGGGAACAGAGAAGACAGACATTATTATGATTTTGAATTCGAAGCTCTCCTCTTTTCTTTCTTTCCTTTTATTTTTTTCCCCTGGATCTAACAGCTGTTTCCCATCACCACTGGTGTTTGAAAGACATTGCAAAAATGAGTGGATCAGTATCACAATTAGTTTCGCAGGCGGCTAATAACTTACTTGCCATCCATGCCTGATTTCATCAGGACGGTCCTGATTTATGGCTATTTGTCCCCACGGCCACCAGTCCCACGGGGAGGGGCCTGCTGCCCGCTCCCTTTGGGGCCCTGGGGTGGCACGCCCTCCAGTGGCCGTCCACTCCTCCAGCTCCTTCCCGGCAGAAGCCCCCCATGCCTGACGACTGGACTCCAGAGACCCCAGAGCCAGTATCAGTCCCCTGTCCCTCCTTCCTCCCCATCTCCCTCACACCTTAATGTCAGAGATGATTCCAGGCCTCATGTTAGTCAGACATGGAAACACCGTGCTTCGGCAGGGAGGCTGCTGTCAATGGCGCCAAATTATGCGTGTCTAGTTTTTGTGATGTGATCTACTACTGTTCATCAGGGACGGAGCTGAAACCATCCCCTCATTTTTCTCGGAGCTGAGAGCAGGTCTACAGGGAGGCCAAGTGCTGAGAGAGGCCCTGTCCTTTGCGCAATCAGCAACTTTGTGTTTCGTTGTCTTTTTTTTTTCAGTGAAAAATTTCCATGCAAAATAGCGGAACCAGGCCTTTAACATGGAGTGAAAAGATCTGATCTTGCCCAGACAGAGCCCGGGGTCGAGTGGAGGTGGTGAGGACCCTGAAACATTTAAAAGTCTGCATGCAGGCGCCACGGTTCCCGCCCCCACCATCACCCCCTATTCCAGATGCCCAGCTGGGCCTTAACGACAAGCGAAAAAACAAGGCAAGGGACAAGTCAGTCTTTGGAATTATGGCATCCATGTTAAACAGTACAGAGCACCTCAAGAAGGCCAGGCAGACCGCACAGGCAGGTCAGGGCCTCCCTCTTTTTGACACAAGTGGGAGATTGAGGATAAGAGTTAGGATAGTCACAAGGACCAGGCTAAAAGCCAGGTCTTCCTGTGCCTAAGTGACCACAGTTGCACCAAGCAGAGTCAGGAAAACCAATGAAATATGCTGGTGGTGAAAGAACTATGGGGATAGGGGGTGGCAACACAGCACCCCAGGCCTTGCAGCTGCCACAGACCTCTTGCAACCCCTGGGGGCAGAGAAGTGAGAGTCAGGGATGAGAAGAACACATGGGAGGCCCACACGAGGCCACTGGGCCCTCAAGAGTCAGCCTGGCTCTGTGGGCACCCACCTCCCCTCCTTTCCCTACAGGGAGCCCCCTCCTTGGCCTTGCAAGCCTGGCGCAGGATCTAGAGAGTGAAGCTCCCAGGCCACCAGCTGGGCCAGAACCTGAACACACAGGGCCTCCAGAGAGCCAGGGGAGTGGGCACCCCATCACCTTCCAGAAACCCTTCTGCTTCAGCATGGCCATCCCCTCCCAAAGCAACACAGGTGGAGACCTGCACGAGCCCTCAGGCCCAGGACAAGCCTGAAACAGCCACTTCAGCCCCACCAAGGAAGGTGCTCACGATTTCACAGAGTCAAAGAAAGTAATAAAACTTCCTGAAAATATGCCCTCAGCTGGTGACTATGCAGACAGCTGCCTAAGTTCCTCCACCAGCACACAGGGACCCTTCCTGCTCATGAGCTTGGCAGAAAACCTGAGTCACCCACGCCATCAAAATCTGTTTGCGATTACTGAAAAAAAAGGGGGGAAAACAGATCCGAAAGATCTGTCCTCATGGTGTTAAACAGTGCTCTTTGGTTTTATATCCATGCTGCTGATTATTCCAGATTTTTAGAGAAAATACAGCAGAAACCAGCTAAGATTTCTATCCCCGTTTGTTTAGTGTTTGTTACATGTCACTTTTGCCAAGAGGCCAGTGACCAGGACGTTGGCTGTCACCCTGTCTGCAAGGAGGGACGCTGAGCAGAAAGACAGTTTCTGTCTTGCAAAGATGATCAAGGGAGGTAAACCAAACTGCCATCAAATGTCAGGGAGATGGAGGTTTGAGGATGGCAATTCTGGGGCATTCGTTCTGCATTTTTCTGCATAGTTTTTCCTGCAACCGCAGACAGGCTGGGTTTGGCCCTGTCGGGGAAATGCGGTACTCAGATGTCCTGCTCCGTCACTGAAGTCAAAGAGAAGAAGACGAGCGAGAAAAGTGACAGGCCATCCATCTCACTCAGCATGTTTATATGTTTCTTTAACCAAAAAAAAAAAAAGTTTACAAAATGGAGTGTCAGGAACATTGTGTAAAAGAACACTTATCTGGAGACTTTGATCTTTGTTTGAGGCACCATTAGGACACTGAAAGGATGATAGCTCGTAGCGGGGCCAAGAGGAGGAAGGGAGTTTTCCCAGGAAAAAAGCTTGAATGCTGCCTCCTGGTTGTATTTAAAGCAAAAAAAATCCTGTGAAAGCCCACGGGACAAGCTGGAGGTAGGCCAATGGCAGCTTATGACATCGCCCAGACCCACAGCACCTGGGGAACACAACACATCCCAACTGTAGTCAGCCCTGCTCACTGGCCTGAGGGACATGTCAGTGCAACAGAGGGAAACCTGGAGCAGAGAATCCGAGCCAAAGACAAGCCAGCCCATCCCAGCTATGAGAACACCTCCCAACCAGGCCTGTTAGAACAAGGGAGTTCCCCTGTGGCTCAGCAGGTTAAGTATCTGGCGTTGGCACTATAGTGGCTCAGGTTGCTGCTGTGGTGAAGGTTCGATCCCTGGCCCAGGAACTTAGGCATGCCTTGTGGGCAGCGAATAGAGAATCTTGTTATAATTCAAAATGCAAAAAAAAAAAGAGAATCTTGTTATAACGAGATGGGGAAGTTAGAACTTTGTGAATTTCCAGTGACTTTCTATTTCATCTAGATGTGATGAAATAGACACAAAAAAGAAAGAAGAAAAAAAGAAGGGAAGAAAGGAAAGAGGAGAGAAGAGGAGGGAGGGGCCAAGGAAAAAAATTCATATTTTTAGGATTTCCATCCCCACTTTGATTGATTTTTTACTGAAGTATAGTTGATTTACAAAGTTGCATTAGTTTCAGGTTTACAACAAAGTGATTCAGTTATACATATACCTGTATACATATTCTTTTTCAGCTCCTTTTCCATTATAGGTTATTCCAAGATATTGAACATAATCCTCTGTGCTATACAGTAGGTCCTTGTTGTTTATCTCTTTTATATATAGTAATATGTATCTGTTAATCCCAAACTCCTAATTTATCCTATCCTCCCTTTCCCTTCTGGTAACCGTAATTTTGTTTTCTGTGTCTGTGAGTCGTTTCTTTGCATCATTTGTTAAGCTTCCACATATAAGTGATATCCTATCATATTTGTCTTTGTTTGATTTCACTTAGTATGATAATCCTTAGATCCATCCATGCTGCTGCAACACTCTCATTCTTTATTTTTTACCTGTGAAGAAACAAACAAAACTATACCTAGAAAGGAAATTTTAGTTTGTACTGTAAATGTTCCAGCAGGGAAAATTCAAGTAAGAATAAGGAAGGGACCAGAGAGAATAATTCATGGGAGCAGATTAGGCCAGTTCAGATGAACTCACAGCTCACAGAGAACTTCAGAGGTTCCCAGTAAGTTTCTTCCTCATAAAACAATGCACATGACACTTATTTGCCTGACGAGTGTTACCCTTAAAAGTGACATGGAGGATCAGAATGCACTTGGATCTGAGTCCTTCAAACATTACTGATTATGTTGCCTAGTAAGGCGAGCTTGATTATCATCTTTGGGAAAGTGGTTCCATTGGGAAACATCTTCTATCAGGTCTTCACAGAGACCTGCTTCACAACTGCTTCACAGAGCATCCCAATCCCTCATGAAACCTCCGCTTTCCCTGTGAGAAGGCCCAGCACACAGGGCAAGACCAGGGGTTCAGTATGAGCCCTGTGACTTAATGGAAAAGTGCTCACTAAGCACTCACTATTATAGGTCAAAGGTGGTTAACCACAGAGACCCATGGAAATATAGGGCATAGTCGCCACCCCCAAAACAAAGGACATTCTGGATAGAGGGACAAGCAACCCTCACAAACCACCAGTGTAAGAAATAAGCCTGTAAGGAGTTCCCGTCGTGGCGCAGTGGTTACGAATCCGACCAGGAACCATGAAGTTGCAGGTTCAATCCCTGCCCTTGCTCAGTGGGTTAATTGATCCGGCATTGCCGTGGCTCAGATCCCTAAGATGAAAAAAAAAAAAAAAAAAAGAAAGAAGCCTGTATAACAAACTGCAAACAGTGTGGCACAACTAAAAGTGGGAAGCAGTGAGCACCAGCTGGAAGTGAAATAATGAGGAGGGCACCTTGGAGGATCAGAAAGTCCAGATCCTGCAAGAGGCCTTGCCCTGGGCTCTCTCTGGACCTCTGTCCACACTCACGTATCTAAGACCTGGGGACACAAACTGAGGAAGATAAGGAATCACAGAGGGAGTAAACTCAGAAAGCCACCTGGCATAGTTGAAGGGTAGACACCCCGTCGTGGTAGGATAGTTGGAGAGATGCATGCATTCTTGATCCACTACAACAGGACTTCTAGCATCTTCTCCACTTACCTCAAAAGTGTGGTGCAAACATAAAGCCACAGAGGGTTACTATCTTAGCATCTCTTTGAGTTCTTCTAGAATGCAGGCCCCTCTACCTACCTGAGTGACTCCAAACAGCTCAGCGTGCTCCATGTTTCAGTACTAGCTGCAGAGATGTAGCTGCATTGTCCAAAGCCTGCCAGCTACAGTGGACCAAGGACTTGCACAAGGTCTTTGTGTCCAAATTCTAGGCTCTTTTTACTAGGTCTTCTATCAGTGATCCTTAGATGTGAACAAGAGTTCAAATAACTATCATTCTAAGTTGGGACTTTTGAATAACAAGCTCACAGCAGCACCTAATAGATTTTATTCATTTCATCCTGGCAGCAAGCTGAGGACGAGGCGACACTGGTTCCTCTTATGAAGGATGAAATTAAGGTGCAGGATTTTCAGCAAATCCTCCAAACCTGCACATCTAGAAAGAATTCAAAGATAGGTCTACTGGTCCCCAGAGCCCAACGCTCTTCCCACTGTCCTAAAGCCACCACAACCCCAGGACATGGAGCTGTGCTTATAGGAATCAGGAAACCACAGCTGCCCTGTATAGGTTGGTGGCCACAGGCAGGCAAGGTGTGCAGCATCCCTCAGCTTCCTCATCTACAAAATGGGGGCACAAATGCCACCTACCCAAAGTTGCATATGAATTAAGATGTTAAAATTTAACTTTTTAAGAAACGTAAAATTAAATGAAAGCTTAATTCAATTTAGTTAACTAATTTAGATTAATTAGATTGCATTAAAATCAAAGGAAGCCAATATTAAAATACGACTTACCTAAAGCTGTGTGTGAATGAAAGGAACTAATAGACCCCACAGGTCTTAGAACAGTGCCTGGCCCACATAAGTACTTCAGGAGTTTCAGGTACCGCAAGTGGTGTCATTACCTAGTGATGTCATCACTAGCATCGGCAGCTTCCTTGTTATTTTGCTCATGGCCAGGGGAGTTCACTCAAGTTCATGTTGTGGGGCTGAGGCATTTTCTGTTAGCTTGTATGAAGCAATTAACAAGAATAGGACTTTGAAATGATTTTGTATAAAGTCCTATGAACTACGCCTACCTTCTATATGTCTGAGTATTTAGCAAAATGATCAATTTATCACCTGCCCTCAGAACTGCTAATAGTGTTTCAAATCCAACAACTCAACCCAATCCCAAGGTCATCATGTCTCCTTTACACACTCACTTGTGGCTTTCCCACACAGCCTCCCCTGAGCACTCTTTCTTCTAACATCTGACCGTGTCCAGGGTTTGATAAATTCATGGATCCACTTGTATAAATACACAAGAAACTACCAATGGTTGTTTGGGGTCAGAAGGGACACCAGTAAATCCTCAATCATGTGTCCAGAGCACCAGCCCTTCCTCATGCCTCCCTGTCCCTAATTTCTTCACTGGTCCAGGTCCTTTTCATCCCTCATGACTCAGCTCCACTCATGCATGAGCCTCGCTGCAATTTTCTAACATCCCACAGGGCTGAGCTCGGACCTTACTCTCTGCTACAGAGAGGTGATCATCTCATGTTCCACCCTGGATTGAAATACCTGCTTACTTGATCCCCACCAGACCACATGCCCTTTGGGGGTGAAGATTCTCTTAGTCACATTAGCATAAATGTGTAAATATGTTTGACATTGGTAAAAAAAAAAAAAGTCAGTACCTTCAAAGTACAATAAAACAAAGCATAATAAAACAAGGACTGCCCGTATTATATATTCAGTATTTGTTGAACTTTTACTGCATTGTCACTAGTTGATAGTTCCTCCATCACAGTACTGTACTTCAAGCCTAAAGTTATCCATTAGGCTTTAAAAAATTGTATAACTTTCACGCAAAATGAATCTCAATCTTTTTTTTTAATCTTTTTTTTTTTTTTTTTGGTGGGGGGGAATGCACCCAAGGCAATATGGAGGTTCTCAGGCTATGGGTCGAATCCCACTTGTAGCTGCTGGCCTATGCCACAGCAACACAGGATCTGAGCAGCGTCTGAAACCTACACCACAGCTCACAAGGCAACACCAGATTCTTAACCCACTGAGTGAGGCGAGGGATTGAACCTGCATCCTCATGGATGCTAGTCAGATTCGTTCCTGGTGAGCCGATGGGAACTCCCCAGTCCATTTCTAATTAGGGTTGAACCACTCAGAACGGGTGACATGAGAGCCAGATGTTCTACTGAAAAACTGTCCCTTCAAGAGGCATTCAAACCTTCAGAAAAGAAGAGACGTAATTAGGTAAAAATTGATTTCGTACCCCTGATAGTTTGGTAAATATTAATAAGAATATACTGCTTAAAGATGTAACCCACAAAACAGCTTTTTGTCATTTTATAATATTTCGGTGTGCAAAATGTTAATGGCACCTCTGCCAGACCCTCTCCCTTTGAAAGGACAGCATGCTGTGCCCTGACACTGTCTGGTATCCTGCCAGCCAGCCCTGGAAATACGCAGGCCCTCACACCCCCTCTCCTGGGGAGATAGACGGATAAACCTACAGCCATTTTTTTCGAAAGTTTATCTGTTCTGTCAAGGTGATCGGTTTAAAAGACGGACTTGATTGTAAGCTTGAAAGAAGATTCTGCCGCTTCAGGGAGTGTGATTTACAGCCGAGAGAAGGAAATAACGAGAAGACAGATCTCCAGCAGCCAAGGCCTCCATCACGCATTGCGCTCACCTGCAAGGAGCCAAAAGGCGGGTGGCCTGGACCACAAGGCTGATCCTCGCTTTCCCCATAAACCGCAGAGCGATGGAGCTGCAAAGTTGCTCTTCTGCTCTTTCCAGGAAAACTGGGCTGGAACTATGATCTTCGTTGTGTAAGATGAATGAAAATGTGCATTATTCCTGGAGCCAGACGCCCCTGCAGGGTGGGGCAGGGAGGGCGATGGAAAGAGGCCCCAGGAAGAGATGAGAAGGCGCAGGGTCCTGACCTGGGCAAGATCTCTAAAAGAGGAAGGTTCTGGTGCTCAGATCCTTCAGGCCAAATCCTTGGTGTTTGAAGGAGATCTAATGCATGTGCAATAGTGACCGCCAGATTGCTGCTGGGACAAAAACACCCGGCCCTTGCAAACCCTCTGACCGCTAACCTCCCCCGACCATCCTTAAAGAAAACACACGTGCATGCAGGGAGCTTATGAACCTAGATGGGAGAGAAGTCGAATCCTGCTCTTGGGACCAACAGCTTGTACGTACCCATGTACAGCTAACTCTCGAATACAGATATTGGGGGTGCAGACCCCTACCTGGCCCCATCCCACCCAGCAGTCGAAAACCCCCTCCCTGTCCTCTTGCTCAGCCTTGAAGACAAAGGAATTGACATTTGACTCACACAGGGGTGGGGGCTGGAACAGCCTGGACAGAATTAGGACCCACACCCCAGCTCTTCTGATTCTACAAGTTGTGGTCTCCAGTCAAATACAAATTCCCCCCACACTTGTTTAAAAGGTCTGTAAAATGAAAATACAGGTGCAATATTCACTGAAAACAAATCCTCCTGGTGATGGACCAATGCGGTTTAAACCTGTGCTATTTGGGATCATTGTGTGTATTTGCTCATCTCGGCCCAAATCACTCACTATTCACTGACTCAGGTTCAACCTTCTCGTCTTTACTCCATGCCCCCTGCATTTCCTGGGTATCAAGGAATTTCTAAATGATGCTGCAGTTTGCATGGATTTAGACTAGAAAGAGTCACCACTACTCCTGCATCCTGTGCCTCACCTTCCACTAAGATGCTCTGGAACCCTGTACACAGAAATCAAAGGCACCACCTGCTCCTTGAGCAGGACACCAAGCAATGTAGTGACACCTGGTGGCCTGAGCTGGTGACAGTCCCTCCTCACACCTTGAGAGATGAGCAAGTGGGCAGGTTTGAGAGCAGCTGCCAGGACTCCCTCCTGCACCCACTTGAACTTTCCCCCTTTCCACCTGGCTGAGCCTCACTATCCTCAGACCTGCCAGGTTTCTTCCCACAGAAAGTCCTAGACCTGAGGGAATGACTCATTTGCAGTTCAGTAATAGTGGTACACTTTGGTTAAATTCATGCAAAATGGTTCCTTTCCAGCATGAACTCTATGCCCTGTGATGAGAGCATTACAGGAAACACAAGGGGGAAATGCCAGCAGGATGCTTTCAGAGGCACCTGGGAGCTTTTTCCCAGGCACGGTGATAGGGGACAGTAGGACTCTAAGAGGTAAAAGACACCAACGATATACAATTCATGCTCTTTTCCTCTCATTTCTTCCCCTTACTTACCTTTATTAAGATGATTTAGAGATTTTTTTTTTAAAGCAGTGAGTTCTGGGTCTGGACATTTTTGAGTTATTGATGTTCAGAAAACATAACAGTATTTAATTAAAGCAAAGGGCATAATATATTTCTTTTAAAAGAACCACATTTCATGTTGCAAGCCCACCAAGAAACAGAATACAAATGAATATGCTTCACATTGTGAGCATACTATCTTTTAAATCTGATCTACTAAACACATGGCATGGGGGGTTCATTGTTTCCAAGGATCATCATTTCAGCACATCATCTTGACTGTACCAATGTTACAGTCACAGCATTTTCGTAACTATTCTTTAATTTACCATTCTATTTCCACAGCTGCCAGCCTGTGGTCTTGACACACAAGTAGTCCAAAATGGTATTGCTGCTTCTTTTGCCCAGGAACTCAGAGGCCTGGGAGGTTGGGCAGGAGCGTATTAGGAGCATCGTCCAAAGTGCTTTACAGCTTTGACCTCAGCTGCTTTGCATATTTACCACAGACCCTGAAATTCATCAGTGGTTTAATTTCTCCGACTTCCTGGATATGAATATATTGATAACCTGGAACTACTGGCTCGGATGAGGGCATCTGAGCAGTGCGTGGCCTGGCTCTTTCTCAGACCGCACTCTCCATGGCATCGACACTGCATGCAGAGAACTTCCCAGACCTTCCTCCTGGAAGCAGGATATTCATTTTTCTAACCAAAAAGACACGGTTCAAATGTCAACTTGGTTATCTTCTTATAGATAACTCATCAAACATCCCGGATAAACAGCTTTCAGGAAATAATTTTAATTTCTTTGTTCTGCTATCAGCTCCAATCGAGATGATGACTCAAGAAAAATAACGTTTAATTCTCATGCGCTAAAATTGTCAGATCTTCTCCGGGTATGGGTGTCACTTTTTCAAACCTCTGCTCTGGACAGAATACTGTACTGGGTTCTAAAATACGAAACAGAGGGAGTTCCCATGGTGGCACAGTGGGTTAACGATTTGGCTTGTCTCTGGAAGTGCCAGTTTGATCCCACAGTGGGTTAAGGATCCAGCATTGCTGCAGCTGTGTCATAGGTTGCAGCTCCAGCACACATTCGATTCCTGACCCGGGAACTTTCATACACTGCAGGTGCTGCTGAAAAATAAAAATAAATAAGTAAATAAATGCACATAAAATACCAGAATTGAGAAGATACAGTCATTACTCTTCACAGGCTTAAAATCAAGAGGAAGAGAAGAAAGGCATGAAGATTCTACCTAAGACAAACAGTGTAAGTGATCATCACCAGGACCGTATGAGAAAAGGCAGCCCTCCAGAGAATAGAGGAACTACCCCCCATCCCCCTCCACCTTCCATTGAGACACTGATGCTGCTCCCAGATTGGGAGAAGGAAGAGGAAAAACAGAAGCTAAAGGAACCTACAAGCTCCTTGTCTGCACATTGAAAATAAAAGACTGGTTCCTTCAAATCGAGGCAAAACACAGAAAGGAATGATTTCTAGAGGTGGATGCTGAACCCCCCCATCTCAGAGTTGCTCCATTTCCTAAAGCACAGCTAACCGGATGATAGATGGTGAAGTCACTTGGGCAGTAGCCAGTAACTATCTCCTTCTGTTCTGAGACCTGCGTCCAAATTTGAGCCTGTGAAATGGCTTGGGTGATCTTAATTTGACAGTTGTCAACATTTCAAAATCATTGCCAAGTTCAACCAAATGGAAGTCTTTGATCAGGCCTGGCTCTCTATGTGTGTGTGTGTGTGTGTGTGTGTGTGTGTGTGTGTGTGTGTGTGTGTGTGTGTGTGTGTGTGTGTGTCTGAGCTGTGTATATCAGAGAGTTGCCAATCCGAACCCATATAATACACCTGTGCACCCTTCCTCAGTCATGTCTCATTACCGCTTCTGCACATGATGAGTTCGGTGTGAGGGGGAGAGAAAATGGCACTTCAACGTCAATAAGATTGGTCCAAGGAGGAGCAAAACATGCAGATGAAAAATTTTGGAGGGTAGATTCAAGCAAGGGAACGTTAAAATCTGAAAATAAGAAAATTCATGCACAGACTATAAACTTTTTACATAAAGAAAAAAGAAACAAAAGGATAAAATCATGGACAAAAAGCTTTGTAGTAAGCATGACGTTTTCAGCACATGGATTTTTCAGCATAACCATCTCAGTCTAAGCTACATTTGAGGGTAATTTAACTGATTCGACACTAGACAAAAAACAATAATGAAAGTAATGAAAATAATCATGAAAACAGTAAGACTTTTCAGAGATTTGCCATGGACAAGATACCTTATTTGAAAACGACACATATTGGCACAGCAAACATGGAATTGCCATAGGGAAGTTATCAAAATAAAAACACAAAAATATCCAAGCCCTCCATGTAGGGAACACAGCTCTGAGCCCAGGAATTGCTTCCCTTTATCCTATGATGTGTGTTCATGCACAGCCTAAAGGCCATTTCCACCAGTGCTAAATACTGTGAAAGCAAGAACAGAAGATAGCATGTTTTTCAAACTTTCTTTCCTTCTTTTTCTAGTTTCAATATATTGGGATGACTGTTTGCCAAAAATGAAAGCCTTCTATAAAAGTAGAGGGACATGAAGACAAGGCCTTGACTGACAACAGTGGGTGAGAATGGTGTGGTGTAATATCAAATAAATGTTTGTGAAATAAATCAATGGCTGATCAAGGGTTACAAACAAATCCATAGTGTTCCATAAAGTGAAAAAAAATATTGTTTTAAAAGCTGAGGGTTTTTTAATTTATAGTTAATACTGCATTTCCACAACCATCACTAGCTAAATTGTGCTGAATCCATAAGTCATCTATTTGGTACCAGTCGCCTTTAATGTCCTGTCATCAGCTCATTGTAACTAAGCAAAAGTCTATGGAAGTTCTTAATCTCTGAAAGAATCATAATCCCAGGCTTGAAGAACTCAGTCTCCCTGGTCACACACTTTGTTGCAAGGATGTGTTGATGACACTGGGGTCCATTTTTCCAGACGGCTCAGAATTTCCCCCACTGCCTGTTATATGGGACCTCACATAGGTGAACTTGAGATGACTGATGCTTTTTGGAATTGCTCCAGGATTCCTACCTTGTGCTTCCATTGCAAGGGCCAAGTCAGGTTCTCTGGAGGAAAGAGAATCCATGAATAATCTCAGCAGTTTAGAGAAGCACAGCCGTTGACCCATAGTTCCTATTGACAACAAGTGCATATTTGAGGGCCTGCAGCGATGACCAGTTTTCAAGAATGTCCATCAGCAACATGAAAGGATGGTCTCCAAATGGCCAACCAGGTCTGTGGGACAAGACCACCCTCCCTGTGCTAGAAGCTCTTGGTGTTAGAAACTTGGACCTTCTGTTGTTAATCACACACATTTGTATGCCAATACTTTTGTTGTTTTCATTAAACTTTTTGTTTTGAGGTAAGTCTTAATTTCCATGCAGTTGCAAGAAATGATACAGAGAGCCCTTGCAGCCTTCACCTAGTTCCCCCAATGGTAACATCTTACAAAATGATGGTACAATAGGCATAACCAAGATGCTGATGTGGCTTCAGTCAAGACAGAGGACATGTCTAGCCCCACAAGGACCCTGTGTTCATTTTCTTGCCCTTTTAGTCACAACCATGTCCTCCAGTCCCACACCCTCTTTTACTCCTGGCAACCCCTGATCTCCATCTCTATGATTTTATCAAATCAAGAGTTTCTGTAAATTAAACAGTATATAACTTTGGGGACTGGTGTTTTTGACGCAACATAATTCTCTGGAGATTCATCCCAGCTGTTGTATCAACAGAATTACATCTTACTGCTGAATAGTGTCCCAGAGTGTAGGTGGACCACAGCTTGTGCATGGATCACAGCTGTGTAACAATACAGCCCTTAACAGCCACCTGGGATGGTCCCAGGGTGGGGTTATTACACATAGAATTAGTGTGAACATCCTCCTGCAATAGAGAAGAACAAATCTGACTCCTTATTGGATCTGTTTCTTTTACCTTAAACTTTGTATTCTATGACTTTTGCTACAAGTTAATCACTAAAGTGATGTTGCCTACAGCTTAAAATATACATACTGGGCCCATTCCTGGGACCCTGCCCCCATGCCTGAGTGTTAAGCTAAAGTAACTTTTTTTAACTCCCAGGAAACATCCTGAGCAGGCTCACCTATGAGTGCCTGTAAGAAACAAGAAATTAACATGTCCCTTCCAGCGACTGGCCAGAACCAGGAAATATTTTAAGAAAATGTAGAAACAGGCATAATAAATAATTTTTTAATGTTGACAGTGAAGACTCTAAAATATGAGGTGAGGAGTTCCCGTCGTGGCACAGTGGTTAACGAATCCGACTAGGAACCATGAGATTGAGGGTTCGGTCCCTGCCCTTGCTGAGTGGGTTGATGATCCGGCGTTGCCGTGAGCTGTGGTATGGGTTGCAGACGCGGCTCGGATCTTGCGTTGCTGTGGTCTGGCGTAGGCCGGCAGCTACTGCTCCAATTTGACCCCTAGCCTGGGAACCTCCATATGCCGCAGGAGCAGCCCAAGAAATGGCAAAAAGACAAAAAAAATAAATAAATAAAATATGAGGTGAAACTTCTTTCTCTTCTAAAAGAATTGAAAATCAGGACAGCAAATTCACGTTGGTGCAGGTTCCTAGCACCTCTGTGCAAAACAGCCAGAAAGTGAAACAAAGCAAGTGCCCATCTGTATATGAATAGGTCAACAATCTTGGCCCATCCATACAGTATTACCCAGGGTAAAAACAATGAAGTTCTAATGCCCACTAAAATGTGATGAACTTGCACCACCTTGACACCAAAACCAATGCGTGGCCAGGAGTGGAGACCCTGGAGCAGAGTTGGCCCGCCCCACCCACCCCCAGACTCCCAGTAGCTCCAGAAGAAGCCTGGAACCTCCAGTGGAAGCTGGAGGCAAGCAGGAGCCCTCTGTTTGCTGCTGTGACCTGACTTGTTTGACTCCCAGGCTGCCATAAATAGAGGAACAGACCACATCAACTTGATCTTTTGTGCTGGAATTGGCTAGCATGTCCCTGGATGCCCACCCCACCCCACAAGCCTGGGGGTCACTCAGATACAAGTTCCCCAGCCCGGCCTAGTGGGTTGAGGACCTGGAGTTGTCGATCCCTGGCCTGAAAACTCTATATGCCATGAGATGCCCCCCCAAAAAAGGAAATGTTAGCACAGCTTTGGGGTTTGTCCCAGGATGAGGAACAAAGAATCAAGAATCATTCCAAAGAAGGCCAAACTGTAACCACCAGACCAACTGAGCCAGATGAACAAGAAGGTGCCATATTTCCCAATCTTCCCAACACTCAGTATATCTACAACTATTTTCCTGTGTCTCCTTCCTTAACAAATCCTTTTTATGTATCTTTGATTTTTTTCATTTCTCAAGATCATTTATTATTATGGGAAACTTTGCAATGATCCCAGCCAATTCACCAGCTGAAGAGGTTATCTCAGGTTACTCCTTAAACAATAAACCCAACTGTCATTCATAGAGTTTTCATGCCTTTAGTCCATGATCAAGGATCTTTGAAGTAGGTAGAGTGAAAACTATTTTCTGAGCATCTAAGGGAGGAATCTTAGGAAATTGGTCTTGTAGTAATGATGGGCAGATTTTCTTTTTCTACAAATAACTGTTTGTGTACATATCCTTCAAACAACAGAGCTAGATATGTAAATAATTGCACCTGTGAGAGATTATTTACAGAAAAACATCTGTTCTATCCAGGGTCATGATGTAGAAGAAAAGTTCACCCACTTCCTAGTCTTTATACACAGCAAAAAATATCATTTCCAAATCCTCTTCATCCTATGTGCTTACTTGCCACCTTTAATTCTCACATAACTTTATAAACTAGTCGGCTTTGATCCCGTTTTACAGAGAAACTGGTGCTGAGACCTTGCTTCAGGTCACATAATTTTTCATTCTCTCTTTGCCGAACCCCAAAACTGGGAGGCATGAGGCCCTCTGACAGGAAAGCGCACCAACTAGCTTTGCCCCAGGAAGAACTGCCCATTGCTATTAGAGGGGATAACTCTATCTGAATCTGAAAATTTCAACTTTACTTCAATATGAGACTTCTCCTTCCATTTAGTTACCTCCACCTTTCCTAAAGAAAGTGTATAGGGTGGGTAGGTGGGGTGTCTTATTTTCTATAATCACTCAAAATGAATGCGTGTTCAAACCAGAAAAGCCTGGACTTCCCATGGTGGCACAGCAGAAATGAATCTGATTATTATCCATGAGGACGCAGGTTTGATCCCTGGCCTCACTAAGTAGGCCCGGGATTTAGCTTTGCCATGAGCTGTGGTGGAGGTTGCAGATGTGGCTCAGATCTGTCTTGGCTGTGGCTGTGGCATAGGCAAGCGGCTGTACTCTGAACTGACCCCTAGCCTGGGAACCTCCTTATGCCCTGGGTGCGGCCCTAAAAAGCAACAAAAGAAAAAAAGGAAAAAAAAGGAAAAACCAAGTGATTCGTAGCTAAACTTCTTTCAGGTTTAATTTCATGTTCTTTTGTTTTGATTCCCAAACTGGCTGTATGTTAGAATTACTTAAGGTGTTGAAAAATGTGTTTCCTGGGCACATTCCCCAGAAATTTCAATTTCGTATACAACAATGTAGAAGAATTCCTTATCCAGCAAAAATAGTTTTCAAAAATGAACTTAAAAGAATGTATTCCTGTGCTGTATACCTGCACAACAGGAAATGCCAAAAAGTTTTTCAGGATGAAGATAAATGACACCAGATGGATCTATAAGAATAACTAGCACTAGAAATGGTATTATATGTTACAATAAAAAGTTATAATTTTATTTTTAATTCATTTGCAGTATATCTATTTAAGCAAATATAGCAAATATTATAGGGAAAATGACATATGTAGTTGTAATGTATAATAACTATAGCACAAAGGATGAGGAGAGGAAACTACTGTTATAAATTTCTTTCTTATTATGTAAACTATTATAATATTAACTCTAAGGAGACTGTTGTTAAAGATGCATTGTAGTCTCTAGAACAACCACTAACAAGTGATGCAAAATGTCATAGTTAAAAAGGCAGTTGAACAGTTATGTTACCCCAATAGGACAGAAATGGAAGAATAAAGAGGAAAAAACAACACAACAACAACTCAGAAAGCCAAAAACAAGAGTAAACCTAAACCACATTATATTAGTAATTACATTGAATGTAAATGGATTAATATCCCAGATAAAAGGCAGAGATTCTAAGACTAGATTTTTTTTTTTTTTCCTGCTTTTTAGGGCCAAACCAACAGCATATTTAAGTTCTCAAGCTAGGGGTCAAATTGGAACTACAGCTGCAGGCCTACACCACAGCTCGTGGAAGCACTGGATCCTTAACCCACTGAGCAAGACTAGGGATTGAACCCGCATCCTCATGGGTACTAGTCAGATTTGTTTCTGCTGCACCACAATGGGAACTCCTAGATTTTTTTTTTTTTTAATGTGCGATCCAGGGCATTCCTGTCATTTATATATATAAATAGAAACACAATTATGTGGTTAAATAATTTGAAAAAGCATTAGAGTAATTAGAGTAATTCAATGGGGGAAAATCTCTTTAAATAATTCTGCAAAAATTAGAAAAAATTATTGAAAAAAATAAGGACCCTCAACCTCTACCTTACACTATTTTTTGAGAAACAGCATATATTTAATTATAAAAGCTGATACCTTAAAACTTCTAGAAGACAATAGAGAAAAATATCCTCAGGAACTGAACAAGGAAAATAATTCTTATATAGGACATTAGAAAGTGATGTCTGTAAAGGAGAAACAATATAAATTAGCTTTCAGCAAATTTGAAAACTCTTGCTTGTCTAAATCACCATTAAGAGGGTGAATGGGCTAGAAGAAAAGATTTAAGTGTCTGACAATATAGTTGTCTCCAGAAATATAACTCTCTCAACTGAGTAAGGAGACAAACATACTTTATTTAATTATAAAACACATTTTCTTTCAATTCTTTAGAAATTCCCTTTAGTTTTTTGAACTTACTTATAATAACTAATTTAAATTCTTTTCCAATAAGTCCAATATCTGGGCCCCCTTAGTAGCCAAGTCTATTGATTGATTTTTCTTTTCCTCTGTAAGGGCCACATGTTCCTGTATCCTTACATGTATTCTGAAATTTTGTTGAAAGTGATATTTTACAGGATGTTATGTAATGACTATAAGAATCAGAACAAGTGCACACACACATGCACAAGTTTTGTTGTTTTGCTTTTCTCTGTTTGCATAGGGATTCCTGGGCTAAATCTTTAAAATCTGTATCCTGTGTAGTGTGCAGACAATGGAGGGTCTGTTTGGTTAGCTTAGTTAATAACTGGTAAGATTTCTTTCAATGCCTTAAACCAGCAAATTTCCACCCTTTGACAAGGACAATGTTGGGCATGTTCAGTGCTTAGGCTGTGGACAAATTGGCCTTAGCCTTCACTCCCTGCTTGCACATAGATTCAAGGTCATTCAGAGGTGAAAGGCTGGGGGTCCTCAGGTCTTCTCTGGTGGTGTACACAGCCCTGCATATGCATGTGACTTTGGAGCTTACCAAGAACACATCAGAGCTTTTCAAAGCCCCCATGGACATTTCATTCCCTGGATTTTCCTTTCACATTTTTGGCCAGGATTTTGTTGGCACTAAATGGTATCACAGCCTTAGGCAACTATGTCATTAAACAGTTACAGCTGATTGTTTTTCAACAAATGCCCTGGGGACAGAGCTTTTCCTACTGTGTGTGATCTGAGTCAAGTCAAATAATAACAATGTGTTCAAGGGATGTATCCAGGAAGCTGTGAGATAGGTTGAGTAGTGGCAATGTTCTGGAGCTGGTGCTTTTTGAATCCCAAACCTTCTATTCTGCCAGTCCTTTGGTAATTGGAAAGCTGCTGGTTTCCACAGTAACTTTCTTTTTTGTTGTTCTTGTTTTTTGTTTGTTGGTTTGGTTTTTGTTTTTTTGGTCTTTTGGGTTTTTTTGTCTTTTTGCCTTTTCTAGGGCTGCTCCCTCGGCATTTGGAGATTCCCAGGCTAGGGGTCTAATCAGAGCTTTAGCCCCCGGCCTAAACCAAAGCCACAACAACACAGGATATGAGCCACCTCTGTGACTTAACACCACAGCTCACAGCAACGCCGGATCCTTAACCCACTAAGCAAGGCCAGGAATTGAACCCGTAACCTCACAGTTCCTAGTCAGATTCGTTAACCACTGAGCCATGACGGGAACTCCCAAAGTAACCTTCATTGCAAGGCCTCTGGTGTTCAAGGCTACTACAGGGCCTGGGAGGCTAAGGGGGGTTAGGACATGTTCTACCACCACCACCCCCATTCTAAATGAGGTTCAGTAGGTTTTCTTTTATAAATTCTTCTCAGATTGTCAAAAGCCTTTGGTTAATTTCTGGAGTTCTGACAAAGTTGATTTTGACAATCTTGCCCACCCCCCTCTTTTTTGTTTTTATAGAAGAGAGGCATATTATTTACCCATTGCTACAAATTAGCACAAATGAGGTAGCTTAAAACCACACAAATACATCATCTTCATTCTGAGGACCAAAATTCTAAAAGGAGTCTTTCAGGGCTAAAATCAATATGTTAGCAGGGTTGATCCAGAGGTTTCAGGGGAAATCTGTTTTTTAGCATTTTCTATCTTCTAGAAGTTACCCATGTCCCTTAGATCTTCACAGCCAGCAATCACATCTCTCCAGCCTCTGCTTCCATTGTCTCATCCCTTTCTCTGATTCCGACTCTCTCGTCTCCTCTTCCACAACTCCTGTAACTACACCAGGCCCACCTAAAGAGTCAGGATCACCCCCCTCAAGGTCCTTGACTTAATCACATCTGAAAACCCCCTTTGCCATATAAAGAAACAAACACATTCACAGATTCCAGGAATCAGGACATGACCATCTTTGGGGAGCTATTATCCTGCCTGCTCCAAACAAACTTAGGGAAGTCTTCACTCTGTCTTTCCAGAAGTTCCACTCCTCCCCCTCCATTCTTAACCACATTAATTCCATAGAGCTAACTATCTGCGGACTCACAGAAGAACACATGCCTCAAGCCTGTGATGACTACTTGTATCAGTCAGCTCTTACCTGATCATTCTTCATAACAAACAGTCCCAAAGGTCTCAGACGCTTACAGCAGTGCTTTATTTTTTGCTCATGTTACACATCACCGTGGGTCTACTGCAGCTCTACTTATCTCTGCTCAGCTGTCTCCTTTATTCTGCTATCCCAACTAAAAAGAATTCCTCCCCTGAGCCATGTCAGAAATGTCATTTTTCCTTGCTCCAGTAGAGTAATTCTCAGTCAGAGGTTATTTTGTCACCCAGACTCAAATTTGACTACAGGTGAATATGTATAGGGAGGACATTTTGCATCTCTAAATGAAATTATAATTTGTTTTTGGTTCTAGAGTAAACCATAATGACCAAAATAAATTTTCTTTCTTTCTTTCCTTTTTCTTTTTCTTTTTTTTTTTTTTTTTTTGTCTTTTGTCTTTTCAGGGCCACACCCATGGCATATGGAGGTTTCCAGGCTAGGGGTCTAACCAGAACTGTAGCTTCTGGCCTATGCCACAGCCACAGCAATGCAGGATCCAAGCCACATCTGCGACCTACACCATAGCTCATGGCAACGCCAGATCCTTGACCCACTGAGTAAGGCCAGGAATTGAACCTGCAACCTCATGGTTCCTAGTCCGATTTATTTCTGCTGAGCCACAACAGGAACTCCAAATTTTCTTTCTAATTGACCCATTCAGCATTTTGTTCATATGATTGAGAACTTCTAGCACCACAATAAGTAGATATAAGGAAAAAAAGAGTTGATGGGAAGATAGAAATCTAAAGCATCTATTGTCCCCAGTTAATTGTTATCAGAAAATAAACTAGATGAGTATATGAATTAAGGAGGAACAGAGGGGACACCATGAACAAATGTGAGCACAGGAGGAGAAATGGGTTATTTGAACAGGGCAATCTAAATTTCATATGCAAAAAGAATTTACCAAGCCAATATATTTGATCAATTCATGGATTCTTCAAACACTTGGGAAGATCCATGTCCATCATCTCAAATTATGAGTCCTGAGATTGTATTATACAGATTTTGTAGCAGATTTACTATCAAAATGAAGTTTTATTTGAGCGAATAGTAACATTGTCTTGTATTATTCCAAAACAAAAACCTCAGAACATACCAGATGACAAAACCTCAGGCTGGGATAAGCCCTGTACTGTGTAGAGTCCTCAGCAATGGTCTGCATGTGCAGAGGTAGAATTTGATTATAACTTATTTTCCGAAGACACGGAGTCTCAGATTGAATTGTTTTTGTTTTTTGTTTTCTTTTTTGTCCACCTGACGGCATATGGAGTCTCAGGGACAGGAACCAGAACTGAGCCACAACGCCAGATCCTTAACCCACTGTGCCAAGGATTGAACCTGTTTCCCAGTGCTGCAAAGATACTGCCGATCCCATGGTGCTACAGGGGAACTCCTCAGAGTGAAATTTTTTGGAGTCTCCAATATGTAAGTTTGGAATATTACGTATCATGACATTCTACCAATAAATTCAAGTAAGTTTAAAAAATGGAACAAATGAAACATAACAATTAATTCACTATGAAAGACTGTGGGTAAATCAGGGCGTATGGTGGCTCTTTTTCTCCACCCAAAGTATCAAGAATCTGGCTTTGTGGGAATAAGAATTTCATTCTTCGCCCACGTCAAGGTGCTTGGTCTGGTACCAGACAGGCTAGAGTCACTCTATCAATGCTCCCAGAATCTAAACAGGTTGTAGACAAGGGGCAAGGCGCCTACACAGGGGACAAAGCATTCATTTCTCCCTAAGGACATGGGTTGTGAAGGACTGAGGCCAATGTGCTGTCAAGCTTTCATCCAAATGTCTAACAGAAGAGTCCTGCCATTGAAACACGGAGCAAAATAAAGAAACCTCTGCAACTCACCCCTAATCTGACCGAAGGAAGTGGCTTCCCTCTGACTCCTGATCTTCATTTAATGGGTCCAGTGGTCAACATGGGAGAGTTCTCTTTAGGGTAAGAAGGTGATTCCACATGGGATGCAGGTTACACACCAAGGCTGGAAGGAGTGATACTGACTTAAAAGGCCAGGAGGGGCTTCTCAGCCAAAGGGGAGCTGCCTGGCTGACACCTTGATTTCCCCGCCACAGTCCAGAGAACCCCGCTGTAAGGCTGCTGCTTCCCACCTCACTCCACCTCAGGCCCCAACTTAAATCCAAATCCAAAGGCCTGGTGTCACAACCCAGAGCCCATAGTGGGCAGTATTGCCACCTCCAGAGTCACAGACCCGATGCCTAGAGGGGAGATTTCAGGCAAGGAAAACCATACACAGTGTTTTTGTAAATACATAAAAGAAGGCCATTTAATTTCAAGGGTTAACAATTTAAGGAGGGAGCTCCAAGAATGAGCCTTGGGTTTAAGTGAAAAGTGCACAGATAAATTGCAGCATCAGAAAGAGGGCACGTTGGAGTTCCCCAGAGGCCTAGTGGTTAAGGATCTGGCATTGTTACCACGATAGCATGAGTTCCAGCCCTGGCCCAGGAATTTCCACATGCCTGGGGTGCAACCCCTGTCCCCTCAAAAAAAGAGAGAAAGAAAGAGGGTGAGTTGAGGTAATCTCACAGATTAGAGGCAGAAAGGAGAAGAGTTTCTGAGAAAATGAAAACATAGAGCCACACAAGCAGCAGAAAATACTAAACTAGTACAAACCTGAGACTTGGAAAGAAATTGTGAAATAGAATTCAAAGGGATCTGATAGTAGCCTAATTACAATTTTGGAAAGAAAACTTTAGACCAAACCCCACAAAATGTTTCCTCAGAAGCCACTGAACACAATCACGGCTACGGGCCTGGCACAGCCTTCCACCTGCAGAGACCAGACAAAGCGCTCGTCAGGTGTTCTGAACAACCAGAGGCAAATAGAACGGATCCTTTACCGTTCTATATTTCTAAGAGGAAATATAGAAAGACCCTGCCCTGTTGGGAAAGAGCAAGAGTTCTCCATTATTCAAGGGGATCTGTTGCTTTTTCGATCCAGCTGAAATCTGGGAACGTAACAGAACTTTCTGCGCATGTGAAAGCAGCCCCACGGCGACTGCCTCTTGGCAGGGGGATTCTAAGCTATAGAAACATCCCCATCGGCTTCAAGGGACACAGATCTCACTGGGTAAAAGTCACAGGCTTGCAGAGCAAGAAAGGTTTGATCTGCATTCCAGGATTGCCTACACACTCTCCAATGCGATGGACTCTTTAGGAAATGAAACACTCCTTGTAACAACTTTGCACATGCTTGTACTCCTTTCTCTTTGACTTGGAGCTCACTGGCAAATCCCAAAGAGAAGAAAGAGTAAACGGTCGTATGCGATCAGTTCTCCATTCTTCCATCTTCCTGAATGGAAGCCAAAACTCAGGCAAGACTTCCATCTGTTTAGGTATAAATAACACCGCCTGCGTGGGAAGCCCCCCCTTTCCTGTTCATTACTGTCACAGATTTGAAAAGAAAAAAGCAGAGGTCATTTATTAGAGGTTATTTTTCATGCAAAACACCCCATGTTAGCTGTCATTCAAAAGGATTTAGTCTACGCCCTCACTCACATATTAACAGGGCTTCGGGTCATAACCTTTTATGGCATTTGGAATTCCAGAACCTCTGATTAGTGCAATATTTACATATCCTTCAGTGAAAATGTTCCTCTATAGAAACGCATGAAGTGTTGTAAATTTGTTTGGCCTTTAGTCTAGACTATGCATGAACTCTGAATTCAAAGCAGGGTGCATTAAACCATATTACTTTGTCTTGTGACAGTGTTTCCATTAAAGGGACACCAGTTAACCCCTTCAAGACGGGCTAGCCTTTCAAACCAGTAACATCAATTGAACGAGGTCTTTTCAATAAAATTAATAGTTGCCACTTCTCCAAACTACCTTGACCATCTGAACCCATTTATATGTTACTATATAAAATAAATATTTATGTCCAAATCAGCCTTGATTTAATGGCTTCAATAGGATTTGAAATGGTGGGAATTTACTGGAAGTTTTAAGAATGTCATTGAGTTATTGCATTACCATGTAGGAAGGGATCACCTGAACAGACTCTGGGATGTTCACTAATAAGGGAGCACTTCCTATTTCCATGCCATGGTCAATGTATGCTTTTATTTAAATTTGCCAGATTACATTGTTCCACTAGCTAAGGAGTCTGGATTAGGTCTTTACCTGGCTCCTTGCTTTAGCCCGTGGGTAGATTGTTGAAAGGCGTACACTTCGCTCAGGGTGTTCTCATTGTGGCTCAGCAGCTGACGAACCCAACTAGTATCCATGAGGATGTGGGTTCGATCCCTGGCTTCGATGAATAGGTTAAGGATCCGGCGTTGCCATGAGCTGTGGTGTAGGTCACAGACACAGCTCAGATCTGGTGTTGCTGTGGCTTAAGCCAGCGGCTACAGCCCTGATTGGACCCCTAGCTTGGGAACCTCCATATGCCACAGGTGCAGCCCTAAAAAAGACAAAAAAAAAAGAAAAAAAAGGTAGCCCAATAGTCCTATCAACTAACTCCATGTTACTTTGTTGAGTGATAGTTTTAAAATACAATTTAACCTTAATTTAATGTTTAAACAAAATTTAATTTTTAAAAAAAAATTTAAATAAAATTTTAATTTTTAATGAAATTTTAAAGTAAGATTTAAAATTTTTAAGAATAAAATTTAATAAAGAAAAGATGTACATGAGGTTTGGCAGCGTGTCATGGTCTGTGCACAGAGGTGGAAAAAGAATTTTCGACATAGCCAAGTGAAAAGAAAGAAATTTATTGAAATAGGAGACGCTGCTATCGCAGCTGAAAGACTTCCTGATAATGAGGAGAGCCCACACGACTCTGAGCGTGTATTGGTGCCTGTTTTTCTAGCCCGGGGAGAGGAGAGGTCTTACCATAAACCTGCTGACCTGCTGACTGGCTGGGAAAAGAGGGAAGTTGGGATGCACTTGCTCCTTGGCTGGTTGGTTGGGAGTGTATAAGGCCCCTATAGCAGTGGGTTGAGGAGCGGTGGGCCCCTTTCCTAGTAGGGGGGGCAGGAAGGAGCAGAACAGGTTGCTCTAGGTGGGGAAGGGGGCATTACAATGAGATGGGCGGGGCGATGATAAGGATCTGGTAATAATTGTCTTGGTTAGAAGCATTGAGTTCTATCTCCTGGAAGGGGCCTTGAAGTCCCACAAAAATGTCGAGCAAGAAACAGAGTGCCGCCTTCTCGGAATTCTTCTACCAGTGAAACCAAGGAATATCCTGTACTTTCTCAGAAACAGAGTTTACAAATCTCCCTTAATCTGCTCCTTGAGCTGTACTGTGGCTGTGAAAAGACAGCTATGTTACTGTGATCATCTTCCAAAAAGGGTCTCTCTCCTGGGAAGTTTGTACAGGTGTAGGCCTAGTGGAACTTCATAGTTCAAGAAGGATTTTCTCTCACACATCTTATTCCCACTCAAAGCTTTTGAGCATCATTTAAAATATTCTTGGTTGGGAGGGTTGTTCAACAAAGAAATAGGTGTATGTTTAATTTTTATGTTTTTAGGCTGTCTGCTCTGCCCTGAGTCATGAAGGTGGGAATCCATCTCCCACACAAAAAAATGATAGGGCAGATGGACACACAGAGTAAGAAGCAGGAAAGGGTTGAGGAGACCAAAAGTGGGTGCATCCTGTGGACTTCACTGCACCCCCATCCACTTTACACCTTCTTCCAAATATAGGAGGGCTGACATCATTCCTTTACTTCCTTCTTCAGATTTTTATTCATAACATGCATCGTTCTGTCATCTGATAGACCTTCTCACTCCCCATTTTCCAACCCTATTCTTCTGTTTTCGCAAAAAATTTTCCATCTTTCTGACTGATCATCCACCCAGAACTTTGTAGACAAATTTCGTGTATCTAATACAGTGATGTTTTCAAAACACCTGAGACAGTAAATAATATCATATTATATGTCAATCCGTAAAAATAAGGAAAATCATCTCTGCATTTTTATTAGTTAGGAAACATATATTTTAAAAGAGTAATCCTTTCTCCCTAGATTCTAGAAAAAAGATAAGCCAAATTTTAGCTTGGTAAGAGAAACAAGCAGTGGTGAAATAACACAAGTTTCCTCGGAAAGGAATCTCCACTTTAGCACAAGCATTCTGACTTCTGCATATCTGATGCAGTCAGGGACCTGGTTCACCAAGTAAAATTATTATTCATTAAGCCCTTACTATATGACAATATTGGTGGAAATATATTATTTATTGGAAATATAAGTTTTTTATTGGAAATGTAAATTTTTTATTGGAAATATGTTATTTCCACTGTATTAATTAATACGCACTGTTATTACCTCTAAAGGGCTGGAATCTCAGCTGGGATCCAGAAAGTGAAATTAACTAAAGTCTAAAGTCATGGCTAGGTGGGGGATGGCAAGAAAGGGATTTGGACTTGGGTCTGACCCCAGGCCTGTGCTTTTGATCTCGAAGTTGTTGCAGATGTGTATTTCCCTCTGCAGGTTTCCTGTCTCCCAGCTCAGTTGTGGAGGGCAGAGTACCAAGAGGAGATTGTCTCATTATCCACCTCCTTGTTTTGAAAGACCTTATCCAGTGGAGTTTAATGCTGCCTCAGGCATGGAGGAGGCAGTACTTAGTGTCTGAATGGCAAAATACAGCGAAAAGGCTGATTCTCACCATTTTTGGAAACAGACTGGCCCTGTTCAGCTTTGTTATTGGTTGCATAGTCTTCTTGGACCTATTAAAATTCAAATACAAACAGGCCTTCCCAAGACAGATGCAAATAGATTGAGGATTATCTACTGTTTGGGATTATCCACCCCAAAGTGCACTTGTATTACAATGGGATTCAGAGTCAGCCAAAGTCAAAAAAAAGTTTCTGCAGGAGTTCCCATCACGCTCGTATCCATGAGGACTTGGATTCAATCCCTGGCCTCACTTAGTGGGTTAAGAATCTTGCATGGCCACAAGCTGTGGGTTGCAGACGTAGCTCAGATCTGGCATTGCTGTGGCTGTGGTGTAGGCCTGCAGCTATGGCTCTGATTCAACCCCAGGTCTGGGAACTTCCATGTGCCACAGGTGAGGCCCTAAAAAGACCAAAAAAAAAAAAAAAAAGTTCCTGAGAAAAATAAATATCAGACCAAATGAGCCAACCTAGATCCTGGCACCAGACCGTTCATTCTCAGCACCACGTGCACATGTCAGCAGCAGTTGAGGATTCTGTAAACCTCTGAGAACAACTCAAACCTCCCCAAAGTCAACAGTCTGTGAACATAGTGTCTAAGCGGAAAGGGAGAACACCCAGAAGTCCACAAGTAATAGCACCGTTCTGTTAAAATAGGCATGTCCAGTCTCTGATAGGCATCCACGAGCATTTTAAAGTGGATTCCAAGTCCCTTACAGTGTGCACAGGGCACAAAGTTGGGTGGCTTTGCTTACTTATTCATAAAAGTGAAACCCTAAGATATGTATGTTTCAAAGAAAACAAGCATTCGTCGTTTCTACAGAAGGAGTTGTCTCCATCTGGGTTGTTAAAGACTGTGCGAGTGGGGAGCTTGCAGAGGAAAGGAGAAAAGACACAGAAATGTGCAGAGCTCACACCAGGCAGTGGGAAGGTTCTGGACTTCGGGGGTGGGGGCAGGTTGATGAGTGCTGTGAGGTGGCTGTGGGCTCCGTGCAGAACCTGGGATGTCCTCTTGCCTTGAGGGCACCTTCTGCTGGTCTGCACCCCCTACTCCCCTTTTGACAGCAGAGGTTGTGAATCCTTGTGCCAGACCCCAAACCTTTAGTGTTTTGAAGTAAAAGCCTTTTCCTTTAGCCTCCCAAGTCTCCTCTCAGTCTCAAAAGGCTGACTTTAGAGTTAATGACTAGGAAATAGTGCTACAGCTAAAAACTAGTTAAAACCATCTCCAGGAGTTCCCGTCTTGACGCAGTGGAAATGAATCCGACTAGGAATCATGACATTGCGGGTTCGATCCGTGGCCTCGCTCAACAGGTTAAGGATCCTGTGTTCCCATGGGCTGTGGTGTGGGTTGCAGAGGCGGCTCAGATCTGGCATTGCTATGTCTGTGGTGTAGGCCGGCAGCAACAGCTTCAATTAGACCCCCAGTCTGGGAACCTCCACATGCCTCGGGTGCAGCCCTAAAAGGACAAAAGACAACAATAACAAAAAAGCCCACCTCCATTGTGATCTGTCCTGCCTTGGCGCACGAACTTATTGCTAATGGTTACTTTCTAGTTAGAGTTCTAGTGCACCTAGTGTTTTCTTTTGTAATTAGAACACCCCCGACACCCCTTCCCTGTAAGCAATCTTCATTCCAGAGAGAAAGTCAAGGAATGATAACCCCAAAGACACCTAGAAACCATCCCTGGATGAACTGACACCAGACTTGATGACTCTGAGATGATCTATGGAGGGAGAATAATACAGACACCTTAATCAGTAGCCCTATCATCTGAGCTAAACCTGTAAGACCCCTTGCCATCTCTTCTCAAGTCGGGACAGAATTTTGAGGCGTTACCCTGCTGGGGCCTCCTTTGCCTAGCAAAGCAATAAAACTGTTCTTCCTGCTTCATCCAAAACTCTGTCTCTGAGACTTAATTGGTGCCAGTGCACAGAAGCCATTTCCTCCGAGGCACGGGCCCCAAAGCCACAGAAAGGCCTGGAACCCACTCACATCGGCTCCTTCAACCCAGATTTGAATTCTCTGGTGTCTTGCTTTCAGATCAAAAGTGCCTCATTCTGTGCACCATGTGGACTGGATGAAGGTATTGATGTAAAAAGAGAGTAGGATTTGCATTTGGAAAACTAGTATGGTGGTTCCTCAGAAAATCAAAAACTAGAACCACCATACGATCCAGCATTCCCACTCCTGGACATATTATCTAGACAAAACTATCATTAAAAAGATATCTACACCCGTATGTTCACGGCAGCACAATTCACAATAGCCAAGACACGGAAACAACCTAAATGCCCATTGACAGATGAATGGATGAAGATGATGTGGTACATATATACAGTGGAATACTATTCAGCTATAAAAAAAGAATGAAATAATGCCATTTGGAGCAACAAGGATGGACTTAGAAATTATACTAAGTGAAGTAAGTCAGAAAGAAAAAGACAAGTATCATATGATATCATTTATATGTGAAATCTAAAATTTGGCACACGTGAATCTATCTACAAAACAGAGACAGACCCATAGGCAGAAAACAGACTTTCCGTTGTTCAGGGCGGGGGTCAAGGAGGGATGGATGGGGAATTTCGGGTTAGTAGACGCAAACTATTACGTTTAGAATGGATAAGCAATGAGGTCCTATAGCACAGGGAACGGTATCAAATCTCTTGGGATAGAAAATGATGGAAAATAGTATTTAAAAAGAATATACAGGAGTTCCCTCGTGAAACAGTGGAAACGAACCTGACTAGGAACCATGAGCTTGTGTGTTTGATCCCTGGCCTTGCTCAGTGGGTTAAGGATCTGGCGTTGCCGTGAGCTATGGTGTAGGTCGCAGACGCAGCTCGGATCTGGTGTTGCTGTGGCTGTGGTGTAGGCTGGTGGCAACAGCTCCCATTAGACCCCTAGCCTGGGAACCTCCATAGGCTGCAGGTGCGGCCCTAAAAAGACAAAAACAAGAAAAAAAAAAAGAATATACGTATATGTATGTATGACTGGGTCACTTTGCTATATAGCAGAAATTAGCACAACATTGTAAGTCAACCATACTTTTTTTGTTTGTTTGCTTAGGGCCACACCTGTGGCATATGGAAGTTCCCAGGCTAGGGGCTGAATCAGAGCTACATCTGCCAGCCTACACCACAGCCACAGCAATGCCAGGTCCGAGCTGCAGCTGTGACCTACACCATAGCCCACCACAAAGCTAGATCCTTAACCCTCTGAGCAAGGCCAAGGATCAAACCCTTGTTTTCATGGATAGTGGTCAGGTTTATTACCACTGAGCCACATCAGGAACTCCCTAAGTCAACTATTCTTTAATTCAAAAAAAATTAAAATTAAAAAAAATTATTTAAAGGGAGGAGGAGACATTGATTTCACGTTAGTTAGGACTCTAGGTAGGAACACCTCTTAAAAACAGATTCAGTGCTGTAACACCGCTTGGTCTTGAATTCGCTCCTCACCACCAAGAGGAACAAGTCTGGTTGAGATTTAGAAATGCAGACTGCTCCTTTCCAAGGGAGCATTTGCTTGCCTGACCTCTGGAGGCTCCCCAAACAGATACAAATGTTTTTGCTTAAGAAAACCAGGCTGCACACACCACGGAACCCCTCACGCTAGTGAGGCCCAGGGCTCTCTGTGGCTTTGGGCCCTGTGCCCCGGAGGAAGCCCCGTGGACACAGACTTCAGTTTTACACCAACACGTTGTCCCCCCAGTGAAAATACTCCCCATCCAAGGCCAGGCCCCAAGTCCTAGGGGAAAATGTCTGTAAGGGCACTACCTGCCCTGGAGACATTTTAAAGTTTAAGCTGAATTTTAAAACTAAATGCAAATAAACATGATATTCTGTAGCAGAGTTGAGAGCCGGGAAGGGCAGCCTCCTCTGGTTTTACGTGCGCTAGACATTGGCTCAGCCAGCATAACCACGTAACCACAGTGATGACAATTACACTCTTCTACCCAAATTCACCCTGATCCTGGACATTTCTCTTCCTCCCCTTCTCTAGAAAACACTCCTACCCAGGGTGAAAATCAAGGTGCCAAAGTTCAAAGCCGTTATATAAATAGCCTGTTCTCTGAATGCTGTTCTGTCCCCCTTTCATTGGCTCTTTGTGCAGAAATGATGTGGACGAGACCTCTGAGAATTCATGAAATAACTCTGCTTTACGCGCAGAGACCCCATAAAATGCACAATGAGCATCATGAATATAAGTTTTATACCCAAATTGAATTCCTAGCCCAGGCGGTCGTTCTGGGCTGGACCAGTTATCCTGAGCAGGCTATAGACTCCTGGCCACTAATTAACTTTGCTTCCCTAGGGGGCCACACACAGCTCGCCAGGCCAACTTCTTACGAGTGGAGGTTATGGGGACAAAACGCTCGAGCGGGACTCTGAGGGAAAGCCGCGCGCGCCATCAGAACTCCGGAGCCCACTGGGCTCTCGAGTATACAAGGGGCACGGAGGTGAAGGGTGAGAGCTTAGCAAAGGTGATGAAGGAAGTTGCCATCCCAGACCAAATCCAGACCTGGCAAAAGCAGAATCCAAAAATAGCTTTTATACCTATGCTCTGAAGCAGGGGCACTACTGCAAACCCTTCTCTGAAGTGGCAAGTAGTTTGTGATTCGATCATGAATTGAAGTGCAGCACAGATTTGGAAATGCAGAGTTATAAGAAACCAATGCCTACACTTGACCATCGAAGAGATCAAGGTTAAAGACAGTGTGATTTGCCCCAAACAATGGAGAGCAGGCTTTTCAATCCCTTATTTTTCTCACCACACGGAGGCCTTGGAGTTCCTACTGTGGCACAGTGGGTTAAGAATCAAACTGCAGCAGCTTGGGTTGTTGCAGAGGCACAAGTCTGATTCCTGGTTGGGTGAGGTGGGTTAAAGCATCCAGCATTGCTGCAGCTTGGAATCAATCCCTGGCCGGGAAACTTCCATATGCTGTGGGTGTGGCCAACTAAAAAACAAAACAAAAACCATGGATGACTTGATATCCACCAAAAAAATTTTGCAAATGTTAAGGGCAGCAAAATTAAGATAATCAACAGGTGTCACTGCATGTGCCCAGGAAATATATTCATAAGCATATAAAGATGTGCACATAATGATATTTATGTATATTGTGGTATTTATGTATTTTTGCAGATATTGTGGTAGGCAGAACAACACCCACCCCCACAGAAGATGAGCATGTCCTAATCCTGGAAACGCTGGCAACACCACCTTGCCTGGCAAAATGAACTTTTCAGATGTGATGCTGTTAAGGGTCATGAGGTGGGAAGATTATCTGGGGGTCCTGGCAGGCCCAGTGTCATCACAAGGGTCCTTAGGAGAGAAAGAAGCAGGCACGTGGGTCGGAGACTTGACTCCAGAAGTGGCTCGGGAGTTTCTGTCTTGGCGCAGCAGAAACAATTCCGACTAGGAACCATGAGGTTGCAGGTTCGATCCCTGGCCTCACTCAGTGGGTTAAGGATCCGGCATTGCGGGGAGCTGTGGTATAGTTCGCAGACACTGCTCAGATCCCACGTTGCTGTGGCTGTGGTGTAGGCCAGCAGCTGTAGCTTCGTTTCCACCCCTAGCCTGGGAACCTCCATATGCCGAGGGTGTGACCCTAAAACACACACACACACACACACACACACAAAAAAAAAGAAGCGGCTGGAAAATGATAATCTTTGAAGATGGCGAAAAAGAAGTGAAGTTGTCTCTATTTTTAAGTGTTTTTTTTTTTTTAATCTATTTTTTGGCCATACCCACAGCATGCGGAAGTTCCCAGCCTGGATTGAATCTGAGCCACAGCTTTGATCTATGCCACAGCTGCCACAGCACTGGTCCTTAACAGGCTGTGCCACAAGGGAACTCCAGCACCTTGATTTTAGTGTGTAAGATCCATTTCTGTCTTCTGCCCTCCAAAACTCTAAGATAGAATTTATGCTGTTTTAACCCATTGACTTTGTGATCATTTGTTAGAGCAACAATACTAAACTAGAACATATAAGTCTGTATACAATGGATTTTATTTTTATATGTCCGTAGTTGCTGTTCTTACCAATTCCATTTCTTCTTTCTATTTTCTTTCTATAAAGTAAATCCTATTTAACTAATCCTTTGCCCAGCTAAATCTTCAGTTGAAGAAAGCATTGCTTAACAC
The DNA here is from genome assembly GCF_016906955.1 of Phacochoerus africanus. Taxonomy (NCBI): domain Eukaryota; kingdom Metazoa; phylum Chordata; class Mammalia; order Artiodactyla; family Suidae; genus Phacochoerus; species Phacochoerus africanus. The sequence goes on along the minus strand of NC_062545.1, from coordinate 150,420,224 downwards.
CACTTAGAAGAGGCCCAAAGATTAGCATTGAAAAGTGGACTTTACAGGTTGTCCCAGGGAAATAGATTCCACTTTCGAGTCTTCACTTGTGTTACGTGAATGATGGCGGTTTCTCCATTTCTCACAGTATGGCTTGTACCTAGCAGGTGTTCAAGGACCATGTAAACCCACTTGGGTCCTCTGGGGTTCAGGCTGGTAATCAGGGGTGCCCCTCTCTCTGGAAAGGCGGGCACAGACTCTGTCTTGGCCGTGGTCATTTACATGAGTGTGACAGGGAGCTCCCTGGTAACCATCACGATGCAGCCAGGTGCCCTGGATACTGAAGGTGCTGCTGTGGGTGAGGGGGCATCTCACAGCAACAACCAAGAACCATGTTAACGATGGAAGAGAAAGCACTAGGGCCTCCCGTAGCCTTGTCCTTGGCTTCTCTATTTCCTGGCCATAAAAATTCTCAGAGAACGGCAAACCTCCAACAAAAAATTTCAACGACATTTTTAAGGTTAAAGGGATACATTTAGAGATGTGCAGAGGCGAACATGTAATGTGAACATTATAGGACACAGAGTCCCTTGGCCAAGGGAGCAAATTGGGTCAAACCGTTCTGTGCCCACGAGAAATTTGCCCAAACGCTCCACAGAAGGGCCTCTTTTCTTGGAGCAAAGGACCCAGAAGCTGATGCAGCTGGGTTGAAAACTTGGGTTGAAAGTTTGTCTTATGAACTAGATTTTGCCACATAACTCATTACAGAGTGATTGATGAATATATTGTGTCAAAGAGAAAGCTCGGCTAACTTAAACTGTACATTTTATTTTTTTTCCTTTTCTTTCTAGGGCCACTCCCAAGGTATATGGAAGTTCCCAGGCTAGGGGTTGAATCAGAGCTACAGCTACTGTCCTACGCGACAGCCACAGCAACGCGGGATCCGAGCCGCATCTGCAACATCAGATCCTTAACCCACTGATCCAGGCCAGGGATCAAACTGGAGTCCTCATGGATACTAGTCGGGTTCTTAACCTACTGAGCCACAACGGAACTACTTAAACTGTACATTTTTAAAAATGTAATTATGTAAGTCCTCAATCTCAACAACTTTTAAAGACCATCCCCTGTTTATTAGTAACATTTAAAAAGGGAACTTTTACAGCTTCATTTTCCTAAGAAACGTAAGGAGTAAGCACACTGGACATTGGTCAACACTCATAGGAAGACGTTTTTGCCATTTAACTGTCCGAGGGGAAGGTACAGAAAAGCAATCACTTGTGTTAGGCTGTATTAACCTGCTCATTTAAAAAATAAATCCGCATTGGACAGTCTACTCTGTCTTTAAAGTAAACTACTCAGAGAGTTCATTAAAAAAAAAAAAAAAAAAAAAAAACACAGAGAGAGAGAAAACGGAAACCTTCCAAGAGGAGTATCTCAATTTCTTCCAAGCTACACAATTTAATTCAAGCCTTCCTCTGACCATCTGCATTTATTCGAAAGTGGTCTAAAGTAGCGGCTCTGTAATTACTGGACTACACTCATCCAGTGATGATCACCACTCAGGATCCTAAATCTCAGTAATCTATGGGAAATATTATTAAATATTAGAGATTCGTGTATTTGTTTTGGCATCACTCTCCTTGGAACTTCTCTGCCACTCACTGCCAAGAGATTATGAACACAGGCCTACTGCTTTAATCTCAATTTGTTACACTAAAAATGCAAAATTAAAGAAAAATGGGGAAAGTGTAATATTACCAGGGAATGTAATTGATAGCATTGTGTCACATTACGAGTTTTAATATTATAAACTGAGTTTTATGTTACTCTATTCTAATAGTGACATATTTAACAATTTAAGACTGGATATAATAATTTTATGGGGTAAAATGGATATTATTAGATGATTATACTATAGCACTTTGTCAAATTCTTGTATATTAAATACAAAAATACTACAATAAAAATAAGAGGAGGCTCTGCCTTCAGCTGAGGGAGAAGAGAGTTCATCCTTTATTCCCTTTCTGGGCTCAAGTCTTATCCTGGCCCCATCTCGGGACTTGAATCAGTCATTTCCGTGTCACCACATAAAAGCCATGAATGGTATTTTATCCCCATAAATAATATCAATTCCTTTGTTGCTGATATCACGACTGTGTCTTCCATATCATTCTCAGGGGGCGCTGTCCCCAAGTCTCATCCCCGCCCTTGGAAAGCATTTCCAAGGCACACTGGTATCTTGAAGAGTCATGAAAGGCAGGATATATGTGGCCAGTTTAAGAAATCCTGACAGGTGACATGGCCGACCATGGGATGCTGAATTTCTAGAAGCATCTATTCAAGCAACGCTGCCTAGAAGTCTGAAATTACAGTGAAAGGCAGATCAAACTCCATTAGAACATTGGCAATAACGGAGAAGTTTCTTTGGCAGCAGAGATTTCATCGACTGCCCATGGCTGGTAAGTGTAAAACCTGAAAGCCACAGAGACCAAGTGAGGAAACAGGTTTAGATTTCAGGACATTTCAGCCCTTCAGACCGAAAGTGAAACACTCGGTGGGGTCTGGGGGTGGACCCGAGGCCAGGAGCAACACTCTTCTATCATTAACACCCACTTGTGGCCTTTGCTGTGTGTCAGGAACGGAGTCAAACATTTCAAACGTAGTTTGTCATCTGCATACTCCTTTAAGGGATGAGCCACTGAGGTTCCTTCACGGATTAGTGCACGGCGCTCCCGCCGCTCGCCTCCCTTTCTCACACACGTACCCCTGAGTTGCTGCTCCCCCAGGTCAGGAGCACATGGTCTCACTCTCAGGGCTTTATTCAGCTCTGTGAGCCTGGATGAGTCAAGAGGCAGCCGATTGTTTGCTTCCTTATTCTTTTTGAGCCACACGTGGCTTAAAGAGAGGAAGAGAAAGATGAGGAGGTGAGGATGCCAGGAGAAAAATCCATCAACCCAGGTCCCCCCACTACTCAATTTATAGGAGCTTAAGACACAGCACAGGAGTTCCCGTCATGGCGCAGCAGAAATGAATCCAACTAGGAATCATGAGGTTACAGGTTTGATCCCTGGCCTTGCTCAGTGGGTTAAGAATCTGGCATTGCCGTGAGCTGTGGTGTAGGTTGCAGACGTGGCTCAGATCTGGCGTTGCTGTGGCTGTGGCGTAGGCCAATGGCTACAGCTCCGGTTAGACCCCTAGCCTGGGAACCTCCATATGCCACGGGCACGGCCCTAAAAGACAAAAAGACAAAAAAAAAAAAAAGACACAGCACAAGCTCGAGGGGTGACAGGGGGCTGTTCTTAGAAGTGAATCAATGGATATGTATGCACTTGTATAACTGAGTCACTTTATTGTATAGCAGAAATGATCACAGCATTGTAAATCAACATTCTTCAGTTTTTATAAAATAAAAAAAAAGAAAAAGGGAGGAAAGAATGAGGGGGTAGAATTAAAATGCATTTTTAGTTTATAGCTTTTAATATTTCCATCTCGCTTTGCATGTCTCACTTTTATAAATGCATTGTTTAGGATAGAAATGATTTCAATCTCTTTTGTAAAATATTATTATGATATTTCTCTTTGGACTTCATAAATATTTTGGAAATCTAAAGGATCCTGTTTTACTTTCACTGTTTATTTATTAACACACACACACAAAGAAGTGAGTTGAGTTTCCTCTGTGGTGAGGTGGGTTGGGGAACGGGCATCGCGCAGCTGTGGGGAAGATTGAGGCGACGGCTCAGATTCAATTGTTGGACTGGGAAATTCCATGTGCCATGGGTGTGGCCAAAAAAAAAAAAGTGAGTTCAGCTGTCTGTTCAGTGTGGGGGCCTTTTGTTTCCTTGGATAAAGGCACTGAGAAGTCCTGCTTGCCTTCACCTCAGAAGGGAGCAGGGCTGCGTCCAGGTGAGAACACAGATGAGAACCCGCTTATCTATTAGTGACTCACCACAAACCCACTGTTGGCACAGAGGCTTTCAATCACCCCTGAGTTCTGATCCCTCCTTCTCTGAACACAGAAGAAGTGAAAAGCAAATATGTACCTTCACGTTTAAATGCTCAAAACACAATTACACTCTAAATATCTTGTGATTATCTCCTCCCTGATTTCTTTTACTCTCAAACATATACATTCTGCTTCTATAACATATTGATACAGACATAAATACAATATAGACTTATTTTAGGTATCAATATATGTAGAGGTAAAGGTGTAGATAAGGTGTAGACAAAGGTAAAGGTATAGAGCAGTTCCCGTTGTGGTGCAGTGGAAACGAATCCAACTAGGAACCATGAGGTTGTGGGTTCAATCCCTGGCCTCGTTCACTGGGTTAAGGATCCAGTGTTGCCGTGAGCTGTGGTATAGGTCACAGACACAGCTCAGATCCCAAGTGGCTGTGGCTGTAGTGTAGGCCGGCAGCTGTAGCTCCAATTAGACCCCTAGCCTGGGAATCTCCATATGCCCCGGGTGCACCCCTAAGAAGCAAAAAAAAAAAAAAAAAAAAGAGGTAAAGGTGTAGATAAAGATAACGGTGTGGGAGTTCCCGTCGTGGCGGAGTGGTTAACGAATCCGACTGGGAACTATGAGGTTGCGGGTTTGGTCCCTGCCCTTGCTCAGTAGATTGGCGATCCGGCGTTGCCGTGAGCTGTGGTGTAGGTTGCAGATGCGGCTCGGATCCCGAGTTGCTGTGGCTCTGGCGTAGGCCGGTGGCTACAGCTCCGATTCAACCCCTAGCTTGGGAACCTCCATATGCCGTGGGAGCAGCCCAAAGAAATAGCAAAAAGACAAAAAAAAAAAGATGACAGTGTGAATTATATCAATATAGATGCCTGTGGTTACATTTCTGTCAGCTTCACAATTTAAATATCTGAGGTTATAGTAGCAAGCCTAGTAAAAAATGATCCAGTAGAAATACGTCAAAAATAAGAACATTCACTATAAGTCAGATTGTTTCACTCTTAATGTTTTTTCAGCCCATTTGAGAAGAAAAGATGGCCCAGTGATGTCCCATCATTACTGTCCAGCCAAACCATCTGTGGTAAAAGCATGCCATGAGGAGTTCCTTGTGGCTTGGTGGGTTAAGGATCCAGCATTGTCACTGCTTTAGCTCTGGTTATAGCTGTGGTGTGGATTCAATCCCCGGCCTGGGAACTTCTGCATGCCATGGTCACAGCCAAAAAAAGAGAGAGGCCATGAGATTTCTAAGAATTTCACTCTGTTCTGAAAGTAATGCACAAAACAGGAGTGAATTCAAGGTACAGTGTATGTGGAAAAATTCCTATCAGTAGATGCATATGTTGACCCCAGTTCAAGTCTAAATGATAGATTTCCAATGTGATTTGTTACTTCAATAATTCAAGTGCCCTGACTCATCTGACTAGAACTTAAAAGAAATCCAGCAGCATCAAGGACCCAAGCCCAGGCCTCGTGGGATTGACACTGGACTTAGTGCTGATGTGACTGCATTATCTCTTTTCTTCCTGTCATCTTTGGCTTTTAGGAGGCACAATGTCAATCAAAGTTGTTCACACAACCTTTCAAGACAAGCGTCTTTTTCCTTTTAGATGGATGCCAAGAACTGAGCGCCGAAGGATACAATTGGTCAGGGCGGGAACAGAGTATGGTCCGGTGATGGGAATCTTACAGCACGATGTTTGCAGAGTGGTTTTATCTGAATATTATTTGGAAAGCTGTAGGTAGGTGTTTTAGCTTCTCGAACGTTATTCGTACAGAACCCTTCTCTGTTAGCAGTATGAGAAAAAGATAGTCAGCATGGGTCCAGCTCAAGGATCCCTGGATTAACCAGAGTTTTGACAAAAGCAACAAGACATATTTGAATTTGAAGAAAAGTTTATTTACAGTTGTTCTTTGTTAGAGAAACACAACTGACCTACCACACAAAGAACAAAAAATGTTAGAAATCAAAGCATTGCCTGAAACCTTTATTGATACTTACTAAAGATTAAAACTGGAAGTTCCCGTTGTGACTCAGCAGGTTACGAACCCAACTTGTACTCATGAGGTTGCAGGTTCGATCCCTGGCCACGATCAGTGGGTTAAGAATCCGGCGTTGCCATGAGCCGTGGTGTAGGTCGCAGACGCAGCTCAGATCCTGTGTTGCTGTGGATGTGGCCTAGGCCGACAGCTGCAGCTCCCATTCCACCTGGGAACTTCCATATGCCAAGGGTGCAGCCCTAAGAAGAAAAAAGAAAAAAAGACTAAAACTGTTAGACTAGCTTCTTAGTTCTACAGGTTGACACAAAATTTAACTATTCAAAGCTGTCGAATGGCTAAATTTAGGAATGATAAGAGCAAACAAATTTATGTTTGTGCTCTGGCTTCGTCAGAGGCTCAGACCCACCTTCTCAGAGCACAGGTTTCACGAGGTGGGCCCTGTGGTTTCTTAAGGCTGTGGATGAAGATGGAAAGAGCTGGAACCCCAGATACAAGCTCTTTTCAGTCTCACTCACCCTCGAATCTCAGATAGGAGACCAGGTGTTCTTCCTGGGAAGCCTTCCCAGAGAGGTCACTTGACTCTCAGGACCTCGCTGGTCTTACGGTCCATTTCTGTATCTGGACATGTATATCCCTGCAGCCTGTTTGTCCATCTGGATGCTGGGATCCCTGAACCAGAAACCACATCTGTCTTGTCTGTGTGTGATCAGCCTCTTAATGAATGGACGGGGCCACCTTTCCATCATGTGGAGGTGCCCTACACCCTGTACCCACACACTGCCAGGCACATGGCCTGCAGTGTGTGCTCACAGAACACACTGGCAAAGCGGACAAGGCTTAGGGCGGTAGCACTTATTAACCGTGACCTTGATTTCCAAGAAAGCAATGTTCACATGGTTCAAGACATTCTCTGCGACCCCGGGTGCTCTGTGCCACTGGCGAGACCCCTTTGAGTCCAGTCTAAGAACCGCCCCCCTCCCCAGAGCATTAGAGCAGCCAAAAGCCAGAGCTAAGCAAACAGTCAGTCTTTAGCACCAGAAAGACGCAAGTTCCAATCCTGCTCTGCCACTTCTTCATGGGGTGACATCTGATAAGTTAATTAACCTCTCTGGAGCCTCAGAGTGGGGATATGAATAGCTCTGAATCTCCAAAGTGCAAATAATAAAATCATCCTGAAGAGGTAGATATAAATAAGACGTGTATATGAAGAACACAACAATATGTTTTAGACTAAAATAACTCATTAAAATGCCATGAAAAGCCAGGGTGAGTGGGAAGAAGAGAGAATGAAGGGCTGGCTTCGAACTTGGCGAGAGAAACAAATTGAGAAGACATTTAGTGATTCAGCTGCACTATTATTAATGTTATTATTTATAAAGCATGTTAAGCGAGTAAGACACTTTACCAAACACAGACAATAACACGGTCTCTATTTTTACTGAACAATCACAAAGACATAAAACCAGCCTCCTAACAGTCTCAGTCAGATGTTTCGGTGATGTTTTAAAGCAAAGGAAGAGTTTGCTTGCTGGTCTAAAGCTGTGCGTGATTTATGTCCACAAAGTACATGATCACAGGGTCCCTCCAAAACACCAGGAGAAATGTGGGGAAATAAGAGAAGGAGGCTTGCTGTTGGCTCTATCTTTATCCTATCCTATAATTTAAAAAAAAAAAAAAAAAGACATTAATTCTATGGCCACACCATGCACATGGAAGTTCCCGGCCAGGAATTGAATCCAAGCCACAGCTGAGACCTATGCCAGAGCTGTGGCAACATCAGAACTTTAAACCCACTGCATTGGACCTGGGATGGAACTCACACCTCTGCAGTAACCCGAGCCATTGTGGTTGGTTTCTTTAATCTCTTTTTTCTTTTTAGGGCCACACCTATGGCATATGGAAGTTTCCTAGGCTAGGGGTCGAATCGGAGCTGTACTTGATGGCCTACACCACAGCCACAGCAATGCTGGATCTGAGCCATATCCGAGACCTACACCACTGCTGTGGCAACGGCAGATCCTTAACCTACTGAGCAAGGCCAGGTATCAAACCTGCATCCTTATGGAGACTAGTCAGGTTCCTAATCCTGTGAGCCACAAGGGGAATTCCTGCAGTTGGATTCTCAGCCCACTGTGCCATGGCAGGAACTCAAAAACAAAAATTTAATAGGAAAAAAAAAAAAAAAAAGATCCCCACCAAAGCTAGAAGGGCACCAGAAAGGTTCAGCAATAAGAAAAATAATGGCTACTTGGTAAGGAATTACTAGAAATACTAGTGAGTGTATACTTGAGATCTAAATCCAAGTCTGGACGGAGGATGGAGGCTGTAGAACATCTAAGGCTTCCTCTGGGATGCTCCGTGTAGGAGGGTCTGTCCTCTGAATCCTTAGGGATGAAGGTGGCATCAGAAGACTCCACCCAGCCGTCCTTTCCGGGGACTTTCCACCTCGGCTCTGCGGGGGCCTTCTGTCCTCTGCTGCATGTGATAGACAGAGGCGCTGGTTCACCTTGGCCCCTGCCCCCATCGAAACAAACATCCTTCTCCCCATTGAGGGTGTCTGTAGGGAGCACTCTGGTTGAGTTTCAAATTGTCAAAAACTATAAAGCAGCCATTTTCTACGTCCTAGTACCACCGAGCTAATTGCAGGGACTATTTTATATTATGACATGTTCGTGGCACAACACGAGGGTGGCACGTGGACTTGTCAAAACAAATAAATCTTTTTTTTAAAAAAATGAAATCTATTGCACAAAGAGCTAAACAAATTATGGGGTAGAGGCAAGTGCCTTCCTCCCCATCAGCTTTTACTACCTGGAGAAAAACAGTAACTAAACAGTAACAAAGCCAAACAATTCCAGAAAACTTTCCGGGAACTGAGGGAAACATTCACTGAGCACAGCAGGAGGGGCAGAAGCAGTGTGGCCCCAACAGCCCACTCCTTTCTAATCCTCGCATGCGGGGATCACGGCTCACCGTTCAGACCACGGGGACTCTGTGCAGGGGCTCAGTGGAGATGTCAAGGCCCTGGGGCAGCACGGAGAAGGGAAGGGAGCTACAGCATCAGGTCACTGGGCTGCATTCGTTCCTCGTCACTGAAAGGCAGAGGCTGGTTTAGTATCCAAATTGCTACCTTCTTGTTTTTAACCAGAAATAGGAGAACTGGCCCCAAACCAGAACAGAGAGGAATTAGGTAGTCAACAAAAACAAAATTTAGGAGAAATGGCCTGCTTTAAAACAAATGTATAGGGTGTGGGGTGATGGGCCAGCATACAGGTGAACTGATAGAGCCTGTCTGCAGAGTCAGTGACACGATGTGCCAGTTGCTTTTTCAGATCAGGGCACGTGCCCAGGAAAGATTGGAATAGTGCCCCGAGAAGGGTCAGCAAAGGATGCTTCTCAGACTTTGACTTATATTATTACTTAAAACAAAAAATAGAAAATAACCTATAGGCATTCCCATCGTGGCTCAGCAGTTAGCAGGCTCAGCACCCTGACTACCATCCATGAGGAGTGGGGTTCGATCCCTGGCCTCACTCAGTGGGTTAAGGATTGGCATTGCTGTGAGCTGTGGTGTAGGTCTCAGATGAGGCTTGGATTCCACGTTGCTGTGGCTGTGGTGTAGGCCAGCAGCTATAGCTCTGACTCAACCCCTAGCCTGGGAACCTCCATATGCCGCAGGTGCAGCCCTAAAAAGACAAAAATACCAAATAAATAAATATATATATACACACACACACACACATACATAAATAACCTATAGGCCCATCACAACAGAACTGGTTAAGTAAATAACACCCGAAAAACAGATTGCTTGGCGACCACTAAAAAGGATATTGAAGTTGAAAATCCACTAGCTTGGGAGATGTTTATGTAATAGATTAAACAGACAGGTTGCAGCACCTATGTAAAATATAATCTCATTGTGGAGAATAGAGGATATTATACCCTATTATATTAGCTACTGTATGAAATATAAAAACTGTTTTGAGTCATCTTGACCAAAATGTCAACAGGGGTTATCTCTTCACTGCAGAATTTCAGACTGTTACTTTTACTTTTCTTTCTTTTTTTTTTGGATGCACCCACAGCATGTAAAACTTCCTGGGCCAGGGATCCAACCCCTCACCACAGCAGTGACTTCAGCCACAGCAGTAATGATGCCAGATCTTTAACTTGCTGAGCCATCACAGAACTCCCAGTTACTCTTTTTTTTTTTTTTTTTTGAGAACAAGCTTTTCTAATTTTTTAAAAAACTAGCAAGTTTAGTCTAATATAAAGGACTATTTGAATTTTTTTTTTGTCTTTTGTCTTTTTAGGGCTGCACCCACAGCATATGGCAGTTCCCAGGCTAGGGTTCTGATTGGAGCTGTAGCCACCGGCCTACACCAGAGTCACAGCAACACCAGACCTGAGCTGCATCTGCGACCTACACCTCAGCGCATGGTAATGCCAGATCCTTAACCCACTGAGCAAGGCCAGGGATGGAACCCGTAACCTCATGGTTCCTAGTCAGATCCGTTTCCGCTGCGCCACGATGGGAACTTCTGAAATTTTTTTTTTTTTTTGTCTTTTTGCTATTTCTTTGGGCCACTCCCACGGCATATGGAGGTTCCCAGGCTAGGGGTGGAATCGGAGCTGTAGCCACCGGCCTATGCCAGAGACACAGCAACGTGGGATCCGAGCCACGTCTGCAACCTACACCACAGCTCACGGCAACGCCGGATCGTTAACCCACTGAGCAAGGGCAGGGACCGAACCCGCAACCTCATGGTTCCTAGTTGGATTTGTTAACCACTGCGCCACAATGGGAACTCTCTGAAATTTTTTAAAGTAAGGAGTTCTTAGGTCGCTCAGCAGGTTGAGGATCCAGCATTGCCACTGCAGTGGCTCAGACTGCTGCTGTAGCATCAGTTCAGTCCCTGGCCCGGGAATTTACACACACCATGGGCGCAGCCAAAAAATAAAATAAAGTAAAAAGAAGGAAATAGCCAACATAATGCATACTAAAAAAGACAGAAAGAAAAGAAAAAGAAAAACCCCACAAACACATAGCAGGGGAGATAGAATGATTCAGAAATGATGCTGTTGTTACTACAGACAGCATTCTTCCCTTCAAGCTATAATCAGCCCTATCCATTTGTACCCTAAGTGTGAGACTGAGCACTGGTCACAGCTTCCTTCTCTGTTTCTGAATGTAATAGAATAAAATCCTGCAAAACCAGCCCCAGGTGATGGCACAAGACTCCTGGCTTTCCGAGGCACATTCTGAGATTTAATAGTTCATCATTAGCTAGAGACATGGCACATATAACGCCTTCCCCATTGATTTTTTTATTCCTACCGGTTCATTTAAAAGAATAGCGTTACTAAATCCAAAATCAGGCAAGGCTGCCCGAACAATAGTCATTCATTAGCCAGGTGACATATCTTTAAAATAAACATGGGTGTGAGAAGGGGAAATGGACACATGCAGATCTGTAATGAGATGGCCCCTGGACGGTGGAGGCTTTTGGATTAAGTGATGCCAGGAGCTTTAATCACTGATGGACAGCAAGGGACACAGCAGCACTCAGGGCTGGCATGGGCCGCTGCTTGGAGCTGGTGGTCCCCTCATGTCAAAGCTACCCCCTCCTGGGAAGCTGCTAGGCAGTGTGTGAGTTGCAGGGCCTAGGCTCAGTCCAAGAGACCCAGGCCAGTGCCCTCTGGCGGGGGGCGGTAAAGGGCCTCACATCCCTTCCTCTGCTTGTCAATACCGAGGCCGTTCCCAGGACACCCCCGTGTGAAAAGCATTCTCTCATTAACCTCATGTCTGTCATGTCTGTCATGTCTATGGGATGTCAAGTCAGTTTCAAGCAGGCTGCATCTTGAACGGCTTCCTCCAGACCAGATTCCTGGAAATGCCCTTTTTTTTTTTTTTTTTAAATCACCTGCAAGGTTTTGGTGTTGCTGCCCAGACAAACCTACCCAAAGGTCATTTTCCACCTCAGACAGCGTGAGAATGAAGGGGAAAATGCCACAGCTTTGCTCCCTGGGCCACCAGCCACAAGAGCTCCTCCAGACCCTCCAGAGGTGAGTTTTCGCCTAAACCCCAGATAGCAGGGGCAGGGCTTCCTCTGTTGCTCGGCCAAGGTCACTCAGGGCATCCCTGAAGGACTCAGCCCGGCCTTGTCCTGAGCCAAAGGCCTGAGAGATTTCCTGTTCCAAATGTGGCACCAAATCCTTTTCATGGGGGCAAAAGGACCGAGCATTTTAACAAGGACATTCGAGGGGCATGGGTTAATTTAATGCAAAGCCCAGAAGGGCCATAGCTATTACTTTACCTCCACTCTTACTGTTTGGTTATTTGAGACCGTGTTCAGGCGGATGCCTCACAAGAACCCATGTTCCTGAAAGAATCCCAAATATCACCCAAGCTTTGAGTTGGCCTTGCTTCCTAGACTGTACATCTTCTGGCTCTGGAGCTGAAAGTCGCCCCGGGGGAGCACTTATGTATGGCGAGAGGGACACAGATGCTAAGCCAGACAAATCCACAGTATGTCTGCATCCTGGGGGAGGCGTGTGGACAATGTGTCAGCCTCTTTGCCAAGTTTCGTTTGCTCCTAAATCCCTGGGAAACAGCAGGGCCCTCCATTCATCCTGGGAACCCAGGGAAGAGGGCACGATTAAGGCTTAAGGCAGGTGATTGAGGTAAAGAAGAACGAGCTTGCAGGAGAGCACTGGGCCCGGCCAGCCCCAGCTCCAGCTCAGCACAGTGGACTGGGTCACAAAGCATCCCCTTTCCGTGCTCCAGGTTTCCAAACTCTGAAACAGAGGTCAAAATATTGCACTGACATAACTCCCACAGGTTTCAACCATCAGTGTGAGAGCCCAAGGCAGGGCCGTCCAGTGTCCGATGCATTTACTCCACTGTTGGGTCCACTTGAGCCCACAAAGGCCATGGCATGAGAAGATGGAGAGTTCCAGGGGCTTTATTATCAGAGCTTCTGCCTTAATTAATCTGCGTTCTCTGGAGCCCCACCTCCCAGCCTACGTCAGGGAGAGGTGGGGACAGGAGGCAGTTCCCAGCATCTGTGCCGTTCCTGACTTCCTTACCTAGGGTGGAGCTTTGGTGCGATGACTAAAAGGATCATAGCTTTCTGTCCTTCATCTACTTTGCTTTCTCTCCTCTTCATGCTGGAGCTGGAAGGTGACATTTATGGGATGGGGAGGGAAGCTTGTCATCCCAGAAGATTCTGTTTGGGAGTTTCCCTTGGGATGAGCCAGCAAAAGGCCAGGAGGAAAGTCTTGGGTCCCCAACTTGTTCGCCACAGGGGTCTTTTCGTCCCTCTCAGCATCTGCCACCTGCAAATCTGACTCCTGTGCCACCTAGATCTTTGCCAGAGTCCTTCAGATGGGTAGTGAGGAGCACGGATCCTGGCAGGCCCCCCAAAGTGATCGGGATTCGGCTCCACTGTGGGAGATGGAACTTGCGGTTCCCTTCTCCCCAGGTATCTGCGTCTCCTTCACTGAATCCTCCTTGGAAAAAGGCCCCGGCTTCTCCTCCTGGAAACCAGGAGCAGACTCACCCTCCCTCCGCCAGTCCCCTCCCATCCACACCACTGCAAAACCTGCCCCTTCAGCCTCACCTTCCTCCCCACCACCCTCCAAGGCCAAGGCCTCCGCCTTACTCCATCCCTCATACTCATACATCCTCCCCTTTCCATCCACTCCTCATCCCACAGCGTGATGAGCTTTCAGAACACAGTTCAGACCATGTCACGATCTGCTTCAAAAAAACCCTCAGTGTCTTGCGTTTTCACTTAAATTAGGACAGAAGCCCTGACACTGACTTAGGCCCAGGCCCTGCCTCGCAGGCTGCTTCTGACTCTCCCACACCTATGCCTTCGGTTTCCCTGGGAAGTGCCTTCCACCCTTTAAATCCCTCCGCTGACCTCCCCTGGCGACCCTGAGAGGGGCCTGTTCATTCTTCTGGGCTCAGCTCCACATTCCTTCAGGAAAGACTTTCCTGACCCCTTTCCTCCAAATCCAAATCAGGGCCCTAATTATTTTTTTAAGTGCTATTTATTATTATTATTTCTTTTTTCCTCCTTTGGCAGCCCTGAAGCATATGGAGTTCCTGGGGCCAGGGATCAGATCCAAGCTACAGCTGCAGCAATGCCAGATCCTTAATCAGCTGTGCTGGGCCGGGAATTGAACCTGCATCTCAGTGCACCAGAGACACCATCAATCCCATTGCCCCACAGCAGGAACTCCTGGGCCCTCATTTTTAAAACATCAGTTTGTCATTATAAATGTGTTTGAATGGGCATTCATTCAATATCTCTTGAGGGAACAAGTCACTAACTCATGGAGAGGGCTTTTCATTTGCACTTATGTCCGGTCATATTTTTCACTTTTCTGCAAGACCAGCTGGTCTGGATATATCATTTCTCCTTCAATTTGTTCATTTACTAATTTTTTAAAGTTTTCAAGGGAGGGGATGCAGTTCAACTCACAGTGATTGCTTCAATAACTTTTATTTACTTAATAGCCATTTCCAGAATGCTGTGATACCTCAGCCCGGGTGGGTGGCATTGGGGGGGGGCAGGCGATGGATGGAGAGGGACACTGACACTGTTCCTGGTGAATTGCTGCCTCTCCTAGGCACTCTCAGACCATCTCCTTAATGACGTCTTCCAGGAGGCTGCTCAAGCAAACCAGGCTGAATCTACTATCTTATTATTTTTAAAAACTAGAGCAACATTTGTCTATTTCTTGGCACTTCCTCAATTTGCCCAGTCTCTCGAAGGTCACCCAGAGTGTCCTCATCTCCAACTTCTTTCTGTGTCTTCAGATGGAACTGATCCAGCACAGGACACTTAAAGGAATGTCACATATCTATCTTGAAAGCAAATTCTTTATAACCCCGCCCTTTTTCCTCCCTTGCTTCAGCAAGGTGCTGGTCATATAAATATGGCCCTGCTCTCGAGAAGTGCTTTACTCCATATCGGCTCATGGTTACATAATCTAGAATTCATATCTGACAATAATCAACCACTTTATTGATGCCAGACATTTTATATTGTCACTAATCTATTTGCCTTGCAAATTGTATTAATGAGAAAATATCCCAGTGACATTACAAGCGCATCACAACACTTCCTGCAGTAAGCTCATTCTTTTTCTCCCTGCAGTCTTACATTATAACAGATGCTTCCCCACGGTTTCCTGAAGTGGTACTATGATAAAAGAAATAGAGAATCTCTGGAGCTCCCGCTGCGGCACAACAAGATCAGCAGTGTCTCTGCAGTGCTGGGTCGCAGGTTCGATCCCCAGCCTGGCACAGTGGGTTAGGGATCTAGCATTGCCGCAGCTGTGGCATAGGTGGAAGCTGTTGCTAGAATCTGATCCCCAGCCTGGGAACTCCATATGCTGCGGGGTGACTGAAAAGAAAAGAAAAAAAAGGAATGAAGGAAGGAAGGAAGGGAGGAAGGAAGGAAGGAAGGGGAAGGGAGGGCGAATCTCCCAGCCTGGGAACTCCATATGCTGCGGGGTGGCTGAAAAGAAAAGAAAAAAAAAAGGAAGGAAGGAAGGAACGAACGAACGAAAGAAGGAAGGAAGAGGAAGGGAGGGCAAATCTCCAATAACTTTCAAGAAGGCATTTAATAATCATGCGACCGATTTATGTGTCTTCTAAATGTTTTCTATTAGAGATCTGAGTTTAAACTCTAGTTCTCCAGGCAAACACGTCAGAAGAATTTCCTTAATTTGGTTAATTACAAACTCAACAGATGTCCGGCCAAGGGCCAGACTTGTATGGCTCCACTGGGGGGCAAAGGCTTTTGAGTGGCAGACATTCCACTCCATCTGGGCTGGAGAAGGGGCTCCCTGCACTCTCAACTCTGTCTCTACCCTGCACGAACACCCCACCCTCCCCACACACAAAGGCTGGCCATTTTCAAAGCTCAACAGCCTCACCAAGGTCCACCTCTGGGCAGAGTGGGGCCTCGGAGAGCAGACCTCAGGTGGGGTGAGGGTGGCTGCCTCCATACCCCAACTTGTCCCCTGGGTCACGTCCATGACCACCCCTTCTCCTCCAACCTCTGCCCCTCCTTCCCTGGCTACCTCTCAGGGAGAAGCTCACTGTTATGCACCCGATTGTGTGCCCACAGCATCCAGGGGTTGCCTCTAACCCCCACTGTGGCTGTGTCTGGAGATGGGGCCTCAGGGGCATGATTAAGGGTCCATGAGTTGCAGGATGAGTCCTGGGCCAAAGGACTGTTCCCTTCTGAAAAGAAAAGGAGACATCAAG
The DNA here is from genome assembly GCF_016906955.1 of Phacochoerus africanus. Lineage (NCBI taxonomy): Eukaryota > Metazoa > Chordata > Mammalia > Artiodactyla > Suidae > Phacochoerus > Phacochoerus africanus. The sequence goes on along the minus strand of NC_062545.1, from coordinate 150,403,995 downwards.
ACCTCTGGCTTTCTGCCACTTGAGGACCCAGCAGGAGATGGAGAGAAGCCTCCTGAGAAACTGGGGCTGCAACCGCCCTGATCTTGGACCTCCAGCTGTGAGATAATGTATTTCTGTTGTTTAAGCCACCCAGTCTGCGGATTCTGGGAGGGCAGCCTGAGCTGACAGATCTAGTCCGTATCCTGTTTGTAAATGAATAAGGACAGTTTTATTCCTTCAATAAAAATGTCTGTGTCCTCTGATGTGGCACCTTTCTGCACCCTTTGCCCCAGGAGAACGTGGCTTCCAAAGCCCTCACATGACCTGCCCCCGTGCCAGCCTCAGTCTCACCTGGCACGTCCCCAGCTCCTGCCCCTCCTGCTCAGGTACCCATCCTGGCCTTCTCTATGTGGGGCTTCCCACCTCTTTCCACTCATCCTGGGAGGATGGTTGAACTGTGGCCTTTTCCAGGGTCCTCCAGGAATCATGACCAGAGATGCCTTGTAAATGCTGGCAGCTCTCATTTTCCATCCCCCTTTCTACTGTGCCTGACGCAATCTACCTGGACAGCTGCCCTCCACTGGTGCCTGATTCTCCAGGGATCAAGGTCCCAGCCCCCTGTTTTAGTAAGCAGTACCATCCACATGCCCTGGACCACAGGACCCTCAGGCCTGGCACGATCCTGGTCAGCGCCCAGAGGCGGGAAGTCCCGGGACCCTGAGGTGTGTCCATCCTGAACCCTGTCTGTCATTCCTCCATGTTCAGGACCTGGGGCCCTAATCCTTGTCCCATCTGCTCCCAAGGTCCGAGGACGAGATCTTTTGTTTCCAGGACCAAAATGCTTCCCACGGGCAAAATAATCCATTCTGCCAACAGCAAACTGAGTGGCCTCTGACAAACATGAGTGGGGTCATGTTTTCTATACACCTGCCTTTCAGGTACTGTCTACCTGCAAGGATCCCGCAGGCTTCGCCCCGCCTGGCTCCTCAGGTTCCGCCCCCAGCTGGCCTGAGCCCTCCCCCATCCCCCTCCGTTGAGCCCTGTTTCTGCACGCCTGGGCTGCGCCGCTGGCCTCCTTGGCTGTGCGCACGAAGTGGTTTCGCTTCCAGCCCTTTGTCCTTCTCGGCCTCAGCCTGGATGTGATGTTCCTCCCTCTGGCCCAGGGAGCACATCACCAGAGGCCCTGCCAGCCATCTAAAGTCCTCTTCTTCAAGACTCTCGGCCTTCCTCCGTTTACTGCACTCATCTTCTTCCGAGATGTGTATTTGTCCTTTTGACCACTGAGTGTACTCCCAGGAGAACGTAAAAGCCCTGCATCCCTGGTGCCTGGACTTCGGCGGGACCCCTAGCAGGTGCTCATGGGACAGAGGAAGGAATGCCATCCCTCGCTGAGGACTGCGTGGCCGCGGCCCAGCGCCTTCACCTTGGTAGCCCCCTTGTCTGGCAGGAAGGACGCTGTCCAGCATGCAGTAGGTGCTCAATACATGTTGGCTGACAAAAATGAAGTGAATGAGCTAGAGAGGGATACTTTACATTCAAGTGTGACCCCCACCTGCCATCTAGTGGTGAGAGCGGGCAACTTCGGGATGACAAGCTTTGGTGAAGCAGTCAGGCTGCTGAGGGGAGGAGGGCATATGGCTCCCCCCTCCCCCGGGGGGCAGGGTTCCCCTCATCTCCCTCTTTCCTTCGGTAGTGGAAACCCTGAGAATCCCGCTGTGGAGCCAAGTCTTGCACGTTATTGGGGGAAAGGGTGGGTAAAACGTTGAAACCTCAGCAAAGGAAAAGGAGCCCCCGTTAAAGTGCATGTTCAGCTTCTGCTGTCCTGGGAAAGGGCGGCGGGGATATTTCTGGTTACCTTTGGGACTCTGGTGGGACAACCTGCTTTGCCCTCAATTTGGCAGGGGTCAGATCCATATGCAGCTTGGACTGAAGAATACAGGAACCTCACATTCTGTGTTTCCTTGGGGAACCTACAGACAACTGGGGAACCAACTTTAAAGTGAACTGAGAAGAGGGGAGAAGGAGGAGAAGATGAGAGAGGATTCAGAAGGCCAGACATGCTCAAGTACAAAACCCAAGTGACACACACTCTCAACTCAAGAGTGAAAAAGCACAGCAGGCTGCAGACGCTCCCTGAGCTCCTGTGGGTGTGCAAAATGGTGACCCCTCTGGGCCTTGGCCCCCTTTTGTGTGAACCAGAATTTTGGACAACAGGGGCTCTGAGGGATTTACAGCCTTCAAATTTTCTAACAGTCTGATTTTAAAATGAACTGAACGAAGGCAGATTCTTAACCAAAACCTTAACGTATAGTCGTGATAGCTTTGAACTTTTGAGCTATTTCCTTGAATAGTCACCTGTTTTGTTTCTCCTAGGTGGTGAGAACTAGAAGGTGGCGATGCTGGATACAAGGAGTCTTTAACACGGTAGCCAGCTCCCCTGTTATGTGGATCCTTTCCAAGGCTTCAAGAAAGCTGGGAAGATGGGGGGATGTGTTGATGGCCCAACACAGCCTCACAGTCTCTAGGACCACTTTCCGTGATGTTCCACCAGCCAGTGTTTTAATAAATCCCAGACATTGCTTGACCTCAAGGTACACAGACAACTGGGGACAGGAGCCAGTTTTCTTCATTGGGATATTAGCCGGAAGCCACAGGGGTGGGAAGCGGTGGCCCCTAGCTCCCGAGTCCACACTCTGAACTCAGCCTGATAGCTCCCAGGTGTGGTGGCGTGGGGCCTGCGGGGCATCTTGGCCCAACTTCCATTCTGGGCAGGCACCAAAACCTCCCGAGGGCACCAGCCAAGCCCCTGGAAGTCATCCTCAGGCCCTCTGCGCCCCCTGCCCCATTCCACCATCCATCCCCGAGCAGAGTGCCCAGAAATCACCACCTCGCTCCTGAGAATGAAACTGGAGACCAAAATCAAGAGACCAGGTGATGGAAAACCAAGGAAGTCACAAGATTTGAGGGGAAATCCCACTTAAGGATTGATCACAGGAGATAAAGAATGCAACATTCCTGTTATCATGGTTTTGAAAATAATACATCGCTCAGGGATGCATACTAAAGTATTTACAGTTAAAATGTCATGATGTCTGAGAATTCCTTAGATTGCTACAAAACTTGGCAAAACACTGTCACTGTTGGGTCTGGATGATGGATATGAGTGAGCGTGTGTAATTCTCCATTAAAAAAAGTTAGAAAAAAAATCTAGCATAAAAGGGAAAAAAGAATCACAATATACAACCGTAAGGTCCTTGATAACCATGACACAAGATGTTTCCATGAAGTAGGCTGTAGGCTTCAAAATTAGAACAAGAAGTAAAGTGACAGTGGGCTACTTAAGGAAGACTGACTTTAAAAGCCAAGACAGGTCATAAAAGATGGGGAGGGACTGGAAGAAGGGAGGAGGGGTTTTCCTTGGTGGTGGTTTGGGGGAGGTGGATTCTGGAGCATGAAGGAAAGAACCAAGAGAGGAAAAGTCTGGATCTGGGCAAGACAGGCCAATGGATGCATGTGCTCTGTATCTGACACACCTGGGACGCAGACTCAGGTCTTCAAGAATCACAGTCAGTGTTTTTATCCCTATGTATGTTTGTTCTCAGCTTACTTAAGGTCAACCAAGAGAAACTTCCATCCCTCTGAAACAGGAGCTCTGAAATCCAAAACATCTCATTCTGATCCAGTGGTAGTCCTGTATCCATCCCTTGACCACAGGCCACGGTGTCCACTCCCCATACCTGTGGATAGCTGTGGTGACCCACTGGATGATGGATGGCTCAGTGCTTCAGAAAGTGGTCCGTGGCATGTGACACTCATCACTCTTACTGAGCTGCATCACCGCAGAACGGAGCAGGCTGCTTGCGAGCCCCATACCCCTGGACTCTAGTGGTGTGGCTGCTAGTTGCTGGCTATGTCACTTTGGCTGTAGGCTCTTAACACCTTCTCTGACAATCTATTTTTTCACCTGTAAAATGGAGCTAATAATGCCTGCTTTGAAAAGAAGGTTGTCAAGGTTGAGTGTGATAAAACTTCTGCCTTGGCTCCTGGTATAGAGCAGTCCTTTTAAACATTAGCTTGTTGTTGTTCATGTCCTGAATTCCCCTCAAGACTAAAAGGTGTACCACTTGGATCTTTGACAAAAACAATTCGCTGTACAGAACTGTCTGACCCATGACCTTCCTGGCCTTCGTCTTTCCAAACTAAAAGTTCTTACATTTTCTATTTCCTGTTCAAGCTGTCCTTTGACCCCTGGATTGTCCACCTCCCACCTGTCTCTAGTTCTTGAACCTTGACGATGGCAGGCACACACGGTGACTCAGGACAGGTGCACAGAGCCTCCACAGTGGCAGGCGCCTGTGTTAATGTCGGTTTTGTCACAGCATCTTTCCCACTGATACATGGTGTGGATCTCTGCCAGAAGCCTCACTTTGAGTTAATGTCATCAAGGAATAATTGACAATGATCTCAGTCCCTTTCCTCTGTCAGCTTTGACAATTCAAAATATGTTCCAAATGTACTGCGGGGCATTTCTCAGAATATATTTCCTTAGGCTCTTTCTCGCTGAAACCCACATGTCACTTTTCTCTTTCTTATCCAGATCTTCTTACAGATTATCCCAGTCAACTAAGGCTTGATATCAGATGCAAAGTTTGTTTTAAGTATTATGCTGATTATTTTATACAATTAAATTGTTTTCCAGAATTTCCACAGGGTGCCACCCGATCCTGGTGACACATGGCATTTGGTTGATGTTACGAGTTCCTTGACCTCTCTCCAGATGGAACCCATCCCTCTTCCATCTACACCCACGGAGCCCGGATCCTTCCAACTTAGAACTCCGTCTACCTCCACCACAAGCGCCGAGAGCACAGCGCTATCCCAGCACCTGGGGCTGTCCTTAACCACAGCAGGCACTGGAATTTTTTGAATGAATTTCTAACATCGAGAACTTTCTGAGAGGTCCCATTGTGGCTCAGCAGGTTAAGAATCTGACTAGTATCCATGAGGATACGGGCTCAATCCCTGACCTTGCTCAGTGAGTTAAGGATCCAGTGTTGCTGAAAGCTGTGGTATAGGTCACAGATCTGCAGCTTGGATCCTGCGTTGCTGTGGCTGTGGCGTAGGCCGAAAGTTGCACCTCCGATTTGACCCCTGGGAACTTCCAGATGCAGAGGGTGCAGCTCTAGGGGGGAAAAAATAAAAAAACTTTCTACACACTTTCTACCATTTCAGAGAAGCCTGAAATCTTTGGATCAGAAGGGATCTGCATGTTTGGTGGCACTAAGTGACCACTTTGTGCCAGGACTCTGATACTGACTCCTTCAAACATGCACATCCAGCTTGTGCATGACCTCTCCGGGGTCAGGACATCTGTCAGGTCAAGGTGCAGATCGCCCTACTGTTGAACAGCCTGATCCTCAGCTCATCCTGTATGTAAACAAAGGCTGCCTGTACCCTCTGTCCCCAAGTCCCAGCTCCACAATGCACAACATCCAGAAGTTTTGACTTGCTGTTTCTCAGCGCAGACCCCCAAGTACCTGGCAAGTGCTCACCTGTCTTATGTAACACCTTTCTTCTCAGAAAGCAACCCCCTTTGGCTGTCTGTTCCCCCGTCCTGGAAATGTTCCGGACTGAGTCACCATGCTTTAAGTGAAAACTGTCAGAACTGAACGGAGCTTGACGTGAGGAGGCTGGTGAAGCACAAAGGCAAGTGGGAGTGAGGTTTCTTGTGACCTGAATACTGCTCTTCCATTGACAAATCTCGGGGCAAAAAAAAGGCGAGCTTCCTCTCGCCCTTACAAGGTTGGAACTGTTGGCAGCCAAGCTAAGGGTTTACTCTGACGCCCCATTCTTAGCAGATCTAGTGTCCCATTAAGGGAGGGCTTGGATATGGGACTCACCATAATGTCCTCTGTAGTTAAAGAGAAGGAGGGAGGGAGGGAGGGAGGGAGGGAGGGAGGGAAGGAAGGAAGGAAGGAAGGAAGGAAGGAAGGAAGGAAGGAAGGAAAGAAAAGAAAGAAAAAGAAAGCAAACAGTATGCCTGCAGTCTCCACGTCACTGTATCTTTCCTCCTCCCATTAAGGAAACTGACCAGACGGCTGCGTCAAGTGCTACTGGATTCCTGCAGCATCTCCCCAATCTTGAATCCAGCCAGGGCATCAGTTGGCAGAAAGGAAGTCAGACATTCCAAGAACTTGTCACACAGGCAAGGACCAGGGCATTTCGTGTTTCTTTTCAGTAAGTTTGCTAACCTCCTGAAGAACACTTAGAAAGGCAGGATTGAGATCATGAGAAGCAGAAAGTAGGAAGACACCACTGCTATTTTCAAACAGAAAGACCAGAGGGGAGGGTGCCCTAAATGGAGTGTGTGCAGTGCAGCCATGCCCAGTCCAGCAGGGCACGTGGCAAAGCACAGACACAGCAAATCGAATTCCCATCACCAAGGAGGATATTTACACATGGCAGGTCATCGATGACCCTCTTCGGTGACCAGTGGATGGACAGAGAGACAGGACAGCTTCATTCCTAGAGGAAGGAACACGGTCACCTGGAGGCCACCCCAGGACCAGGGACAGTGTCTGTCTAGGGTTTGAACATCACACAACTGTGTTCCCTCGAGGGAATGCCCCCACACCAGGTGACAGAGATCTGGGTCTACTTTTGGTGTCACACCAAGAGGGTGACAGCATTGAGGAGGGTGGGGTTGGCCCTTCCCCATTTAGATCCATCACCTTCTCATGAGAACCAACCGGGAAGAGAGGGTTCTTTATATTAAGCCACATGCCTCCACCTCCCCCACCCCCCGCAGTGAGAGGTCCAGCTCTCCCATCCACAAAACCTTAAAGGCATTCTGGAAACTCCTCAAAATCAGCATTTTCATCAGAGTTCCGGGCTGTGAAAGGGATGAAGGCCATCAGTGACTGCAGGCCTGGACACTCACCACACTGTCCAGCCTCTATTTTCTCTCCCGACATGATTTGAAAGGCTATTCGGTACTTACCCCATCTCTTCCTTTTCCTGCCAGTTTATCTTTACTCTTTCAAGTACATGCTGTCTTTTTTAAATTAAAATTTTGCGAATGCATCTGAGGGGCTCAAGTCTTGTTTCTACCTTCTAGCAGGAAATCACAGCAAACCACAGCAATGGCCCTTCTGTGTCCACAAAGTTTTGAGGCAATGATTTAATCTGATTTGGGATTCCTTTTACATCCATTCTGGACATTCTGTGTGACTTACACTGCAAGTCTAAGCACAGGTGTGTTTGGCGCTGGGGAGTCAGAGGTGCTAAGGGGGGAAATGAGAAATAGAGTCACCTTAAAAAAAGTGTGGAAAAGTCTCTGTGTGGCTCAGTGGGTTAAGGATCTGACATTGTCACTGCAGCAGCTCAAGTCACTGCTGCGGCTCAGGTTCAGTCCTGGGCCCAGAAACTTCCAGATGCCGTGGTCTTGGCCAAACAAAACAAAACAAAAGAGTATGTGTATCCTGGAGTCCACAAAAGATCTGAAGAAAAAAAAATACTGTGACCATCTTGGCATCTTTTTAGATGAACTACCTTTTAAAGCGTCCAAAAACTCTTCTTCTTATCTAAACAAAGAGCACTAACACTTTGGTTTTGTGTTCAGCCAACAAAAACTTTCAAACCATAGATCCAGAAGGGCTGAGAGAGGATTTAAGCCACCTCGTGCAACAGGGGAAAAAGGGCTTACAAATCTCAAGAACTCCAAGATGTTTTTATTGATTTCAAATTCCAATAGAATGAATATGTTTTATCTAAATATTTTTATCACACAACTGAAACATTGAATTATTTTTTTCAGAAATAGAGTTAAATACATCAATCTAGTTACAAATTCTAATATAAAGAGTACAAAATATAATGTTATAAATTGTATTTTTAAAAAGAAATACAAATTCTATGGTCTTTTGCATTTTACTGCCTCAAAGCATAATTAGCAAAGTTGAAGAATGAACATTTCCCCTCGGTCACTTCACAGAGACACGCTACAGAGCACCGGAACGTCACTGGATGTCCTGGTCTGTGACTTGCGTTTTCTTTCTTTTTTGCTCAGCATGTAAAACGTTCTTAGAACCCAGCCAAGTTACAAGCAGTGAAACAATCGCCGCTCCTTCAGACACAGAGACATGCTGAAAGTGGTAAAGTCAAGGCAGGCGAACGCAGTCCTCTTTTGTGCCTCGTGCAAACCTCTGGGGCGGGGCCATGTCTGTTTTAAAGATGGAACATTGGTACAGAGCATCTGGACAAGAAACCCCAGGAGGTGCACTGTCCTTTCAAGCCCAGACCTTTCTGAGAACAGAAGACACATCCCCTGAGCCACTCGCTAACTCCCGGTGGAATGGTGCAGCTACCTGAGCCAGCTCCCTGGGGAGGCAGCAAGAGGCAACGCCTGCACCCTGCTGCATCCAACCCCCTCAGCTCAGGGTCCCAGGGGCTTGCGGAGTGAGGACCCTGCGTGTGCATGTGCCTTTACGTCATGTTTGTGCAACACTGTATAGCCTGGGACAGAACGGCCAAATTTGAGGATGGCTCTTGACGTACTGGGCAAAATCAGTGCTCCCTAACTTCACCAAAGTGGCCTGTGTAATTCCCAGGGCCCTTTGCTGGAGCACCGGGGTTTCAAGAAACTAGTGTCTCTCTTGGTTTAAAAATAAATAAGGAAATCTTAGGGGGGAATCTCTTAAAACACTGAATACTTTTCCTAAAAAGGCAAAAATCCGGTTTGGCTTGCAAATCAGTATTGTGTTGTAAATCACCCAGGTGAAAGGTAGCCTCTGAGATCACCCTAAGCCCTTGCAGGAACCAGGTAAGAGAAGTGACAGAGCAGTGGACAATGACCGGGTTTAGATGCTAAACAGCTGATTTTTTTTAGAGCATTTCAATGTTCATTCTTCAAATTAAGGAATATGAGTGAATAACCTGAAAGATTTCTATAAGCTCATTATCTGTATTATTTGAGCACGACAATGAATAAGAGGTGTGAGCAGGGAAGGGGGGGGCGCAGGTGGGGGTAGGGCGCCACACAGAGAAGCTGCAGTGTAGACAACCAGGAGAAGCTGCAGTGTAGACAACCAAACCCTTTATTGTCTAAGTTACACTGGACGCCAACACTGTGAAATCCTGTTAAGAAACAAGGAAACAGCAGATTGGTAGAGGTAGAAAGTCTGTAACAGTCAGAAGGTGACTTACAGGAGAGACCATGCGGAAATTATCATTTGAAAAAAAAGCGAATCAAGACACATCAGCTAAATAAATAAGAAAACACAAATCATATTAAATACTATGGTTGAACTGACATAAATGCATTAACAAACCAATAAAATACTGATGGGCAGTGAAAGAGGGAGGGGCCACAGTCTCCGGCAAAGGGCTTCTCTCAGAGGGTGGCGTTCTCTGGGGTCCCGTCCCCGCCTGCTGAATTAAGTGAAAACCTTCCATCTGTGCTCCTGGCAGCACACGGTTTTCCCCGGGGATGTGCCCCCTCTCTCCCCCAGGCCCCCTGCAAAGGAGCCCCCGGGGTGACACTGCGACTCCACAGGCTGCTTCTGAAACAGCAAGAAGGTACATGACTCATCTGTGTCACTTTGGGTCCAGAGTTCCTTTTAATAACTAAAATGCAGAGAAACAGACAGCCCGCAGCTCTAGCCCCTGTGCGCTCCTGAACTGTCACCCTTCACTTTCAGCCAAGAAAATGCAGAAATGACCACCGTGGGGAGGCCAGCGACAGGATCAAACGGAAGTCAACAGAGTGGCATTTCGATTTCGAAGGTGAGCAGGGGAATGTGTCTGCAACTTTGCTCAAAGTAACTTTACAGAACAGTCAAGGACAGTGGCTGAGGAGCATCTGCACAGACCCTCGGAACACACCAACCAACAGGACAGATCGTTCTGGAACATATCCGGCAAAAGAGAAGCAGGAAAAAATAAGTAAAAAAATTATATATATACACACACACGCACATATCTCTGTGTCTACATGTGTGTGTGTATACATGTATATAATATATATATATAGAAGCTAGCCAGTTACATTGCATTGTTTGCAAATGTTGCAAGGTAACCTGAACCGTCAAGTAATTTAAATTCAGTAACAAGTAGAATCCAGAAACCAAACAGTAACTAAGAACAACAACAACAACAACAATAATAATAATAATAATAAAACTCAACAAATCATTAGAACAGGAAAACCACACTTCAGGGGTGTGTGTGTGTGTGTGTGTGTGTGTTTAAACAAGTCTTTGTATCAGAAGCCCATTTTCTACAAAAACTGCACTAATCCATTACTGTATTAAGTAAACTGTCGCTCTCACCAGTATTAAAGGTTAGGATAATTTCTATACATGTAAAATTATTGCTTTTTTGAAAAATATATTTAGCATGCTTATTTTAATCCATTTCCTGCCTTTACAAAATGTCACAATTAAAAAAAAACCTAGTAAAGCTTTTGCAAAAAATTTCACAGAACATTTTCATTCAAGGCAGCAGTAACTTTTGATAATGCATAAAATCATTATGTGCAAAAATCTGAACCTTTCAGAAATATTACCATCACACATAGTGTCACGGTAAAAGGAAAAGAAAATATTTATATCTGTGGAATACAACTTTGCGTACACTGCAAGGTTTAAGGTCCCTTGTGACGGGCCTTAACCCCACCACTAAAACTTGCATCTGAGGAAGAGGTATATCAAGCCGCCCCAACCACAGGCCTGGGGGCCTCCACACCCTGGGAACGAGGGGACTCGTCCAGCGGAGGCCCCCAGGCCCAAGAAGAAAAGACACCTACTTGCTGGGACGGATGGACAGGGAGGCAGGGAAGGGGAGCATGAGGGATCCCAGAGCACTCAGACCCTGGTGACCTGAACCCCCAATCTGCTCAGGGATTCTCCTGCTGTGACTACAAGGGTCCCAATCAGGGGTTCAGTGGCTAGATAATTTGTTAAGACGGGCAGTCTTCCGTGGTGAGCAGTTTGCAGAGTGCAGCCCTGTTACCAAAAGGTCCTGAGAATAAACAAAGAAGCCTGCTTTTCTTAGTGTTCAACTAGCTCTCTTTTCCGAAGCAGGACACAAGCCTTGCTGTGGACGTGTGACCTCTGCCGGGTTCACTGAGCACAACGGAGCGGGGCTCAGCACATGGGCCCCCCTGCCAGGGAGGGTCCAGTCACCGCCCGCCTCCATGGAGCCTGTTTCCACACCACCCGCACACCCATCCTCCCTCTCTTATTCACTATTTAAATACCCACTGAGACAAGGAGGGGCCGTCACACTCATGCTGCAAACCTCGCCCCCCTTTGCTCTGACGTCCCCCCAAGTCCTCTGAGCATTGCAGCTTCTGTGACAGTGCCTGGCAGCTTCGTTGTGTCCCACGCACACGAGGATCTTTTTTCCAGTGTCTCAAACTCGTCTTGAACAAGACAGATGCGTGAGTTCCTCCTGCGCCTGCCGACACGACCGATGACTGTAGGAAAATACGGACTGTGCTGGGTGAGCACACGTGCGCACGAGGAGGACCTGCATGTAATTCGAGCAGAGCATCTGCTTGATTTTTAAACGCATGACAAAGAGAGGCTCTCTCTTCAGCTTCTGCCCTCGCCCCGAGGCTCTAGGATTCAGGGTGTCCGCCAGGAGTTCTTCCGAGGGGCGGGCAGGGTCACGGCAGGGAGACTGTGGGGACACCCGTGGTGGGGGGGCCGTCACCGGGCACCGGTTATGTTGGAAGCGTGTCTCTAGGTTCCCTTTCTGAGAGGCACTGTCTGGACAGTATCTGCGTTAGGATGGTCTCTCCCCTGGGAAAAAGAGACAACAGAAAAGCTCATTTCTGCCTTTCAGTTTCTAAGTGCAGTTTTCCTATTAATTTTCTTAGCAACACCCCAAACACAAACCTAATGACCTTCATAGAGCTGCCGCGTCAGGCTGACAGAGACCCTGACTTCACTGTAACTCACTGCACACAGAAAGAAAATTTTTTTCTTTTTCAATGGCTGCACCTGCAGCATCTGGAAGTTGTCCAGGCCAGGAATCAAATCCAAGCTGCAGCTGCAACCTACACCACACCTTCGGCAATGCTGGATCCTTAACCCAGTGCACCTTGGATCAAATCCAAGCCTCCACAGCAACCCAAACAGCTGAGGTCAGATTTTTAACTTACTGTGCCACAGTGGGAACTCCTAGGAAATGTTTTTTTGGGAATTTTTTTTTTGGTCTTTTTTTTTTGTCTTTTTGCCTTTTTGCTTTTTCTAGGGCCACACCCACAGCGTATGGAGCTTCTCAGGCTAGGGGTCTAATCTGAGCTGTAGCTGCCGGCCTATGCCAGAGCCACAGCAATTCGGGATCTGAGCCGCATCTGCAACCTACACCACAGCTCACGGCAACACTGGATCCTTAACCCACAGAGCAAGGCCAGGGATAGAACCCGCAACCTCGTGGTTCCTAGTCGGATTTGTTAAACCACTGAGCCACAGTGGGAACTCCCAGGAAATGTTTTAAATGTGCCTTCCCACCTTCCAGTGTCAGCTTTAGAAAATCACTTCCCAGATCTGTTACAGAGGTTTATCACACTTCTGTGTCTTGTGCACGAGCAGAGCAAATCATAGTATCTGAACCAGCTCTGGAGAAAAGGCAAAAAAGATGGCAAGGTGGGACCAGAAGATCCACCAAAGCAATGCTCTACAATATGAAGCAGATTTGTAGGCGGATGATGGTCTTAACAGGGCTGAACTTAGTGGCCGAATAAAGCAAAAGTACAGCCCTCACATAGGTCCATCAGAACCCGAGAAAGAGCTTCCATCCATTTCCATAAATAATTACCATGCTGGAAAACAGAAGGGGTATTCTAAAGGCACGAGAACTGGGAGAGGAAAAGAAGAATAAACAAGAGCCGCAGCTTTCAGGGAAGGTTCTCAAATGACATCTGAAGCATCATTGTTTGAATGGTGGCCTTTACGATCCAAGGACAAAACAACCAGGCACGATTAGCCTTACTTAACTGCATTAACCTTCAGCTAATGTCTTGAGGAAGTAAAATCAACAGCTTGAAAGGAACCTGCACACAGTAAGGATAGCACTCATGTGAAATCCAAACTGGTTTTGCTATGCCTGCAGGAACCCAAGAAATAAGTCAGGGTTGGGGGGGTGGTCTGATTGACATAACGAATTAAGTGCTTCTCTTTAGTTAATAGTCTCGGAACACTCCTACTTTAAAACTACCTCTGCATTCATGACACCTAGTAGTCGACATCTCTCAGAAGTCAGAGAGATACTCAACAACATTTTAGAGGGACTGGAGGGAGGGGGGCGAAGTGGTACCAACAGTAGTTCATTTGATATGTAGGAAACAGTAACAGAAGGAGGGCGGTAATAAAACTTCCTTAAGTAGATGGTGAGATCCCTGCAATAACTGGCAAGGGTGTTTGGCATTTCTGCACAGAGACATCACGCCTTGGATCACCGGGGATCGTTCAGAATGCGTTCCAGATATGTTCAAGGAAGGAAAACGGCCTTTGTGTTTACAAATAGGAAAAAAAAAAAAAGAGTTACTGTGAGATGTTAGGTGACTGGCCTTGAACGTCTCTAGGAAGTAAATGTATGAAGCAAACAGACAGGCCTGATTCCATAAATGGGCAAAGAATGCGAAGGAACACGTGTTATGTGCGTGCCTGTGTGTGTGTGTGTGTGTGTGTGTGTGTGTGTGTGTGTGTGTGTGTGTGTGTGTGTGTAGATTCCATAAACACCCACAGAGTCCCTCCCAGGGCACCTCCCTGGATTTCCCTCTCTTTGGACCTGAATATACAAGTGTGCTTGGGAGAAAGTAAAAGGACCCTCAGAGAGAGAACAGAAAGACCGCCTCTCTCTATAAAGCACTGAGCTTTTTTACACTGCAGGCTCTGCAGTGTAAAAACTATTTATTTAGTTTTAAAATAAAACTGCAAGTTTTAAAACTATTTATTTTAGAAGGACTGCACGATATGGCTAACCCGAATAACCAGGTTGTTATATGTTATCCACACATCCAGGGGCCCGGGTGCCTGCTTTCCTTTATAAAAGAAGGCATGTGTTCAAACAGCATCTCACTCTGAAGAGCTGTCTTCACGTACTGACTCATTGGGACCAACACTTGATCAAGCCATCTGGCGGCCCTACAGGGTTTTTAAGAAATGAGTGAAACTCATCTGAGAAATCATGTATGGGGGTGGGTGGGGGGTAGGCAGCTGTGGACGAAAGGAATCACAGAAACTTTTAAATTAAGGGGACACGTGGTATTTGAGCACAAACCAGCTTTGTTTTCTCCTAGGAAGAAAGAGCAATCAGAAAATGAGAAGAATGCTTGTAGAAAGTGTGGCTTTTCTTTCTTACACCCGTGTGCATTGTGAGCTCTTCAGGAAGACTGAAAGAAATAGTCCCTTTCTTTGAAGCCTTCAATGTCCCAGGGATGAACACTGGCTTCTGGAACTTCTGGGGAGGCTTACTTTTCTCCTTTCTGCTTATAAGGGAAGGGGATGCAGATGAGCTCATGGGCAGGGGTCACTGACATACACACACCAAGCCTGTGCTCCCGCACCCCAGGATCTCAGCCTCCAGAGGGGCTTGGCCTGTGGAACAAGGCCTGTGTTAGACACAGAAGCTGATGCTCAACACTGAAGGACACAGAGAGAACCATACTGAGTAGGACATTTCTCAGCAAGCGATCAACACGCCGTTACAGGTCACAGGTCACTCTAGATAAATCGCTAGTTATCCTCACAACTCTTCACCCTATGTCATCTTTAATGGCAAAAATGGATACTGTGTTTCAAGACGTTTGGTTTCGTGAGTAAGAAAATTGCCAAGACAAAGCAGCTGAATTTGGAGATGAGATCTGTGACACTGAAAACATATTATACATACATTCAAATAGACCAAGCTACATGATTTCCCATCATCTGCATTACAATCTCAGTAGCTAAAAATGAGACAAATGAGGCTGCCATTTATTTTCTCATTTCCTGTTATTTTGATGAATGGAATTATTTCTCCAGCTTAACTATTATAAAATAAGATTTAGAATAATAAGAAATAAACTATTAATCAAAGTCTATAACTTTTGGCAAGGAATCCAGACAAATCAAAATATCAGATTTCATATTTCAGCAAGAAACAAGCTGGTCTTTTAAATCCCAAAACCCAGGGAATGGAGGGAGAGAGGGTTAATTTTTCTTAGTTTTAGATATTGTCTTAATCTCTGATGTTTAATAACAATATAATGGAAAAATACAATTTCTCCACAACGCTAAAAAAAAACTCTTACTTTTTGCTCTAACATCCACAGCACAATGATACCAATATTTTAGCAGATTATTTTCTCAAAATGCTCTCATGATGAATTTTGAGAACTGCCAGAAATTAAACATTAAGTTGTTCCTCTGACAAAGCATCTTGAAAACAACAATATACATGAATTCCTCCCCTGATGCAGAATTTTGCTGGGAATGTTGGCTTCTCTTAGGAATCAGAATCATCCTCCTAACCCAACAGGCACCAGCAGTGGTGGCTTTCCTCCCAAGGGTTGGAAGACGTGTCCCCACAGATATTGAAGCTCCGCTCACGAAGAGGGCTCCTCTCTGGCAGCGTTTTTGTTTTGGTTTGGTTTGGTTTTTTTACCCTTTTACAGTAAATCAATCAATGCAGAAGAATGAGATGCCTACAGAACTGGTACTATGCCTGTGAACCAACTATCCAATACCCTACTATTTTCTTTTAATTTTTAAAAATTAAAAAAATAAAAAAAATAAAAATAAATAAATAAATAAAGACCTTGGAGTTCCCATCGTGGCGCAGCAGAAGCAAATCCGGTTAGGAACCATGAGGTTGCGGGTTCAATCCCTGGCCTCTCTCAGTGAGTTAAGGACCTGCCGTTGCCATGAGCTGTGCTTTAGGTTGCAGACGCAGCTCGGATCTGGCGTTGCTGTGGCTCTGGTGTAGGCCGGTGGCTACAGCTCTGATTGGACTCCTAGCTTGGGAACCTCCATATGCCATGGGTGTGGCCCTAAAAAGAAAAGACAATAAAGAAAGAAAGAAAGAAAGAAAGAAAGAAAGAAAGAAAGAAAGAAAGAAAGAAAGAAAGAAAGAAAGAAAGAAAGAAAGAAAGAAAGAAAGAAAGAAAGAAAGAAAGACAGACCTAAATGGAAAAGGTAAAACTAAAAAAAAAAAAAAAAAAGGAGTTCCCGCTATGGCTCAGTGGTTAGTGAACCAGACTAGCATCCATGAGGACGAGGCCTCACTCAGCCGGGTTGAGGATCTGGTGTTGCCGTAAGCTGTGGTGTAGGTCAAAAACTCGGCTTGGATCCCCCATTGCTGTGGCTGTGGTGTAGTCTGGCAGCAACAGCTCCGATTAGACCCCGAGCCTGGGAACCTCCATATGCTGTGGGTGTGGCGCTAAGAAGACAAAAAAGACAAAAATAAATAAAGAAAGACCTAAATGTGAAAGGTAAAACTAAAAAAAAGAAAAAATCAATGTTTTATTGAAGTATGGTTGATTTACAATGTTGTGAATAATGTCTGGTGTACAACAAAGTGATTCAGTTACACAGATACACACATCCCTTCTTTTTCAGAGGCTTTTCCCACATAGATATCCTACTACTATTTAATCCAGATCTTCAGCTTCCAAGACCTCAGTAATCCTCTCCACCCCACCTAGCACCTCTGCTTCCTGATAAAGAAAGGACTGCGCTGGGGTCTCCTACTTCAAGTGCAAGCCTGACACAGATGAGGCTTCACCAGCATGGAACAGAAAAGAGACCACAACCAAAAACACATCAAAAGGAAACTCTTTGGAGGAAGGGGAGGGATGGAGTGGGAGTCTGGGGTTAGCAGATGAAAACTATTAGACATAGGATGGAGAGAAACAAAGTCCTACTGTACAGCACAGGGAACTCTATTCAATATCCTTAATAAACCATAATGGAAAAGAAAAAAATAAACTGCATGTATGACCTTGAACAACAAAACCAAAACGGAAACTCTTCTTTTTCATCAAGTGGGTCATCCTGATCTAACTGCATTTAATCCATCCCAGCATATGTTTACAAACCCCAGCCCTGCTCCACTGTTCCAGATAGACTGTATATTATGACACTAGGACTATCCGACATAGAAAATTCCAATATTAACACGGCAAAGTCAGGGCAGCGGCTGTATCTGTTGTGTGTGCAGATATGACCTTTGTCCCCTAGATTGAGATCCTCTGAACTGGGGGCAGCAAGCCTGGGAACTACATTTGTGTTGACAAGACACAGTTTTTCCCATCCTCCCTTTAAGGCACTACCAGCAAGCAGACTGTAAAACAAGGCAACATCAGAGCATCGACAAGCAGGAGATGCCAAGGAGAGGAAGTGACCGTGACGTTTAGACAAGAAAACACCTGGGTCTCCCCAGTCATTAAGGACAACTGTTCAGCCTTAGAGAAACTGACAGCAGCTAACGCCCTGGACGTGGTCTCTGCCAGGCTCGGCTCACCCACACTGCTCATTTTCTTAGCAAGCACAGAAGTTAAGTGTTGCTTCTGTCATCATTTTCCAGGTGAAGAAGCATAGGTGAGGTTCACCTGCCTGAAGGGAGGTCTAGGGCAGAGCCCTGACTCAGTAACCCAGTATCTTAATAATAATTCATGTTGTTGAGTCTCTCAGAGTAGAACTGGCTGATCTTGACCGAACTTCAACGATGGGAGCTATTAAATATTTATCCGTTCCTATAAGAATCATTCTTCTCCACTTGGGTCCCTCAGAGTCACCTGCCAAGAGGCATCTTGAACTTGAAGGTCATCTGGAACTGGTTTTGTCTGGTTCCTCCTGCCCAGTTCCTGGCTCTAGGCATGGCTCCTCTGAGAGAGCTGAAGCCTTAAGCCAGAACCCAAGGCCACCCCCCTCTTCCCCTCCCATCCTGCCTCTGTCCCCACACCCACCTCCCACCCCTCCAGCCCTACCCAAGCTGGGGCCACTTCTGGGTCCCGCTGGAACGACCCTAAGCACCTCCACAGTGGTCCAGCCAGCTGTCCAGAACCACCACACTCTATCCCTGACAAAGACCAGCCTGACCTGCTGCAGACACAAGCCCTGGTGACGTAATACCCAGCTCAGGTTCCTGGGCCCCTCAGGATGGAGCTCCCGCATCTCAGTACCAACACCAAGTGCCTGTGTGTCTCCCCAGGCTCCTGTCCTGAGATGCTTCCCAGCCACCTGGCTTTCCCTCCTCCAGCCTTGAACTTCATACAAGGAAGCTGCTCTTCTACCTCTGGGGGGCGGGGACCTCCGCCCTTCGGCCCCCAGCGCAATGTACTCAATGCCCCAAGCCTGCGTTTCAGGACCCTCAGCCGATTACAACTCTGCACCTCTAAACCACCCCTTGGGCCTCGAGCACCATCAAGGCAATACAAATATTTACCTTGTCTCCCAATATCCGGATTATCTCCACCAATACGACAGAGCCTGGCACATCGGAAGTGCTCCATAAATACTGTTAATGAGTGAATAAACGATTACTGCAGAACTGAATTCCCAAACACTGTTTCAGTGAGATAATGTAACATCTATTATGTACATCTATAGAAGTCCATCAACTTTAAGTGCTACATCAAAGAATTTCTGCGTGAATACACAAAGTTGTATGATTGAAAAAAAAAATCCCTTGATCCACTGCTTCTAAAGCCCACAGAAAAAGAGTATGATTTAAATATTAATTAGCTAATGTTTGTAAAGCATGCCAAACATGAAAAAGAACATGGCTGATAAGTATAATGAGTCCCTTTCTAGACATAAATAACTACAGAATTGTTCAATGAATCCATAATGTATTCTAAATCCTAAATCTAAGACAGCAATTGTGGTTTTTGTAAACAATGAGAACTCCAGAATAAGAAAGAACACCAAGATTTCAACCAATACCTACTATTGTTGTGTTTTGCAATTATCCTGGCAGACAGAGGTCCATGAGGATTCCTAAATTCCAAAGTATGTGGAGAAGAACAGAATTTCCTTCGAGAACCAGAACCCTTTAGTGATTAATCAACCATGGCTACTTTAAATGTAACAAAGGACAAAGTACTTCCAGAGGCTATACTCTCAAGTATGCCAGCCTGAGAGGTGCGCAAATCCAGCTCAGGTTCGATGCCACAGGACTGACATCCACTGTCCGGAGACTGAAAAGCAAGACAGCTGACCCACGGAAACCTCAAACCAGGAGTACACAGTTTCTGAGACCTCGGTCTTGAGTCCCTGTCAACATGAAACTCAGAGGTGGGCTGGTAATAAGTCTAAAATTGCAGAACATGGGTTTATAGAGACAAAGACAAAAATATAAATACATCTTTTTCTCTATCATAATCAAGGAAGAGCAACAACTGCTCTGAATTCCCAGCGTAACGCTCAGGCACACAGAAATCATTCAAAACATGGTCTTAGTGATTTGCTTTTTGATCTATTTCTCCCTATGACAGAAGCATTTTAAAGAGGCTTAGGCTGAATTAACATGCGGCAAGTAAACCGATGTGCGTTCCTGAAGAATCTCACTATGTTATTCACAGACCTGCCTGGTGCCGCCCGCCCCCGTCACACACTCTTCTGGAAAAGCCACGTCTTAGGTGGATTTAATGGGTCGCCTGTGTCTGCAGGAACACCCTGGATTGACTCCCCTTGTAATCTCAGTATGTAATTCTCCAATTATGGCACGACCTTGCTCCCGCAACATCCCACAAACACATCATGGTGACTGCTGTCGGAAGGGGGTTTATTTCTGTTCAAAAGGAGAGTGCTGCCTAATTCGCGCTAAGGTCACATGTGTTCGGGAAATCTTTTAATTCCGCATTCAGCGAGATGTTATTTATTTCATAAATTGTCACTGCATCATGAAATAATGGCTTCACATTCTAAAACTAGGGGTTTTCCTAAGAGAGAGAAGTCACTCACTAAAAACCTACAACAAAGGACCAGGCATTCTGTCCATGATATATGAAGGGAAGGCTTTTAACAGCAAAGAGGGATTCTGAAAAATTCAGTAACAAACAAAATGACTGAGCTGGCTTGACTACTGTCCGACCTCGGACCAGCTCAACCCTTAATGAGCAGCAGGCTCAAGGCAGCATCTCTTATTGCTCACTATTGTCCTCTAGAGAAAGAGACTGGAATTTCGAGAGGTTCCGCTGACATCCTGGTCACCATCGCCATTGTCAACAAGTGAACCCCACACATGCAAACTTGAACTCACCACCCAGAAAGGACCTTGGTTTACTTTGGTGGCAAAGAAACCCCTCTTTGTTCACAAAGGGGAGAGGTTGCAGTTACAGAATCTTCTAGAGCAACCGATGAGACAGCAAGAACGTTACTGTAGCAAAAGCTTCTGGAAGACCAAGAGGACAGGAGTGACCTGCCGTAAAGGGACACAAAGGAAGAGGTGCTGGGAAAGCAGGTGCTTTCAGCCCAGGATAAGAGGAGACCACTTTGGGGGGCACGGCCCTCCTGCTTGGAGCAACACGCTGAAGCATCACACGGGTCCAGGACTCTGCCACATTTTGCAGACTGAATGGCTTCCCTACTGAGGCCATGCGTCTCCAATAATCTGCGTTCTGTGTACCTGCTCACAGGTATTTTTATGCATTATGGTCAAGTCGGTGGTGTGTTACACAGAAAATTAGGAAGAGGGTGAGGCCAATTCAGCAGAAAGCTTCTTACAGAGGAGTTCAAAACAGGCTGCTAAAGACATGAGAGGAAGCAGAACTTGTTCTCAAGCCAACTTACAGGCAAAACAGCCTGCGTTCGGGCAAGTGTGGATTTCTAGTGTTTTCCATCACCACCCGTCTCTACCAAGTCCCTCACTCCAACAGACCCAATACCCCCGCATTCAGTAGTTCACGGCCTGGGCGACCTTCAGTGTTATCCGTCACCCACAGGTGTCCCCATGGACTGGGTTCTTATTCTAAGCAGCGAAAGTGACTTCCACACCTGGTAACCCACTAGGTAGTACGCTTGCGATGACCACCATGACCCGCCTCTTCCCAGCCACCACAGAAAAGCCACACATCCCACACCATGGGAGACCTACTTGTTTGGGGACGTCTGCAGGTGCGCCGTGGATGTCAGCACCTCGGAGGCCATTAGACTCAAACAGCACTGTGGGGACAAGGACACGCGTTAGCAGGAGAGCATGGGCTTCCCGACGCCATCACACACACGCCCTTACAGATTAACCACTTGCACACAAAAAAAGACACCAGCACACAGCCTGTGGCCAGAAAATACCAATTTACCATAACACTTACTGTAAGAGGCTGAAAATGCTGCCCGGGGCCGGTGCCCTTTTTAATTCAGACTTCGTCTCCATCAGTGACAACATTAATTAGCAGGGCGCTGCAGAGGGACCCTCCTCTTGCGTCACTTACCATGTAGCCCCTGTCACTTTGCATCAGACCCTCATAGGAGGCATCCTTCACACATGGGCTGAAGCCCCTCGGGCTTCGCCTAGCCCTGCTGCACGGCCTCTGCACACACAATGCTTTCACCCAACTCCATCTCAGGCAAGCTCTTTACACCAAGGACCCAGGTCCTGCCACTCAGCACTGACCTGTCCACGTCCAGCCAGTGCCAGTGAGGAAAGAAACTGATGGGGGCTTGGGTTTTGGTGCTTGCTGTGGCCGTACAACCCATGAGCCTGTTCACTTGCAGGGAGTCCACCCTCTAATTAACAGGGAGCATCTGCAAACAGGCCTCTCTCAAATAAACCCCATGGCACTTGGATGCAAAGGAAAACCCATTTCAGGCACAGGCGCTGGACGGGAGAGTCCAGAGTCTACCCACAGAAGAGGATGCTTGACCCCGCACCTCACTGGGGGCCAGATCTAAAGATGTCACCGACCATTGGAAACAAAGCCGGGCAGGAAAGCCTGTACCCCAGGGCCCCTGGGTGCACGGGCAGGTACCTGTGTGAGCCCTCATGTGGGCCCTGAGGTGGCTGGGCTGATGAAAGCACTTCCCACACTCCACGCAGACGAAGTCTCCCTGGTGGGCCTGCGTCCGGAGCGTCCCTGGGTGGCAGTGCCAAGGGTCGGGGGCAGGGGCAGAGGGGGGAGGGGGGAGAGAAAAACATCATTAGTCCGTCTGCCTCTCCTGATGGGAGGCATGTCCAGGCCCCTGACAGCTGCACCCCAGGACCAACCTTGAGGAAGCACAGATTACAGCAAATTAAATCCTGTCCCTGGGAGGCGCCTGCACCTGCGGACCCTCAGTTGGGCAGGGCTTGGGTAGCTGGGGCCCCACCTACGGCTGCAGGAGCAATGCAGCCAGATCAGGCACAGGACCAAGGAGCAGGGCCAGGCTGGTCCCCTTGGTAATGCTGGGCCACTTGCCAGGGAGCTAAGCAGTCCCACCCTCCCACCAGGCCCTTACCTGTGTGCCCGGAGCACCGCAGGCACAGCACAGACAGGACACCTGGGAAGGAGGCGGGGCTGAGAGCACCAGCCTCCTGTCCCTCTTGGTCCTAAAAGATGCCCGACTTTTGTCAGAAAAGAGACATAGACGGCGTTTGCTTGTCTGCCAGGCTTTTCTGTTTGAGGGTGTCTCTGAAGAAAAGGCATTTAATTGTTCATGTAGCAGCAGCTCCAGCGTGACTTCCCTGAGCCTGACCATCTCAGTGCAATTCAATGTAACTCAACTCAAGGGAAAAACAAAACCCAAAAGTACTAACTAGAAAAAGATACACCTGTTACAACACATAAAAAACATTTTTTTTCTGTCTTTTTAGGTCCCCCGTGTGGCATATGGAAGTTCCCAAGCTAGGGGTCGAAAAGGAGCTGCAACTGGTGACCTGCACCACAGCCGCAGCAATGCCGGATCCAAGCCACATCTATGTACTACACCGCAGCATAGGGCAACTCCAGATCCTTAACCCACTGAGCGAAGCCAGGGATCAAATCCGCATCCCCATGGATACTAGGAGGGTTCTTAACCCACTGAGCCACAATAGAAACTCCCAACACATTTTTTTTATTTTTTAAATTTTTGTTTATTTATTTATTTTTTAGGGCTACACCCACAGCATATGGAGGTTCCCAGGCTAGGGGTCTAATCAGAGCTGTAGCCACTGGCCTATGCCAGAGCCACAGCCATGCGGATCCAAGCTGCATCTGCGACCTACACCACAGCTCACAGAAATGCCAGATCCATAACCCACTGATCAAGGCCAGGGATCGAACCTTCAACCTCATGGTTCCTGGTCGGATTCGTTTCCGCTGCGCCATGACGGGAGCTTCCCAACACATTTTTTTTTTAAATGATGTTCCCTAAGCTAAGTATTTATGGACCTAAAATGATACTTGCATGTGAAAGGCAAGTGAAAGGATGACCAAGGGTCTTGGCCAAATCAGCTGAAACCAAATCATTCTTCTTGTGCTAATTCAGATGCCACAACACATAAAAATACTGTAAAACTATTTCTGCATTACAGATAATGTTTACGGAGATAACAGCCAAAGAAATGTAGGAATGGAGAGGCAGAGCCTGGCGGATCTCCCATCAGCTGCATCATGAATGTGAGTCTGCAAGGAATGTAGAACTTGCCCACTAAGTTCTCAGGTTCCCGTCACCCGCTTCAGGGACATGAGCAGAATAAGACACATTTTAACGCTGACCATCACTAGCAAAAGACCACTTACTGCGGAAACAGGGCAGCAGGCTCTGTGTGCCAGGACCACCCACCCCCTCTTCCTTCTTCCCTGGAGTCCTGACCCAGCCAAGCAGGAGGAAGAAAAGCTGAGGGCGTCCCCAGGTGGACGACCGATAGGCTCCAGACTGGCCGGGGCTCCTGGGGAGGGGGCTGGAACCCGGTTCTTTGGAGCACACTCAGCCAGGATGAGGACAGCTTCTGCCAACTGCTAACTATCAGCCCTTCAGGTCTGCCCCACCTCCTGTTTTGGTCCAGGAAAATCTCAACTTCAGGAGCACCTTTGTTCCCCAATCCTTTTCACTGGAAGCACCACTGTGAAGACCCCCCTGACAACTGCTGTGATGGCCTGGATTTTCCCAGGTGTAATTGGGCTGTGACTAAATATAGGTCCTATCTCGCCTCCAGGACCCCCACCCATGAGGATGACCATCCAAAGGGAGGATAGGAAAAACAGCATTTGTATCCTCAACCATTCTTATTCCTTGAATTAAGCATACATCAGCATCAGGTACACACACACACACACACACACACACACACACACACAGTCTGTCCATGCCCTCTAGCATATCATTTTCTCTCTACTTTTTAAAGAAAAGACCCTTGCCCTTTACAGTCAATAATATCACACCCAAGCTACTCCAAAATTCTGCGCTAGTAAGAAAGGTTATACACTTCATTTGAATTGAAGGCTACCTGGTGAGCAAGCAGCTCAACACTGTGACCTGGAAAGTGAAGCTCAGAAAGGAAAGGAAGGGGCCGGGTGGGTCTCCCCAGGGCACCTGCAGACCCTCAGCTTCAGGCTCCTCTGAGACACCCCTCCCCCAGCAAGGGGAAGAAGGAAACTGAAGGATTCTGCAGATTCTACCAAGATTCACACAAAGGAAGTACACTTCTTCCATCATCACATGACGCCTGTGTCCTGGGTATCAACGATGTTTATAAAATCCCGACAAGAGGGAGTTCCCATCGTGGCTTAGCAGAAACGAATCCGACTAGTGTCCATGAGGATGCAGGTTCCATTCCTGGGTTGAGGATCTGGCGTTGCCATGAGCTGTGGCGTAGGTTGCAGATGCAGCTTGGATCCTGAGTTGCTGTGGCTGTGGTGCAGGCCAGCAGCTACAGCTCTGATTTGACCCCTAGCCTGGGAACTTACATAAGCTGTGGGTGCAGCCCTAGAAAAGCAAAAAACATAAAAATAAAATCCCAACAAGAAAAGACCTTAAATGTTATCGATCCAGAACCAGCCCATTCTTTTTAAATTTTTTTGGCTGCAGTCTCAGCATATGGAAGTTTCCAGGCCAGGGATCAAATCTGAGTCACTGCAGAGACCACGCTGGATCCTTAACCTGCTGTGCTACTGTGGGAACTCCCAGAATTAGCCCATTTCTTTTATTTTCAATTTTTTATCCTAAAATCCATATTATCCTATACTATAGGCTGGATACAAAGCCTGGAAACCCAGATAATCTATTATTTTATGATTATTCTATCAATAGACCACCCCTGTGCTATTCATACCTGTTTCCAGACTTGGGAGTGACACAGCTGAGTGATTACAGAAAAGGTAGCTTTTTATACCTTTAAAAGATTAGGCTTCAAGCCCCTAAGGATGTTGATCGTTTCCCTGACTAGGGCAGAGTTTTTGGCAGAGCTTCCAGACTATTCGTTTCTACATAGATGTCATTGCATCGAAACACTGGGGAATGCTCTCCAGTTCTCTCTTCTGACCTTGGGAGAACCTGAAGTCTCAGCAGCATTGCCTGAGCAACCCTGCAGAGTCAGGGTCACACCTCCAGCACCACAAGGATCTCATGTCCACAATAGATCAACTCCTCCTTTTTTTTTTTTTTTTTTTTGTATTTTTAGGGCCATACTCATGAAACATGGAAGCTCCCAAGCCAGGGGTCAAACTGGAGCTACAACTGCCGGCCCATGCCACAGCCACAGCAACTCGAGATCCAAGCCACGTCTTTGACCTAAACCACAGCTCACGGAAATGCCAGATCCTTATCCCATTGAGCGAGGCCAGGGATCGAACCCACAACCTCATGGATACCAGTTCGGTTCATTACTACTAAGCCACAATGGGAAAGTCCCAATTCCTCCTCTTTTACCAGAGTCCCTTCCGCTTGTTTCTGCTGCAGCACCATGAGGCTATCCAACAGCAGTACATGTAGCCCATGGCCTGTATGAGGAGGCTATGACTTCACCCCATAGGTGACACCCATGGGGAGACACAGCATCTGCATCAGAGGATGACCCAAGAAGTGCCGACAGACCCACAGAACGGAACAGGGTCAACAGTTATCTGGACTAGAGATGAACTAGTGAAGACTCCAGGTTCATGACGCCAAAGTCAATCACATGTGTACTCAAGAAGAAATGGGTAATCAGCAAAAAATGGAAACCCCAAACCTTAATAGTTTAGTTACTGGGCAGTCGGTAACATGTCAATAACATAGTATTTTTGGAGGTGGCTGCACGTAAGTTCCTAGGCTGCAATAGCAGACTCCATAGCAGGAAATATTACTGCTCTGTTCACCTCTCAAATAGACCTCACCATGCCTGCTGGACTTCCTTGTGGCTAAGACACTTTAAAAGCATTCTAGGGAGTTCCCACTGTGGCTCAGCAGTAACAAACCCGACTAGTTCCCATGAGGACTCAGGTTCAATCCCTGGTCTTGATCAGTGGGTTAAGGATCCAGCATTGCCATGAGGCATGCTGTAGGTCGCAGATGCAGTTTGGATCTTATGCTGCTGTGGCTGTGGTGTAGCCTGGCAGCTGCAGCTCCAATTCAGCTCCTAGTTTGGGAACTTCCATATGCCGCAAGTGTGACCCAAAAAAAAAAAAAAAGGCATTATAAACAAACACTGAAAGGAGAAAGAAAGCAGTGAAGGCCATGGAGGCCAGGCACAGACTAATAATGTGGGCCGTTGACCGGGAGAGGGATACAGGGAAGGCAAAGGGTGGGGTTTGAAAACTCAATGAGCTATGGATCAGAAGAGCTCTCTGCTTGCTCTGAACAGCCCCAAGTCCAGACCATGGGCCAAATAGAGTTGGGGAAGGGGTGCTGTGGGGGTAGCACGTCCCTCCCGGCAGGGCCTTCAAGGTAAACTGAGGAGGCTGACCGAGATTTACACAGCTGACCTCAGTTCTTCCCCCACCTATGAACTAGAGCTTTAAGGCCAAAAATGTTTAAATACCTCCCCTAAGAAACTCAAACTGGAGTGAAAAAAAAAATCTGTAGACTTATACCTGATGTATTTCAGTGTGTACAAGAGAAGAATAAATCATGCAAGAATACACACACTTCGAGGATGATTTAGCATTTTTCACCTTTAAAAGATAAATATTTAGAAGGACGAAAAAGCCTCAGAACCACTTTTTTTTAAATCTTAAGGAAAAGGAAAACATTTAGGGCTACTTGTACTTCAAATTCTGTCATACGAAATTCTCTAAACCTTAACTTAAAACTCACTTCTACTTTTGGAAGAGAGAAAGCAAGGAGGCCGCACAAAAGGGCTTTAAGACGTGGGCATGTTTGCTGCTTGTGCAAACTGGCAGGTTTAGAACAGTGATTCCTGCGGGCCATCAGGTGTAACAATGTAACAAAGGAAAGTCAAGTGCAGTTTACTAACTGCAAGTCACCCAAACACTGGCACCAATATCCTGCTCACTACCCAGCTTCAAGGCGTGTAGATCAGGGAGGCACTGGATGGAGGGGCAGGACCACCAGGAACCTGTTGCCCACGAAACTCGCCATCATCTCCTGTCTAAATCTTCTCGGCTTTAGGGTCCGAGAAAACCCCTATCTAGAGAACCGAGGTTGGCCTGAGATCCAAAAGGCCAACGAACAGACGCTTGCTTATTCCATCTCAGAGCAACTAATCTGCACCATCGGAAAAATATTATCATTGTGAAGTGAAAAGCTCACTAAATTTCACAACATCCAAAAATGTGGAACGACTGAAAAACTACAACCATAGCAGCCTTTCACCACCTACCGAGGGGGCGAGTGCCTCTTAGTCAAGCAGAGGGGAGGGGAGGGGAGTCTGAGCCAGGACACAGCCAGGGGCACTGTGTCTTATAAAAGCCTCAACTCCAGGCAGCCAGGCCTCCGCTTCATTCTAGAAAATCCCAAGAGGTTCTGGCTGAGCCAGAGCCAGGGCAAGGACCCCAATGACAAAATCTCTAACACTGTGGAACGCCTGTGTTTTCTCCTGCTCAAAAACGACTCCATTTTTCTCTAAGGGTCAACATGGACCAATGGCATCCTCATCGCACCAACGTGCCTCCAGCAATGGAGTTGGGCAGGTCCAAGCCACAGGAGAAAACCAGGAACTTAGAGACATACACCTGTCCCCCCGGCAACCCTGGTCACCTGGGCATCCTGCACCTCGGGTCTGGGTGCACAGCTTCCCTGGACCCTAGACCTCACCCCGAAAAGGTGCCTCCAAGTTCCTGGAACATGAGAGACTGGATCTCAAAAGTCACCCGAGGTGGTTCCGGCTTTAATACATCACAAGATACACAGTTCGGTCCACAGAAGAGTTAGGCCCACCCTGGTAACGAACTGAGAGCCAGAGCCCCCTGCGGAGGGGGGTAGGGGGTTGTCTGCTATTTTTCAATAGGAAGTACTTAGATTTCCCAGTGTCTGGTTGTTAAGGGAGAGCTCCCTTGGCTCTATAATCAAGGGATGCATTCAGTGGAGCATATGGCAATTGGCGGGCAATTTCTAATTATTATTGCTATTGGGTATCAATATGGGGAGACACTGGGAGGAAAGGAAGCTCATGACTTGAGGTATAATTTTTCTGTAACTTTAGCAAGAGCCAATTCCCCAAAGCTGATGTAACACATTCACACCATGCAGAGGCTCTGCTGACAAACGCTGAAGTCCCAATCTGCATTTCTTCAATTCTATACCTGTAAAAATAAAACTGCATCACTTCAAATGAACGCTTTGTCTGCAGAGGGACGAGGGACAGGGAACATCTACGGACTCCTTGTTTAAAATGAACAAAGTGGTGGAGTTCCCGTCGTGGCTCAGTGGTTAACAAATCCAACTAGGAACCATGAGGTTGCAGGTTCGATCCCTGGCCTTGCTCAGTGGGTTAAGGATCCGGCATTCCCATGAGCTGTGGTGTAGGTCTCAGACGCGGCTCGGATCCCGTATGGCAATGGCTCTGGCGTAGGCCAGCGGCTACAGCTCCAATTCGATCCCTAGCCTGGGAACCTCCATATGCCGAGGGAGCGGCCCAAGAAATGGCAAAAAAACACAAAAATAATTACATAAATAAATAAAATAAAATGAACAAAGTGGAGAAGTGCCACAGACTGAGGCTGTGTGCTCAGCACGGCAGGGACCTAACTGGAGGGACATCACCCAGAGGCCGACGTGCCCCACATCAGGCAGGCGCTCCCCAGCCGGGCCGCCCTCCTAGGTGCCCAGACACAGCAGGTGGGCAGCACCCGACCTGCTAATTCCCAGGTAGGCAGGGAGGGGCCCAAGGCTTACCTCTGTGCTCGAGTGCAGGGCCACTGGCCCCCCAGCTCTGGTAGAGAGAAGCAAAGTCCTTTGGAATGTACGTCTTAAAGATATTGAAGATGTCCAGGCGTTTCTCAGGGCTGTCGGCCACGGGCTCCTGCTTGATGGTGGGCAGCACCGGTGAGGCCTGCGATGCCAGGTGGCCCCTGGAGCCCACACCGTTGCCAGCCTTGGAGGGGGGTTCTCGGGGAGGTAGAGGGAGGCCCCCGTCACCTTTCACTTGTGGCTGACCCTGAGGCTGAGGGCTGAATTTGGCTTTCAGGGGGTCCGGGGCGCTGTGCTTACTTGGGGGGACGATGCCAGATGCCACCGGGGGGTGTGCGTACTTGTCCCCCAGCCTGCTGTTGGCCGGGGGCTGGGAGCTGGCCCGGGCAATGACGGGCGTGGGAGTGGCACTTCTGCTGAAGCTGCCCCCACCTGCCACGGGCCCAGGCTTGGAGCCGGCCTCCTGCTTGAGCTTGGCCGGGGGCAGCTGGGCCAGAGCCCCATGCTGCTCAGGTCCCAGGTTGGGCTTGGTCGGCCGAGGCCCGTCGGGGGCGGATGCCCAGAGTCCACAGGGCCCCCCGGGATGGCTGTCCTTGTTCCTGGGCAAGCTGGCGGCTTTCACGGTCATGCCCAGGGGTGAGGGGCTGCCTTTGGTCCCCGGCGCCCCACCTGGCACCTGAGTGCGGGTGAACCGAGAGATGGGCAGGGGCTGGCACTCCTTGCCGCCGAGGGCGGGCGGGGGCCCCGTGCGTCCACTCCGGGCGAGGAAAACCAAGTTGTTTCTGATGCTCTTGTAGCCGTTGGGCTGGATCCACTGGGGAGCCATGGAGCTGCAGCTGACCCTGTGCCAGAGGCGCTTGTGCATCCAGAGGACCTCGGGGTAGTAGGTCTTATGGCTGCAGTAAGGACAAGGGTGGACGGCCAAGGCCGCTTGCAGCGAGGAGGCCAGCTCCTTATGGCTGGGGTCAGCCCGCGTTGACCTCTCACTCAGGTCCAGTGGGATCAGGTCTGGGGCCAGCACCCTTTTCCCTCCCCCGGAATGTTCCTTGTTGTGCAAATCGGACAGCTTCTCCTTCGGGTGGGTGGCCTGGCTTTCTGACAAGAGCTGCAGATCTGCCCGTTCAAGAAAAGTCTGATCGGGCTTCGAAGGGAGGTCTGCAGAGTCCCCGGAGCCCGGGACCTCTTGCTTGGGGTGAAATGCTGGCATCTTTAAGTCCATGGAAAACCTAGGCTGCTCTGGTCTCTTGGAAGTCTCTCTGCTACCATTTTCAAGTACAGATGTGGAAGCAGTGATCCCCACGCTGGGCTCCCCGGAGTTTCTTCCAGATGGGTGATTTCCAAGTGTGTGACTTTGGTCTCCATTGGAGAGCCTGGTCGGTGCTACTTCTTCAGAAAAGCAGCAGCGGTGTGGCTTTGCCCCTGAAGGATCAAAATGAGTGAAGTTACCATTTCTCATCAGAACAGAACAAGAGACAGAGAAGCACACCCACGATTCCAGGCCCACTCATGGAGGGGAGCACTCGGATCTCAGGAACGGTGTGATCCAGGGCCTGGACTAACAGGCTCTATTAGGAGCAGACCAAACTTGAGGGCAAATTGACATTCTTTAGGGCTGGGCTTTTTTTGTTTTTGATTTTGCTTTTGCTTTTGCTTTTGTTTTTGTTTGCAATTATATGACTCAGTAGATCGCAGAGGAAAATAACATAGCTGCCCATTTAGTGACATATAACCACACTGTTACTAGTTAACATAGAGTACTAGTTATATCAAAACCAGGAAAAAGACTTAATTCCTTATAAGAGCATAAGTTTTCCATAAGGTTCAAAGACCCTCTGAGCTAGTGATCATATGGAAACTATGGGCTCTGGTCTGATTCAGAAAGGGTTCCTGTGACTCTCCAGTATAGCCCAACACTCAGCTCCAAACTTGACACCAACAGTTTCCTTTGGAGACTTGAGAGGGAAGTGGGTGTCACACTTGTCACCCATCCTTCTTGGGGGAGAGGGGGCGCTGCCCAGGGAAACCATGCACCCTGGATGGGGACCCCTCTCCTGCTCCCGTGAGGCCTGCCAGAAGCTTTTGTGGAAGAGACAGTGGGGCCAGTTTCCCCGCCACCAGGAGACCCCACGTCCTCTTGGGTGAATGCTGCGGGTCTGGGAAGTCACCCCAAGCTCTGCCCGGCTCCCCAACCTCTGGCCCAGGTCTGCAAAGCTTCTCCTCGACTAGACTGCAGTGCAAGTGGATTCAACATGATTTAATAAAAAATCCAGTTTTTAAGTCTGCACTGACAACCTTGGGTTTCCTTCAATGAGAAGGTGCGTTTCTGGATATCTTGAACCTTTCCAAACTACGGACCTGGACTCCTCATTAATACTCACTAGGAGGTGTTTTATCTCATTACGGTCATGTCACATCTGGGATGGACTAAAATGTTAGTTGCTCTCTTATAAGAAAGCCCAAAACTGTTAGTTTTTAAATAAGAATTTTTCAGAGATTTTTTAACATTCGGTGGAATATAGGTATCTGTTTACACTGACGCTCTTTAAATCTTTTCTAAGTATATTTTTGGAGTTAAGACAGAAATCCCATGAAATTGGTTACAAAAAAAAAGATTCCAAAAGTATTGTCAGGAGACCAGGAAAGCCAGTAACAAATGTTCACTTTCAATTTGTAAGTAGTTCATGAGCCGCTCATAAGCAACTTTAAAGGATTATATCCACATAAGAAATATTACCAGTATGTAGTGATCAGCAGAACCGGTAAAAAGATGAGACAAAGAAAGGCTGTTTTTTCTGATCCTATTGGCTCCAAAATGCCAACATTTAAAGAAAGTCAGATATGGGAGTTCCCATAGTGGTGCAGCGGAAACAATCCGACTAGGAACCATGAGGTTGCGGGTTCGATCCCTGGCCTCGCTCAGCGGGTCAAGGGTCCAGCGTTTCCATGAGCTGTGGTATAGGTCACAGGCGAGGTTCAGATCTGGTGTTGCTGTGGCTCTGGCGTAGGCCAGGGGCTACAGCTCCAATTAGACCCCTCGCCTGGGAACCTCCATATGCCGAGGGTGCAGCCCTAAAAAGACAAAAGACACAAAAGCAAACAAACAAAGTCAGATATGCCTGTCTGTCATGAGGGAATCTGGCATTGCTCAGAAAGCTCCACTGATAAAAAGGGCATTTGGCCTGGAATTAAATACAGGGGACTGTCTTGACCCTTGTTTAATTAAGTCTGAGGCTCAGTTTGTCAAATTCACGTCCACACTTTTTTGTCTTTTTAGGGCCGCACCTTCGGCACATAGGAGTTCCCAGGCTAGAGATCGAACCGGCTGCTACAGCTGCCAACCTATGTCACAGCCACAGCAACGCCAGATCTGAACCATGTCTGCAACCTACACCACAGCTCACAGCAAGGCCAGATCCTTGACACACTAAGTGAGGCCAGGGATCCAACCCGAATCTTCATGGATACTAGGATTCCCACTCCCATGCTGAGCCACAATGGGAATTCCCACTTACACATTTTTAAAGAGAGTAAGGCCTGCAGCTGGGAAACTTCATCTTCCCTTCATTAAAGGAATCGGATTTAGGAGCACACGGGCTGAAGACTATAAGAGGAATCCATAATGCAAGGACAGGGCTGGTGCCACCTGACAGGACACACCTGCCCCAGTCCCCGGATGTTATGCTCACACAAAGGATTTCAAACATCACAAGACCTCCAGTGCCTCTACCTGAGACATCAGGTAGGAAATGAAGACAGGTGACTAAGTCACCCAAGTCACCAATGGGGGAGGGGCTGTGCAGTCAGAGGGGGCTGGTTACACCAGGAAGAGCTCCCTGACTGGCCACTGCCTCCTGGCTCCAGAGAACAGCTGAGAGTGGGGAAGAGCAACCATCTGAGATCAAAAAGGAGGAGAGAGGAGGGCCACTGAGGAACCAGGTGTGTCTCCAAACCCAGGAGGGGCCACCACCACCCCCTGTTGCCCTGCCACTCTTGGTTAAGTTCACAGGTCTGGGGGCACCAGACTCCGACCCAAGGTCAACTCAAGGGGACACACCAGCCACCTCCATCCCAGGTCCTCCTTCGGGAATCAGCTGCAAAGTGCAGTCACTGAAGCTACTGGGCCTCAATCAGGCCGACAGAGCAGGAGCCCCCAAGGTCCCTGTGCAAGGGGACCTTGCTGCTGCTGTGTGCAAGGGGGGCTTGTCCACAAGGTGGGCTTCCCTTCCCCCTAGACAGGCGGCTCCCACCCCGTGACAGATGTGCCCTCCCTCCTCCAGGGCTTCTCTGCCCAGAGCAGTGCGGCGGTTCTGCCGTCCAGAGCCCAGGATGCACAACCCCCTGAGGAGCAACAGGCAGGAAACTCAGTTCACGGGGTCAAAGGGCAGGGAGCAGAAAGCCCGGAGCATGGCCTGGCTTTCCTTAGAGGAGACTGCGTTTGCTCTGAACCTTAATACTGAAAGCCCCAGGACCCAGCACTGGGGCTGGTGAGGCCCCACATGTGGGTGCCGGGTTGGCCTCTGCTGATTCCAGCTGCTATCCTCAGCAGCATGCACCAGCCACAGTCGCACACGAGGGCAGCACAGCACAGCATCCCACACAGGGATACCCACAGCCAGGGACACTCAGCAGAGGTAGGACACTTTCATGCTCCTAAATCCCTGAAGCTGCACCTTAAACACACACACCACTACCCTGGAAACACAGAAAATGCCCTTTGGCGAAAAAGTTACCCTGCTTTCACTGTTTCCTTTTAACTTTTTTATTGTTATATTATTGTTTCAAATAATTAAATTTTAAATTAATTATTTTAAATTGTTAGTTAAATTATTAATAATTTTATAACTTATAAATTAAAAGAATTTGACATCTAATTAAGCAATCAAATGTTTAATTTAAAAATTAATAAGTTAAAATTATTGTTCAGGAGTTCTAATCGTGGCTCAGCGGTAATGAACCTGACTAGTATCCATAAGGATGAGGGTTCAATCCCTGGCCTCGCTCAGTGGGTTAAGGATCCAGCGTTGCCATGAGCTGTGGTGTAGGTCACAGACATAGCTTGGATTCCACAGTGCTGTGACTGTGGTATAGGCTGGCAGCTACAGCTCTAATTCGACCCCTAGCCTGGGAACTTCCATATGTCTTGGGTGCAGCCCTAAAAAGCATAAACATAAATACATAAATAAATAAAATTATTGTTCATCTTTTTCTATTGTTACTTTACATATCCAAAAATATGCCTTTTAACCATCTTTAGCATCCCCTTTCACTTCTATGATTGAGCATGGTTTTGCTGTGCAGTCTCGTTTTCATTTTTATATCCTTTTTTTAAATAACAACACCTGCCATTTATTGAGGAATTGCTTTGTGGTCTCTATTTCATTGTCTTAAATTTTCTTTTTTTTTTTTTTTCATTTATAGTGATTTTTATTTTTTCCATTAGAGCTGGTGTACAGTGTTCTGTCAATTTTCTACTGTACAGCATGGTGACCCAGTTACACATACATGTATACCTTCTTTTCTCTCACATTATCATGCTCCATCATAAGTGACTAGACATTATATCCATTTTTAAGCACTTAATTTTCAATGCATATTAATTCTCTTTTTATGATTTTTATTTTTCCATTATACTTGATTTACAGTGTTCCATGTTAATTCTCTTAATCCTCTTTTCTTTTCCTTTCTCAACTAAAAAATACAGAATGGAAAAGCAGGCTTGTGTGATGGTCCCCCATGGAGACAAAGCAGAGCCTGGAACCAGGGCTGCATCTGAGCCGGTAGATCTGGTCCCTTCCAGACTCCGGTGGGGCAGATGCAGCTGCAGGTGTGGGGTGCTCAGGGCGCCCTCCTCCCCTCTAGTCCAAGGCACACACTTTGCACACACTTGGGAAACAGGTCCCAAGTTATTGAAATTGCACAAGGAAGAAAGCTGGAGATTCATCACTGAGAATCTTCAGAGAAAAAAAGTCAGTGAAGCCAAGTTGTCTTGGGAACCCAACTTTTCCCCTCCCAGCCCCCCAAACGGTTTTATCAGAAAGTATCACCACGAAGAGGTCCTTTAATCAACAACCACTTGTGGTCTCTTGCAAAGACTATTTGGCTGGAATTTCTCAACTTTTAAATTTCCTTTCAGACAGATCAATTTGGAGAGCTCAACTTTTTAGTATTTCCCAGAGTCAGTCTCCACAGCTGACGCCCTCACCCAAGGGTGACACTTCATTTATGCCACCATCCTAAATCTGGATTATACAATTTCGGTAACCCTAACTCAGTTACACAAAATACTGGGAATACTAACCACACCCTTCTCTCCACAGAATGAAGGAGGAAAAATACTAAGGAGGTTTGGAAGCTGGGACACTGGACCCCTGCCCAGGCTTCTTCCCATCCCTAGGCCATGGTGGGACCTGCCTCCTGGGGCCTCAGAGCCCACCGGGCTGGGCGGTTCTACTGCTAATACTCGGACAAGGGCGGGAGGTGCCTGCTGCCCCAGAGGACATAGAGCAAGACCTGCCTGGCACTCCCTTCATCTCAGGTCAACAAGCTCAGGTCAGATGCATTTGTAACAAAAAGGCTTTCCTGCAGGCCCCCTACCACAGTAACAGACTATAGAGACACCAGCTCCTTCGAGCCTCACACCTAACAGGAGGTCAGCATACCTGCATAAAGGTTCTAGGGCACCTCCTCCATGCTCTTGCCTGTAACTGACAGAGCACTGAGGGGCAAAGAAAGTCATGTGCAGAAATGTTAACATAGGAGTTCCTGTGGTGGCTCAGTGGTTAACAAATCCGAAGAGGAACCATGAGATTTCGGGTTCAATCCCTGGCCTTGCTTAGTGGGTTAAGGATCCAGCGTTGCCAAGAGCTGTGGTGTAGGTGGCAGACCCAGCTCGGATTCTGCGTTGCTGTGGTGGTGGTGTAGCCCGGCAGCTCCAATTCAACCCCCTAGCCTGGGAACCTCCATATTTAGCAAGTGTGGCCCTAGAAAATATTAAAAAAAGACCAAAAAAAAAAAAACCAACAACAAGAAAAACGTTAACACAGATCAAAACACACTTTTCAATTGACCTGCTGAGAAAATAGACGAGATCAATTCTGTGAACCCTGGTGTTCTGGCTTACAGAATAGGTACCATTTCAAAATATTTTATCTCAGGTTTAGGACAAAAAGAAAAGAAAACTCAGCTGCACCGGAGAAGTCCATCACCTGGACAGCCTGACTTCCCTCTTTGGAGAGGCTTACCCCCGGTCACTCAGGGCACAGGAGGACAGGTGGACCTGGCCTCTCCTGACGGTCTGGGGCACGAGGTGAGATGTGGCTGGACAGTGAGGTGGACTTGGAGCTGACCTGAGCTCCATGCAGGGTCCACAGGGAGGAAGGTCTCCTAAGGATGGAGGCTACAGCCCCAGCCCCCTCCAGCCCCACACCGCATATCGGTGGCCTTGGTGAAGACACAGAGTTCAGGACTGACACTCAGGGAGGAGGGAGAGGCAATCTTCATCAAAAAAACAAAGTTCAAAAGTTTTCAACAGGATGGAATAGAGGCTCAAAATAATAAGGTACGGGAGTTCCCGTCGTGGTGCAGTGGTTAACGAATCCGACTAGGAACCATGAGGTTGCGGGTTCGGTCCCTGCCCTTGCTCAGTGGGTTAACGATCCGGCGTTGCCGTGAGCTGTGGTGTAGGTTGCAGACGCGGCTCGGATCCCGCGTTGCTGTGGCTCTGGCGTAGGCCGGTGGCTACAGCTCCGATTCAACCCCTAGCCTCGGAACCTCCATATGCCCAAGAAATATGCCCAAGAAATAGCAACGACAACAACAACAACAATAACAACAACAAAAGATAAAAAATAAATAAATAAATAAGGTACGGAAAACACAAATGCAGGAAGTGAAAGGTCTGGCTTTTGAGCTGTGCTGTGAAAAAGAGTCCAGGCTCCTAGGGGACCACAAGCTCAGTGTGAGTCTTCACGGCTGAGGGTTTTAGATCAAGCCAAAGCATCCTCAGTCAGAGTCACGGAGGCAAGGGCACAGTGCACACCCAGCTGGGGGAACCCAGTCTCAGCTCCCAGGCACACACGGAGGAGAGCCAAGAGCACATCCAGAGCAGGGCCAGGGAGGCAGGTTTCTGGAAACCAAGTAACATGGAGAATGACTGCAGGAATGTGGACTTGCCACCTAAAAAAGGAAAGCTCTTGGCTAGACCACCAACCTTGACATTCACTTAGTGTGTCCTGGAGGGAGGGGCGGAGGGAAGGAAGGGGGGCTAGTTTATCCAGAGCAGCATTCTGGCTGCACCCTGAATCATCTGGAAAGGGCCTGAACCATCACTGGTAAGGAACACCCTAGACCAAGAGCCAGCCTTTGGGGGAAGGGTCTGCACATCAGGGGTTTTTTGGGGGGTGGGGGGAAACCCTTGTGGGTGATTCTAATTGTGGCCAAGATTTAGGAGCACTGGTGTCCATGGAGGCCAAATAATTGGGAGCCACAGAGACCTGAATTTCAAGAGAGGCTTAAGGTCAGATCCCAGAAGTTGGGGGCCAGCCTTCCTGAAGCCTCAGGCTGCCTCTCTCTTCCTGCAACTCTGGGGAAGTGAGGGTTGTTCAGACGGACCAAAGACCACCAGAAATGATCCAAAAGTTTCAGAGGAACCTCAGCATCCTTGCTTTTCTTTCAATTCCCTGAGGCAGTGGCCTACACATGGATACATCTGAGTGGCATAAGGGGAAAACATGCTTCTTTGGGGAAAAAAAAAAAAACAGTTTGTCATTGCTTAATATATAACTTTTTTTGTCTTTTGTGTTTTTAGGGCTGCACCCGAGGCATATGGAGGTTCCCAGGCTACGGGTCGAAACGGAGCTGTAGCCGCCGATTCACCACTGCCACAGCAACGCCAGATCCGAGCCACATCTTCGACCTACACCACAGCTCACAGCAAAGCCAGATACTTAATCCACTGAGTGAGGCCAGGAATGAACCTGTAACCTCATGGTTCCTAGTCAGATTCATTTCTGCTGCGCCACGACAGGAACTCCTACTAATTTATAACTTTCAAAAGGGCAAGTGATCACTTCACTCTGAGAAGCGTGTGTGGCCATCTCAATGTAACCTGGGCTGAGCCAGGAAGGAACAAGTTTCAAGTCTGGGGAAAAAAGGTGCTTCTGTAAGAAGAGTCTCCTTTCTCCTCCTCGGTCACTATACCCACCTCGTCACCTCATTATGGTTTGCTTTGTCCGTTTATTATACAACTGTGGTTCTTTGCTTCACTTTTGATGTTTACTATAAGCTCTTTGCTTCCCACTCTCGATTAAAACAAAACACAAAACAGAAGCTTCTCGCTAACACAACAGAGTGAGCATAAAACCACGATGTCTCGACCTCAAATGCCCCAAGAGACCCACTACACACAGCTGTGTCCTGCATATGAAGGGTGGAGTTTATAGGCTGACCTGTCTCCTGTCCCCATGGTTAACAGCCTTCTGAGCAGCCTCCTCAACTTCTCACCCCAGGTGGCCAGGTTGTGAACACAGATGACGCCTTTCGATGTGAGCTAAGCAAATCTCAGGGCATGTTATCAGCTACGAACGCCTGTGATGGGATCTGAGAGGGAGCAGGAGTGTAGATCAGCTGTTCGTTGCCCCCTGGGGAATGGGATGTGGGGCTGGATGCTGGAAGAAGCACCGCAGCATCTCCTGGCCTCGTCATGAGGTGTCATAGCCCCCAGGGGTCCCCAGGCAGTGAGACCCACGGCAGCAACGACACAGACCTCACAGACATTCGCCATCACCCTCCACAGGTAGGAGGTGCCTCTGTTCACATCCAAGAGCTGCCGTCCAGCCAGGAGCACCCAGGGCGATGCTGGGGAGAGGACTTGCCTTGGGAGACAGAACCCTGGCAGAGCCGTCTACACCCATAATCACCTCTCACAATACATCCAGGAGGTGATGCTGCACGTAAGGAAAGAGGGCCCCACTGTAGGTGAAGCCCAATCCCCATCCTTCTGTCCATCCCTCACCCGCCCACTGCATCCAAGGCCCCATGCATGGGATCTGCCTCCCCAGGGGCGCCAGGAGATTCAGCGCAGAGAGAGCCGGTGGATGGGCTGCACTTGGAGCTCAGGTCCCAGCCCCGCCATCTGTGTCCCACCAGGCATCTGCCAGTGCTGCCCTGACCACAGCGATGGCAGGGTCCTTGAACAGCAGATTCCCCTGTGGACATGTGGAACCATGAGGAATGTGTATTCTGAAAACTTTTTACGGAGCCACTTCCGGGAGGTGGAAGCCAGGCATCTGTCCCCAAACACGGCTCCCATGGAAATTGTCTGGGCAGTTTTTTGCAAAGAAGGCTCCTGAGCCACGTCCAGGCCCACAGCACCCGTGTTACAAGAATGGAAAACCGAGCGAGACTTCACAGGTGGCCAGGATTAATCAGGGATTAGTTTGGGATTAACACACACACACATTACTATATATAAGATAGATAAGCAACAAGGGCCTACTGTACAGCATAGGAAATTCTACTGAATACTCTAATAACCTATACAGGAAAAGAATCTGAAAAAGAATAAATCTGTGTACATGCACAACTGGTTCACTTTGCTGTACACCTGAAACTAACACAACATTGCAAATCAAGTACACTCTGACAGAAAATAAACATTAAATTTTTAGAAAGTGATGGCAAGATAAAGCACTTCACAAAGTACTGGTCTATCCTGGTCTCACCGTACCAGCTGGAGGGGAACTGGGCAACCCCTTCCACGGCCACATAACCCCCTTGTGGCCCCCTGACGTGTGCAAGTTGCAAAGGAAACAGGAGGAGGTGCTCATCCTCGGCCCTCCTCCTGGCCCCAAATTTGGTCCAGGAACAAGCAGAGTATGAGACGCAATTAGCAGCCCTGAGCTCTTAATGAAAACCCAGACATGTCCATAGCGATGACCTCAAATGGCAGCTGGCACTCAGGGCAGAGAGCAAACTGCACATTCAGGGAGCTGGTTCTCTAACCCCGGGCAGCTGTAACGTTAAGACAGTGGGTCTGCCCCTCCCAAGCTGCTCCTCTTCATTGAAAAAGAGCTACAGAACCAATTCCATGCTCAAGTGTGTGTGTCCAGGGGGACAGGGGAGTTTCTTGATGGAAAATAGCCTAAATTCGAATTATACTAGTGACGTGAGCCTCCCACGGCACATACAAGAACTCTCCTCCAAAGATAAAATATCCCATGCAATGCGGGCCTGAAGAAGCCGCACAATTAGGAGCTCCCGTATTACAAGCACTTTTGCGACTTTGGCAGTTATTTTCAGCATTTACCAGTTCCTAGTAACCTTTTTTTTTTCTGTCTTTTTGTCTTTTTGTCCTCTTAGGGCCGCACCTGCAGCATATGGAGGTTCCCAGGCTAGGGGTCTAATTGGAGCTGTTGCTGCCGGCCTACACCACAGCTCACAGCAACGCCGGATCCTTAACCAACTAAGCAGCGAGGCCAGGGATTGAACCAGCAACCTCATGGCTCCTAGTCAGATTCATTTCCGCTGCACCACAATGGGAACTCCCCTAGTAACTTTTATGGACAAATATTTACCAGTTACCAAAAACTTGTTGTGACAGCAAGAACATCATAACTTTTAAACAATGTTTCTCAGAAGATCCTTCTTTTAATCATTTTTTTTAACGTGTCTGAAAAGGGGGAAAAACTGGTAACAAAAACAGATACAGAGCAAAATAAAAGGTAAGATATTTTGAGAGAAATGAGAGCCATCAGGCCTCGAGATTTGGTTGAAACCTGGGAGTTACTGAGACAACGGAAATGCAAAAATTAACAAAAAGAAAATAGCATAGGCGTGGGGGGGGGGCGGTGAACATCCCTGGAAAGCTATTTCAGCTAAAAGACTCTCAGAAACACTGACTCTCAAAGACCTACCATTCAGCTTCAGTTGAGGTGTAGGAGGATTATTGTCACCGTCTCAGATACAATGTAGAAATGACTTAAGAAAAAGTTGGAGCTGCAACACCCTCGGGGCTTTTCAATGAACAAACACCACTTTGTAATAAGCTTTCTTTGCAAGTGAAGCAAAGGAAATGCTGAAAAACACTGCCACGGGCTGGTGTGATCGGGAAGTTCTCCTTCCCAGAAAAGAAAGGAAGATAACCAGGGGGCAAAGACACACTTAGTAGTTGTCTATACAGAGGGGCACCCAGGAAAGCATGTGACCAAGTGACCTACTTGAGAGGCCGCTTTAAGGGGAGGGGACAGCAAACAAGAAAATCTCCAGGGCCTCCAGTCCCAGGAGCAACCCTAGCACCAAACTGAAACTCCCAGCTCGGCCCCACTTCACCCTTCAGAAAAGGACAGCCTTTGTTTCCATAGAGAATAGTAAAAACTGCTGCTTCTAATGGTCCAGTATCTACCAAGGGCGATTCAGTTCCACAATCAGAAAAATCTCTTTAAGAGAAGTGTTTTAAGGCTCTCTCACTCATGGTGCGTGCAATGTGAACGAGAATAATAATAACAATGACAATGATGAAGTCTCAGGGATAGGGAAACCAAACAGAACCAGAACAACGGGTGACAGCTAAATAATCTTGTTTTAAAAGTTTCATAAATAAGCATATATTGTACTCCCTATGTTGTTCCTGCTCCTTCTTCTGCCTGACTGAATACACTATACAAGTTTTCATTTGAAGTAATCTATTAACATAAATAACCTGCAAAAGTATAACCCCTTTGCCTTCCTGGAAACATATGTATCTTAGCACTTTGGAAGCCAGATTTTGACTTTAGAAGAAAAACAATTACAAATTAAATACAGGACTTCTGATGAAACAGATTTAACCACGTTCCACAAGAAAAGTTAAAGCTTAAAATCTGAGAAATAATTTTATTTCAAGAATGTTCCTATTCAGAGGACAAAACCAACAATTTAAAGCTTACTCAAATACCTCGAGTTTCCACCCAAGTATCCAGTTACTAAACAGTAGATTGTCCCGCCCTGAAACATAATCACATTGTAAAAATCTAGAACTTACTAACTGCTGCCTCACTGACGCAACCATAAATAGTTGTCACTCGGGTTGTTTGCGACTTTTTTAAAAATCAAATCCATGCTGAAGCGAATAGAATTTAAGCCTATTTTCACGGCTACCATTCATGTTATACACCTTCTTTCACCCCCAAATCCTAACAGTAAACTGTAAGTTGTCTGTTTGACAAAAGGCCAACAAATGTAATAGTAAAAAGAAATCATTACACAAAGTTGTACAAATCAAGCTCAGAAGAGTAATGAACATTTACAAAGGCAGAAAGTAAATCGAATGTTGTAAAGAACTGTGGAAGCAGACGTTGGAAAGAAGGTATTTACATTCCTTTTAGACTGTACTAAGTCATTGAGGAGGTAAGGGTAAGAAATAGCACAGGGATGCTTAGCACGCAATGTTT
The DNA here is from genome assembly GCF_016906955.1 of Phacochoerus africanus. Taxonomy (NCBI): domain Eukaryota; kingdom Metazoa; phylum Chordata; class Mammalia; order Artiodactyla; family Suidae; genus Phacochoerus; species Phacochoerus africanus. The sequence continues at coordinate 150,361,349 of NC_062545.1, read as the reverse complement.
GGTATTATCCTCCAATCCTACTGCTCCCTTAAGGACCAGGTGTCTAGAAGGGCAGCACTTAAACCACCTTTGTTTTTCCTTTCATGGGATGCATTTTAAAAAACCAGTATCAGAGCCTGACTTTGGAACAGAAGTAACCCTGTAAACCTCGAACATAAAAACAATTACTATAGATACAAACTAGCACTCATGTCGTTTAAAAGTTTTTCTGCTGCTTAATGATCCCAAAATACAAAACCCAAGTTCTATCTATGTATTTACAAGCAAATTATTATGATCCTTAAAAAGGGGGGGGGGGAGCATTTATCAGTCACGTCTCCAGATCTAAAATCGGGCACGTGCTGACCTGCAGAACAAAGGCCACTTTGGAGCCCCGTACTGGAAGTGCGGAGGGAGGTCTGGCCTGTCCCCGGAGCTGCGGCTTCCGGCGCCGTGTGCCAACACCACCACTAGATGGCGCCGGCTCACAGCCCACGACCGGGTTCCCTGCACCCGCTCATCGTGTGTGGTCCGGGATTTCAGAAATCCGGCTGAGGAGGCATCTTCTTTTAAACAGCAGGTATTTATTAGCAAAAGAGGGACGCCCAGAACTTGCTGTAAACCCACGTCAATACAGCTGTGCTATTTCTCTTGAACCGACGTGATCCGTACAGAGAAAATGTAGTTGAAATGGATGCAAGGTCATCAAAAAGATTTTAAAGTGTCTTACATTCTGATATGTCTATTTTCAGGGGTTAACATGAGGAGGGCTTCAAACTAGTGATACACTTGAATTCGGTGGCTAAATTGAACTTGGATGAAATGATGCATTTATGGCATTCGACTTTGGGGGTAAGATTACAGGCAACATCTTCAAACGTCCTGTTTTTGGACAAAAACACACAGAAACCAGGTTTCAAAGGGGAAATAGCCCACATGGCCTGACCTTCCTCGTCTGTTATACACAGAACTTTATGTTAAAATCAACATTCTTTTCACTCCTGAGTCCTTGACACATGTGTCCTCAGATAAGGCGGCAGAGTGTTTCCAGGCACTGGGCAAGATTTGCTATCTGCATCCCACAAACTTAAACCTTTATGATGTCATGACGCTGACTCGACACAATAAACACGCCTCCTGGCTTCATCCAACATCCTCCCACCGATGTGGAACCAGGACTGTCCTGACCTTGTCCTGAGTTAACTGAACTACCAAGGCCTGAGCACAAGGTGGGAACCAGGGGGGAGGTTAATCAGGCAGCACCAGCTAGTTTGGCTGGTAATCTCACCCTCACCAGAAGCCAGCGTGGCTGCCATGATCCTGTAGCCTTTTATGGTTATACATGTATAAATGAGTATGAAATACAGAGATTTTCTCTATTGCTTCCACGAAGAGTTCAACCTACCATACGAATTTTAAATCTCACAAGTTTCACTCCACCAGAGACACTTAATGGAAAGAATTATTTCATGTTTTACTTAATAATTTAAGTAAACCTTCCCAAATCACATCGCTAAACTGTCTCTGGAATCTCAGGCAGGCTGCCCAGGCTTGCCGTACAATGGGTTGTAGTTACACTGTTGTTCATGAAAATGCAAAACAAAAACAAACCCTCAAAGCATAAACACATTTCTTCTTCATGAACTTCTTCATTCTTCGGTTTTCAGTTTTCTCTCCTTTTTTACATAAAGGGGAAATATTCCCCTTTGTTGCATAGCTTTAGTTTTTCTCCAGGTTTATAGCTCACCTTCAATTTAACAAGTTTTTAAAAAGTCCAGAAAAGAATTACAACCCAATGGAGCAATGCCACTCAGAAAAATCTTGGGAAAGCCCCAATTACGAACGTTTATTTTTTCAGTCCTTTAGTCATATTTCTATTTTGAGGAGTTACAGTGTCATATTTCTGTGACTGTTTTCCAAGAGCTCGGTTGGCTAACTGGGAGCTGTGAAGCTATGAATTAAAAATGTTGAAAGCTAAAGTAAAGGGTTTTCCGTCAAACTCTATCAACTGGGCTGGAAAAGAAAGGCCCTCAGCCCCGTCCCTCCACCTCCACTGGCCTGTCCCCAGCCTGGAGAGAGATCCGGAGCAAAGGGGAAGGGGCCGGCCACCTCTTCCATTCAGGCGGGAGCTTCACGCCACGCTCAGCTCTGAAGGGTGATACAACATCCATACTCCTTGCATGGCTGCAAGTGGGCAGCTGTTCCATGGGGATGTGCACGTGCACGTTGTAGGAGGGGGCGGTGGCCATCCCGGGGTGGGGACAGCTCTCTGAGGACCCATTTTGAGGACACAAAAGCCACATCTCAGTACCCAGTCTTCTACTTACTAAAGACGTCATCTTGGTCGCAAGTAATTTATTTGCTCCTCAGATAAAGCCCAGGAGTGGCTTCGATGCTGCTCGGAATTCAGTAGGGAGCAGAGTACACGTATCCCCGGGGGGGGGGGGGGCACTGCTGATCATCAACCTGCGGACAAGTGAACTCGAACTTGAGGGTGAAAGCAGCAGCCCAGACACGTACCGTCACCAGAAGGTCCCTCTGCATCACTGCTCTGCTGTCCTGAGGTGTCTACGAGCTGCTCTCCCTCGGCACCCACATGATCCCCTGAGGGACAGGGACCCACGCTCTCCCCAGGACACCAAGTTAGGCCCGGACTAAAAGCCCGGCATGATGGGAGACGGGAAGTGATGGGAAAAATCACCCCTGCTCTGAGCGTTTAGGTTCTGTTCTCTAAACCCACTTTTTAAGAACAGCAGCCACTGACACTGTTCCTTCTCTGACCTAAAAAACACCTTTTCCAGGCTGCTATGTCCCCGTCACCCTCCATTTATAACTTCCACTTCTCTCCAAATGCTGACAGCTTACAGGTGTGCTCAGGACTGAAAAGAACTACTGATCCTGGACGCAGAGCTGGCGCCAGGATAAAGCACATTCACAGACGGAGTGTGTCCGTGGCCGGTATTTCTCCGCAAAGCTGCTGAGTCACCCCAGGGCCGCCCTGGGCACTGCCGCTGAGCCCGCACCCTCTCCTGTCTGTCTGGATCCTTCCCTCCTCACAGGCACAGAGGTGGCATGCATGCACGCCAGGCACGTGTGTGAGATGCACGTCCGCCTTGCACACACGGTCCCAAGTACACGCGCAGGCTCACACACTCAGTTTCCCACAGAAGCATCGAAGTGTGTTTGGGCTGGAGGGTCACCCAGGGGCAGCCACTGCCCAACCAGATAATTACACACGTGACCCCGAGTCTGAGAATGCGCTCCTTTTCCCACAGCCAGATGATTACAAAGTCCAGAACTCAAACCCCAATGAATACACCATTCTTTAAAAGGAGAAAATGTGTGTGTGTGTTGAGGCTATTTTTAAAAGCTGAGCGCATCAATTCATCCCCTTAAAAACCTCAAGTGGCCAAGCACAGGCACCACCATGAACTAAACACGTGGGGATCACAGGGTCCCTTCTAATTTCTTCTACTCACGGACGTCTCTCAATGTCTTGATTTCTAGAAAACACACGCTAAAACTAACACACCTAACTGTAAAAGAAAAATAGGAAAAAGTTCTTATTTTTAGAGTCTGGGCAAAAATTATATAGTCACACGCCATCGTGGCTGTGTCTTCAGAACCACAGCTGCAGGCGGAGCCCTGCGGTTCCCTGCACCACAGTCATGGCCACCACTCGGCTAAAGGCCATGTGCTCTTCTACAAGTTCCCGGGATGCAGCCAGGACCCCAGGCCTGGGGCCGACATGGTGACATCTGCGCTCTGCCAGGCAGGGGACAGGTCACCAGGACAGAGACCTCAGCCTCCACTCACCTCCCCCGCCCACCGCCAGCAGCTTTGGCAAGGCATCCTGAACTTATCTGAAACAGCTCGGCTGATGTGTTCTAACAGTGGCTCGATCACAGTTAACAAGCCACAGGGAAGCATCTCCCCGTTAGACAACCACAGTCATAAATCCCTCTGTATTTTTAGGAAACGTCCCCATGTCTGTCTATGACTCACTCACATAGCACACAGTGAACACATGTGGTTTTAACCACAGAGCTTCACTGCTGGATTTGAGCAGGGCAAAGGCCTGTCACGCTCCCCAATCTCTGGTGCCATCAAAAGCTCCCTGGGGCTCGGATCCCACCTGAAACCCACTGGGTGACGGCAGGCCTGGTCCTTGCCCACTAGACCGCACAGCACAGTACTGTCACTCCAGTGCCCCTCCCAGCCCCACATGGAAGGTCCACAGAGGGCTGCTGACGTCTGCCTGGGGCTCCATCTCCAGCCGCAGGACAGCATCACTGAGCAGGACAGGCCTCTGCTTCAGGACGGCCACCCCCGGCTGCCAGCTCTTCAGGTCACAATAACCCCGAGCAAGTTGTCCCTGTGTGTGGACACCTGACTCCTTCACTGCCAGGTAACTCTCACCTGCTTCTGCACCCGAAGCCTCAGTTCATCTAATTCTTAAAGCAAGCATCAAAGCCTGTGAAAGCAGTTCTCAGGCCTGGCCATGCCTTCCTTTCCAAGCCAGTCCCTCAGTCTTGCTAACGCATCTGCATGGATGGGAGTTTCTAGGCTTTTGCTGCAGCTTTTTTGTAGACCCAGCAGATGGACAAATTCCCAGGTGTCAGCAACACTCCTTCACCACCAGCAGCGAGCCCCCTCGAACCCGGACAACCCCTTCTCAGAGTCAGAGACATGGAGCCCTAAGCCTGAGGTGAGACGGCAGCCCAGTGGCCCGCTCAGCTCCAACCTCATCCCACCTGGGTGGCTCAGATACCAAAGCCTGGGGGCCCCATCAGTAAGACCCACCTGTTGGAACCCAGTTCCAAGCGAGGGGGCCAAGGTGTGAACCCAGAGCCTCACTCCCCTCTCAATAAAATAGGCTGACACCTCCTTCCTGAGGGGCTGAGACCAAAATCAATAGGACACCAGCCCCAACAGCCAGCCCCCTCATAGGGGCTGACACCAGCGGAGCCCTCTGTCCACTGTGTCAACCCAGGCAGTGCGGCCACCACCCCCGCCCAGACTCTCTTAGCCTTTTTATGATAAAACAAATCACAGATTCAGAAAATACACAAAATGAGTGCACAGTTTAATAGGTACTCTAAGGCAAAGCTCTCGTGACCACAACCAGGTCAAGAAACAGATGTTGAACCCCCGTAAGCCCCTCCCAGTGGCTACAGAGCCCACCCCCCCCCCCCCCCCACCTACCACCCACGGGTTGTGTAGCCACCACTGCTGTGTTACCGATGCCATTCTGCAGGTCAACCCTGGGAACCGGCCTGGCCACGTATGTTTTTACTGATGTGTCCTTCCTGTCCTGGTGGCCGCAGGCGCTCTCACTCTGCCCTCCTCCTAACACTGTTTTGACCTGTGAGCTCCCACCCGCCACCCCTCAATCTTGCCCTCCTGGTGTGATCAGCACGTTCTTTCATTCTCAGCATCTGTGCCACTGGCCAGGCTGCCATCTCTGAAACGGTCCAGGCTGCCTCTCCCGCGAATGCACTGGGTGACCAGGAGGAAGGGTCGCACCAAAACCGAGATGAGGCTGAGGCTGCATATTCTGGGAGGTGAGGGGATCTGGACCCCCAGGAACAAAGGTGGAAGAAAGAGGGGATATGCTTCGGTTTCCGATGACCTATAACAGTGGCCTTGCTACTGCTACCAGGACACAACCCTAACAACACACCACGGCCGCCCGAGGTGGGCCAGGGGATCCCAGCAGAGCTGCAGGAGGGTGTGAGCAGAGCTGCTTCCCGGGACCCTCCCTCTTGTGTCATCCATCGCCCCCCTCCCTGGTCTCCCAGGATCGAGGGTGACCCAGCTCCCAGTGAGGTTCACAGGGTTAGAAAGAACATACAAAGCAGAACACACCTGAAGATGGAGGTGCAGACAGCTGTTGTCACAAGTAGGAAGCTGACACCAGGATGCACCAGCATCACCCCCAAAACCAAGAGGGGCCAAGAGAGCCGATGGGGACAAGTGTGAGAGCAGGCGTCAAAGCTGACAAGTGTGCACGTTTCCAAGCTGGTCATCTTCTGCTCTCTCACCAACTCAAACAAAATGCCCTCTACAGAGCTGTCCTGGGAACCCCAGGAAGGTGCCACTGCGGGGGACAAATCTCCCGTGAACGATTTAGTGTCCACATTTAATAATCTGCCTTCCTCACACCGGAAGTAAGGTCACTATAAATACTGGGACTCAAGAGCTTTGATAATAGCTCTGCTAAAGGAGGCCAACCACCCATTCATAGGCCAAAGCCAAGTACACAAACAGTTAGAGACCTTCAGAAAACAGAGAGCTAAGAAATGTTAAAATAAAATTAGAATCCCAATTTGGAATTTAGGATCAACAGGTACACACCACTATATACAAAGAGATAATCAACAAGACAATCACTCAATCCTATTGTATAGCACAGGGAACCATATACACTACCTTGTAATAGCTGATAAGGGAAAAGAATCTGAAGAAGAATAGATGGATGGATAGACGGATGGATGGATGGCTGGATCACTGCAGTATACCTGAAACACTGTACATCATCTATATTTCAATTAAAAAAATAAAAATAAAAGTCAGGAGTTCTCTGATGGCCCAGGAACTTTTGAATGCAGCAGGTTTGGTCAAAAAGAACTTAAAAATTTAGGAGTTCCCGTCGTAGCTCAGTGGTTAACGAATCCGACTAATAACCATGAGGTTACAGGTTCGATCCCTGGCCTCACTCAGTGGGTTAAGGATCCGGCGTTGCCATGAGCTGTGGTGTAGGTCGCAGATGTGCCTCGGATCCCATGTGGCTGTGGCTGTGGCGTAGGCCGGCAGCTTCAGCTCCGATTCAACCCCTAGCCTGGGAACTTCCATGTGCCGCGGGTGCAGCCCTAAAAAGACAAAAGACAAAAAAAATTTTTTTAAATAAATAAATAAAAATAATAGTTAAAAGTCATAAAAGTTACCATCTCAGAGGAATATATAGAAGATGATTGGAGATATACATACACATCAATTTCCAATATAAGCAAATACAAGCACATACACAGCCCAGAAAAAGAGTCCAGAGAAGAAATATTTCAGGACAGGTTAAAATTTTCCCTAACAGGGCTGTTCACTCCATTTCCTCTGCATGGGTATGTACTGCATAAAAATTATTTTTTTCGTAGCACAAGGATACTAGAGTAGAACTCTTTGATGACCTGATTTTTATTACTGAATTTAATGACAAAAACTTCCTTATCCAAATTAATTGAAATGCATCATCAAAACTAATAAAATTCTATCTCTTAGCCTCGCCCTCAGAAGACCATGGGAACTGGTACGACCACCGTCACAATGAATCTGCCGACTGAAATTAAAAAGAAAAAAAAAGGAGTTCCCATCGTGGCTCAGCAGAAATGAATCCAACTAGGAACCATGAGGTTTCAGGTTCGATCCCTGGCCTCGCTCAGAGAGTTAAGGATCTCTCGTTGCTGTGAGCTGAGATGTAGTCGCAAGTGCGGCTCGGATCTGGCGTTGCTCTGGCTCTGGTGTAGGCCAGCAGCCACAGCTCCGATTAGACCCCTAGCCTGGGAGCCTCCATATGCCATGGGAATGGCCCTAAAAAGACAAAAGACAAAAAGAAAAAAAGAAAAAGAAAAAAAAGCTCTAAGATCATTTTGAAGTATTTAGGGGGGAAAAGGCAGGCAGCTGAATATCATGTGACGAGTCATTATTTTCCTGGTAAGAACAATTCCATTCACACACCAAAGGTGATGACACCCAGTAAGACAGCAAAAGCTGCCTCTGCCCTCCTTGAAATGGAGTCTCTGGAAACTGAGGGAGGGCACCTCCCACTTACCTTGCAGCCCTGTTTGGTTGTCCCTGTACCCAAACCAACCAGAGGGCCTGGTGGGTCTGGAGGGAAGTGGCCAGGGCTGGCACTGTCAGCTGGGGGGTGTGGGGGCTCACCCCTGGGGGTCTCCTTCAGCAGAGAGAACTCTGGAATGTTCTGGGAGCCCTTCCAGGAGGCCCAGTCTAGACCAGGCCCCCTCAAACCCTGCAATGATTCTCCAACTCCCTGTAATGGATCCTTCTTACTTGAAGTATCTGGAGCAGTTTCCATGTCCTGCCCTGAACCCTGACAACTAAAACTGCCTGGTCTGTGAAAGGGAAAAAACTCTGACTCTGAAAACTTCAAATCATTTTGCTAAGAGGGTAGTTTTTCTCGTCACATTAATTCCTGGAGTCGAGGATACCATCCCCACCTGTAGGTGATTTGTGAGTCAGGACAGAAGAAGGGGAGAAACCCTGGAATCAGACATGTATCCAGGCTTCCTCTCCCCAAATTCACCCCATCTTGACGTGTGCAGCTCACACCCGATCAGCAGAATCTCCCAAAGGAAAACTGCCCATGATTTCAGGTCGGAGGTGATTAAGTAAAGCAAGGTGCAAATGTCCATCCACCCAACTCTCAGCCAGGGCAGCAAGGTGGGCGCCCAACAGCCTACCTGGATCTTTAAGATGCCTGAGCCACAACCTGTATTCCAACCTATTGAGTATCATCAGCCAAAGTTACCTTTTTAATTTTTCTTAGATTGTCTATACCCAAAACAGGTTACCTACCACATTAGCATTGACACATGTTAAAGAACTCTGGATCCGGCCAAACTGGCTTAGAATCATTTCTTTGTGTGAAAGGTAAAATAAGTCAGTAGATTCTAATTCTGTTTCTAAAGGATGGTCTTAATCTTTGAAAAGATGTCACAAGAAGGATGTGCATCTGCCATTTCTGTTCCCACTAAACATCTGATACTAAACACACCATGACCCTGGCTTTTTGTCCTTGTTCCAAATGAAGTGATATATGTACACACAAGTCTGTGTGTCCACAGAGAGAAATACATGGTTACACAACATACACACACTCACACACTCACACATTCTTATATGAAATGTCTCAGCACAGTAGCTCAACCATGGGGTCCAGGATGGAAAACAACCAATGAGAGCTGGCTGGGTGGACCCTCACAAGCGAGACCAATAAAGAAGGGGGAAGGTATGACTACCAGCAGTGCAGTGATCTGGTCCCATAATGACTTAACTCTGACGAGGGTGCAACAACCCTGGTCTGGGCTTGGACACCTGGCTCACTCCACCCAGGGCCGATTTTCCTAGCCAACACCCAGCACTCTGAGTGGCAGGGCAGGGATGCAGGACCAGGATACCTACTCAGGAGGAGTCTTCCTCATTGGAAAAAAAAAAAAAAGTATTTTTGAAGATACAATTTCCCTCCATCTTACATTCTTCCCAAGTTGCCTCTAGATAAAAGAATGCATACTCCTGTCTCCACTCTCCCTCTCCCTCCTCCAAACGAATCTCCAGCTACAGTTGTCGTTAAAAGCAAGCAGAGAGGACAGAAGGAGGAGGCAGGGAGCTCCACGCTTGGCCAACGTGACTCAAAGACCCCCCTAAATAACCTGGAGAACACAGGGTCAGGATGGCCTGGGATCCTGAGAAATAAACAAATTTTCAAAACACTTCTCAGCTTGCAACCATTTGCTGGTTGCTGTAAAGTTTTGAGATGAAACTTGGCAAAGGGTCTCGGTGAGATGCCTTTGAACTCTGAATGTTTCCAACGACACAGTGGTTCATCTGGTCCCTCTTCCCAACTTCAAAGAGAGGCTCGCGCTGTCCCTGCAAGGGCACAGAGCTGGGAGTGTGGCTTCACCTCCCATGTTCTACTCTCCACTCCTCTCAGCTCTTGCAACCTTTTATTAACCTACGAAAATGTGGAGCCCAAAGCCAGCAGTCCAACTCCAGGAATCCTGAGATACTTTTTTTTTCTTTTTGTCTTTCGTGTGTGTGTGTGTGTGTGTGTGTGTGTGTGTGTGTGTGTGTGTTTTCTTGAGCCGCTCCCACAGCATATGGATGTTCCCAGGCTAGGGGTCTAATCGGAGCTGTAGCCACTGGCCTATGCCAGAGCCACAGCAACACGGGATCCGAGCCACATCTGTAACCCACACCAAAGCTCACAGCAATGCCAGATCCTTAACCCACTGAGCAAGGCCAGGAATCGAACCTGCAACCTCATGGTTCCTAGTCGGATTCGTTACCACTGCACCACAACAGTAACTCTCCTGAGATACTTTCAAAATCTGAAGACTCCTCTGCCTTCACCCAATCTGAAAACATTCGTGACTTCTTGTCTTTACCAAGGAGATCCCAGGCAATGCATCAATTTCTCTTAACACCTGCTTTGTTAAAATATTTAAATAGGTACAAAATCCAAGTATGACTTTAACCTATCCCATTAAGTAAGCCTCAATGAAAACATGTTATCTTAGAATTTACATCTGACATTTCTTTGCTATTTAAAGCCAAGAACTAATAAAACTTGAAAGGATTTTTTTTTATCCCTTTTTGGTGTAATTAACTGTATTAACTTGGTAGCTTTCAATTAGGAAAAAAAAACACTGCACTGAAGATTTTATTATCCCTAAAAAAATAAATAAATAAAACTGCATAGTTCCTTTTATGGAATTTGTGTTGTCACTGAGTTTCTGTATATGTTTCAGAAGTTCCTAAGTCAATATTTACATCATCTCAGCCTCTGAAAGGAAATGATATTTAAATACTCCAAGGACAAAAGAGTGTTCGCCTAATTAAATATGAAATCGACAATTTTGCTAGTTTTCAAGTTGCAAAGGTTTCTCAGCCTGGAGGTCAAATACAATTGTGAATTTATTTAATTACACTATAAGCCACATGTTGGTAAAAATAAATGTGTCAGTAACACATAGAACTACTCTTTCCCAATGCTATGGGGTCCCTAACACATTGCTTCACTGCTGAGGTCATCTTTCCTTAACAGTAACTCACTCAGATCTGCCTGAAACAAACTAGCTAAAATACAAAACAAACTAGCAAAAATATGAAAGTTAAAAAAAAAAAAAAAAAGGAAAAAGAAGACTGTGTTGTTTGGGATTAGCCTTCCATGTGAAAAAAAGAAGTAAAGTGGACAGGAAAATCTTTGTTTTCTTTTGGCCGCACCTGAGGCATGTGCAAGTTCCAGGGCAGGGAGCAAATCCATGCCACAGCAGTGACCCGAGCCGCTACAGTGACAATGCTGGATCTTTAATGACCATGGAGGAACTCCAAAAACAAAAATCCTTTAGTAACCACTTCATTCAAAATGTAACTAATCTCTACTTTCTCTTTGAAAACGTACAACCTAGTGCTATGCAAGAGAAAAATGAACAACTGCTTTAAAAGTGTACAAGGAATGTGGCTGTAAAGTCAAAAACTGAACAAGTGCTGACAGGCCCCGTTTGCTAGGAAGCAAGGAGAAAAACACCTTTCTGCTGGAGGTGATCGCAGAAAGGACACACCGGAGGAGGCAGAGGCTGCAGAGTGGGACAGGATGCAACCCAGGGCCTCGCTGCCCAGGTGAGAAACGAGATGCAGAAAGTCTACGGACAGTCAGCATTCAGACGGGGCTAGAACCCCAGCCCCACAGAGCTCCCTGAGGGCTTCACATAGCCTCACAGACAAAGGCCATCGGCTGGGAGAAGACACAGAATCACAGCCACTCCCAGGCTGTCACTTCAGTCTCTCTGAGCCCAGGATGAGTTACATCTCCAGTCTCCAGACCCTGGGGACACGAGCTGTCCAGAACCACACGCTGCACTGTCCATATAACCTCCTCACACACTAAGGTTAAAAATGGGCTACAGATCTACTATTTGTCCTATGTGTGCAGGTGTACATGTACATACACTCATACAAGCGCTGAGGGTGTTGAACTTACACCTGTATAAGGACTGTAGCCAAAGGAGAGGCGCAGGGAGGCAGAGCTAGACCAGACACTCCGTCACAGTTATCTCAGTGGGAATGTCACTTTTCCTCTTTTCCTCATCTGCATTTTCTACAATGATTCCATTGTGCGTAATATAAAAATATAGAAACATTCATAACATATACTATAAAAATAATAACCATTTCATAAACAGCATCTTCCTACTTTTTTTTTTTTTTTTTGAGCCATGTCTGTAGCATGTGGAAGTTCCCAGGCCAGAGATCAACTCCATGCCACATGCCACAATGTTGGGTCCTTAACCTGCTGCACCACCGGGGAACGCCTCTTTTTTTTTTTTCTTTTTATCTTTTTAGGGCTGCAACCACAGTATATGGAGGTTCCCAGGCTAGGGGGCCAAAGTGGAGCTGTAGCCATTGGCCTACGCCTCAGCCACATCAACACCAGATCCAAGCTATATCTGCAACCTACACCACAGCTCAGGGCAACACCAGATCCTTAACTGAGTGAGGCCAGGGATCAAACCTGGATCCTCATGGATACCAGTCAGATTTGTTTTCACTGAGCCACAATGGGAATTCCAGGAACTCCTCTTCTTACATTCATTAATGCCCAGATGCCAAGGAACCACTGCTGTGTGAGAGGCACCTGGACCAGAGAGACAGCCCGGCCTCCCGTGCCCAGCCTGGCAGAGGTGTCAACCCCAGGCAGGTAAGGATGATGGCCAGGCTCCCCCGGCGATCCAACACCACCAACAGCTCCAGGGGCAATGACAATATGTGTTTCGCATTTGCTTAATATTTGCATTTCTGTAGTTTTTCATTCTTAGGATCACTGATGGCTGCTCCCATTTCCTTAGAATCTGGGCTGGACTTGCAGTGTAAGGAAGCCCGCATCCTACCTCTGACCACAAACGTCAACAGTCAGAAGCTGTGATGTCCTTCACGGTACCTGACTCCTACTCATAACCCTGCCCCCCGCCTCCTGCACATCTCACCACATACCTGGGGTCCAGAAAAGCAGTCTGTCCAACTGCTGAAACCGTGGGAGAAAACCCAACCACCTGAAGTCACGGTCATAAACATTCTCATTTTAAGGGCAGATCTACTATTTCGAGAAGCACTTATGTGTGAGGAAGGTGAGAAGCAGGTCAGGTTACATTACTTCATAGAAAAACTGTGAATACCTAAAAAATAATTTCTAAAATCTGAGAAATGACCAAAAGAGCCTGGGCAAAAAAGAAATTCCTATGGCTATAAAAGTTCATGTTTCTTTATATTCCCTTAAAATGCTGGGGGTTACACCCCTGGAAGTGTTTTTTATCCTCGGCAGTGAAGCTGCCAGACTTGGCCCCAGAAGGATACCTGACCCACCGATCGCTTTAGGTTACTGAATTCCCAAAGACTGTGGTGATCTTTGGAAGACACTAATAACAAACCAAAACATGTGTGGTGATCCCCATCCCCCACCTCCAAAAAGATAAATAGACCCAACTGTGACAAATCTGAAGGTCAAGTGAGGTGCAACCAAGGTCAGTGAGACACTACTGTCATGTATGTCACCCACGATCGGTGTAGATAGTTGACTCAGAGATGTTCAAATGTGATGATGGCTTGGGAGTCACCCTGAGTTTAGGCTGAGGCACGTCGGAAAGGGACGGAGACAACGTGAGGTGACATTCAATGTGTCATAAACCATGAGACAAACGAGGGGACCGAACAGCACAGCTCTGGCCTGCTGCTGCTCTCCTGGCTGCCCAGGCAGGTGGCCTGGCTCATATGCTGGCAGCACAGGAGCATAAAGTGGGCTCAGGGGATGGAGACAAACCTGGCAGGTCCCATGTCAAAGCTCCCTGGTTTAAAGGACAGGTCCTGGGCCCTCCAGCTCCACCTTGTCTCAGGGCTGAACAAAACCCAGCCTGAGCCCCTGGTGGGTTCTGTTCCAGCTAAGCTGCCACCTGCTCCCTCCCCTCTGTCCTCAGAGTAACGTTGTGTGGGACCACTCAAGGCAGGGGCTGGCTGGATGGACACGAGGGCACAGGAGTTCCACCCTCTCCAAATGGCTGGTGTCTTTTCAAGGCACCCAAGCGGGATCAAGAGATGTAAATAAACCAATGAAATTTTCCCAAGCATGCTAATGCATCATGAAATAAGGAATATTCTAAACTCACAAAGTGCTGCCTACATTCTGGCAACACTTGACATTGTTTTGATTTTACTTATAGTAAAATAGTATGCACTGTGCCACAGAATATGTATTTCCAAAGGCGAAAGGAGTTTTTGAAGACATTGCCATAGATCTTAGTCACATGGGGGTTTGGCACCCACACCATCCTGGGTCTTTCTGCCTCATGCATGGATCCAACTGTATAGAACTTTGCCCATCTTAAGGCAGGACTGCTTTTTTCATCTTAAAAACTGTTTCATGCACCAGATTATCAAAGATTATTATTGTTATTGTAAATAAAAGTATAGCTACCTGAGCACTTTAAGGTAAATCCCAGCAAAATTCAGCTGAATTATTCTACATGTTAATAATGTCAACCTGGTGAGTTCCCATCATGTCTCAGTGGTTAACAAACCTGACTAGGATCCATGAGGATGAGGGTTCAATCCCTGGCCTCACTCAGTGGGTTAAGGACCCAGCATTGCCGAGCTGTGGTGTAGGTCGCAGATGCAGCGCCAATCCCTGGCCTGGGACCTCCATGTGCCACAGGTATGGCCCTAAAATAGCAAAAAATAAAAATAAAAAAGAATGCCAACCTGGTCTTTTGGTGGCATCAATCACAACGCACTAAGTTACCACCTTCAGGTGGAGTGTGGAGGGTACATCCTAAGTGAGCTGAGGAGACACTTCATGGAGAAAAGCAAGGGGACAGCACTGTCACAGCCCCATCAGGCGGTGTCTGTCCACGCTCAGAGCCGCGGCTCTGGGCGGTGGGGCGGGGGGCGGGGGGGTGTCTCAGCACCTCAGGCAAGGGTGAAGCACGTGCCCTCCCCCCAACTCAGCTCGCAAGGCCGATTGTGGAACAAGCAGGAAGCAGACAGGAGCATGGCTGTCCCTAAGACCCCGTGACTGGGGACTGACCTTCTGGAAGCTGAGGAATCAGAGAGGCGGGTCAATGCAACAGTGAAAACAAGTAGGGTTGCAAATTAAAAGAACTAAGTCCAAGGCAGTTCTAAGGCTATAGAGCTGCCTCTGTGTTTATGGGGAGAGGGACGGGAGACGCCCATTGAATGGGAAGGATCATGGACCAGACACACCTGCGTGTGCAGACCACTTCCATGGTGGTGAGGAGGTTGAGCAAGGTGACCTTGACCTTGGGGAGAGGAGAGCTGTGTTTCCAGGCCCACCAAGGAAAGGACAAGCTAACACAGTTTAAACCACAGTCAGGAAAGGCAAGAAGGAAAACTCGAATTATAAAATAGGGCAAACTGGAAAAATAAAACTATCTGATGTAATTCTCCTCTGCACGCATCTTTAAGACAAGCAAAGACAATTCTTGTTTGCACCTGGCTGGTGGAGTTTTACCTAAAGAAAGAGACAAGAGATCTTCTCAAAATCTTAAGTAATTCTCCAGCTAAATATCTCATCATCCCACTTCCTGGGTCAGCATGGAAACCTGTGCTGAGCGCACCTGCACTTTGACTGGGATGTTTCGAAATGCCAGGAGTCTGACCAACTGCAGGTGACCCTCCAGCAAGGACCAGTGAGAAAGGACACTGCACGGGGGCTCATGTGCCATCTCTCCCAGGAAGGGCCGCCAGCAGGAAAACAACTGTGGCCTTTTACAGGCTGGAAAAGGAGAAGTTACAGGGCTCAACAGGTTCTCAAGTTTTGGGGGAGAGGGACACCGACCAGTCCCTCCCACATGTTCCCCCAAATGCTGCCCTGATGGGACCTGGCAGGACCTTGCCTCAAACACCACATGAGCAACAAGACAGGACAAGAGTCTGTTGGCAGGAGACAAGGCGTCACCTTTGAGACACCTTCAGGTGGAGTCAGGGCCTTCTGCTGACTCAAGAAGGCCTTATCGCAAGGTAAGACCAGCTTCCAGAACTTTCTAGCTCAATTATAGACCAATCTTTAAAAATGGACTAGAGATCTCTGCATTTTCTGTTAGGTCAGAGAGATGGGAGAAGCCCACTGATTTCAGGACTGAATTTTAGAAGCCCACTAAATTCAGCCCATGATTTCAGGACTATTTGCATCATGGAATCTACAGCTGGTACATCAGTAATTCTTCGACGGTTCAAACCCAGGAAGAAGGACTCCCAAGAAGATGGTGATCTGCCAGACCTTCTTCACACATATGTACAGAATATTTTTTAACCAAAACTCAATGAGAGTAGATCGCTCCCTCTCATTCTTTCTCTCTCTCCTCTCTCTCTCTCTCTCTCTCTCTCTCACACACACACACACACACACACACACACGCGCGCGCACAAGCGCAAGCGCAAAATCAATTCAGAATCAGAGAAAATACTTCCAGTAAATGAATCACTTCAAGAGCAGAACCTAATTCCTTACACTGCTTGGCGAGAGGGGTCATCAGTCCTGGGTCATTACTGACTATTACTGTGTGGATCACAGGCCACAGAGCATGTCCCACTGGGACTACAGGACACCTCTGGACTTGTGGACAGCCTAGGTCTGGAGCATGGTCTAAAGGAGCCTTGAGTCTCTTTTTATTTTGAATTAAGGAGACAGACCCACACGTATCAGGCAAGTTTCAGGGTTAGGCCTGGAGTCTTAATAACATCTTAACTCTTACCAGATTCTTCTTGGGGGCATTTGCCAGGGTCTCACGAAGTCAGGGAAAAGCTGTGACCCCATACACTACGTTCACCATGGAATCCTGCCACCCCACCACGAAAGAGCACCATCCTAAGAGATGGCCCACAGACTCCACCTACATTCCAAAGACAACAGAACTTTCCACTCTGATGATGGATGTCTGTGCCAGAGAGGCAGCCCTCGAAGCGTCATTCTCTAAGACATATTTCAGGAAGTTTCAAAGACACGGTCCCTGCATGTTGTACAGCACACTCAGATGTGTCCCATCGTCCTGACTTCAGAAACTCTGCGGAACATTGCTGTCCCAGAAAAATGCTAAGATTTTTTTTTTTTTCCCATCAAGCAAACAGATGAAAGGCAACTTTTGTTTTTCTCTGGAATCTTTTCTTCCACCGGCACTGCTCTGACCCTCAGGAGGGCTAAAGCACATGTTTAAAGCATTAACACATGTAAACTACAGAAGGAGGGCAGTTCCCCCAGAAGACCCTCCCCTTCTCTCCCTCAGCTAATCATCCTTCATTCTTTCACATGTGAGGTCACAGCATCTCTGCCTGGTCTAGTAGTAACCAGACTGCTGCTAAATAGGCCAACTGGCAGGCCGGGAAACAAGACCAGACACTTCCTCGGTGCCCTAAAATAACCACCAGCCAAAAGATTTACCCAGAGACTCCTACCAGCTAACACACAAGGCAGCCAGGAAATCTGAATTCCAGACCTACAAGTAACTTTTAGCATAAGTATATCTCACACATTACATGGAACATACATATACCAAAAAAATATATTTGATGTGTAGCTGAAAGTTAACAAATTTAACAGGCATCCTGTGTTTTTTATTTTCTAAACCTCTAATGTGTTCTCCTCTAAACAGACACATTATTTACATATATGACTTCAAAGGAAGCACTGTGTGAGTTAGCTGCATGGTCCCCAAAAAACATGCAAATGCTGATGTAAATGCCAATCAAGAAGAAAATTACTAATCACGTATATGTAGTTATTCATTTACGGAGCAGAACCAAATGCATTCATGGAAAATGGAGGAGAAAGCATTATTACCCTCAAAGGACCCATACCACAGGGCATGCAGTTAACAAAAGAGCAGTCTCTACTGTGATAGGACCTCCCGTGGCCTCAGTGACGCCAAAGGTCCCTCCTGTCTAGAGGGTACCTGCCAGCAGCACCTCACTCCTGCACCCTCTCTGGGCAGATGCTCAGAGGCCCTCCCCACCTCCCCAGGCCTGCTGCGGGGCTGGGCTGGGCTGTGGGGCAGAACACAGCTGGGGAGGGGACCGGCGGGACATCCAGGAGCCAAGGAGAGAAGGCACCCAGCTTTAGCAGGTGCAGGGCAGTCCCCACCCTCCCTTCCAACCGTCCCACCTGCCTTCTGTCCAACTCTTGACATCTGCAGTCACTTGGCTTCAAGACCTACAATTGGTACATCTTGAGAAAGTTTCCTTGAATCCCTAAACCTCAGGCTCTCCATATGAATTTGAGACAAACATCCATACCCCACTGGGTTAGAATGGTTTACCATGCCTTCAGATGCTGGGCAAAGAGGGCAGCACATGGACAGTCGTATATAATAAGGTTAGTACCTCAAGCCAGAGGAGAAAACACTGATGACTGAATAAATTATGTTGGAAAAAACTAGAGCCCAATATGGACAAAATATGAAAAGGCCTCATGAAATACATTAGAAGTCCCACATGCTTAAAGCAATCTAAATACAGTAAATGTAATAAAGCAGACTCACTTCATTCAATGAAAATATTTTAACAGTAGGGAAGGAGATGCTTTTCTAAGTTGAGTGTAAAACCGAAGAACCACAAGGGAAAAAAATGACAATACTGACTTTTTAGAACTTCTACAGTAAAAGACTTTATAAAGTCAAAAATCAAATGGAAAACTGGGAGAGAGTCCTTAAAGCTAACAAAGAAAGACTCATGGCCACAATACATAAAGAGTTCCTGTAAATTAATAAAATTATAAAAATGTGCAAAGTGCACAAACAGGTAAATGACACGAGAAATACCAATGGCCAGCAAACATGATACTATGCTTAGTCTCCCAGAAACCATAAAAAATGGAGATTAAAGCAATAAAAATAAAGCATTTCTCCTTTTTTGGCAGTGACTACAGATCATGTATAACACCCAGAATGGTTTAAGGCCTGGGACAAAGGACCCGCTCATAAACTGCTGGTGGATATGAAGATATGACAGTCAATTTGACAGAATCTCCTGGAACATAAAATGTGCAGATCCCTCAAAGCAGCAATTTCATTAAAGAAATCGATCATGAAATTCTCCTAAGTCTTCTCAGCCAATCTACTATGGCTCTATCTGTAATGAAACCTGGGAGAAACCTTCCATGTCCAACAACAGGCAAATTAAGTGTGACCCCATTCCCTTTTCAGCGGGTTGGGAGGGAGGCTGAGGCACTCTGCACATGGAGGTTTCCAACACTCGATGTTTGCTGGAAAAGCAAATTGCACAAAAATACAAATAAAGTGATCTTATTAAATATCAAAACAAGAAAAAAAATATGTACACATATATACCACGTATGCAAATGCTCTTTAAAAACCTCAGGGGAATTCCTGTTGGAGCGCAGAGGGTTACGAACCCAACGAGGGGGAATTCCTGTTGGAGCGCAGAGGGTTACGAACCCAACGAGGATCCATGAGGATTCGGGCTCAATTCCTGGCCTCGCTCAGTGGGTGAAGGATCCAGCTTTGCCACGAGCTGTGGTGTAGGTGGCAGATCTGTGGCTTGGATCCCATGTTGCTGCAGTTGTGGTGTAGGCTGGCAGCTGTAGCTCCAAGTTGATCCCTAGACTGGGAACTTCCGTATGCCGTGGGTGCTGCCCTTAAAAAAAAAAAAAAAAAAAAAAAAGACCTCGGATGCAAAGTAAAAGTCTGCTGAGCTGCCAAGGAGGGGAAGCCCCACTACAAAATTGGGGTTGTTCAACATGTATTCACAAAAGACTTGTCCATTTTGCAAAGAATGAAGAGAATTCTAAAATTGGGTGCCCGGGCCAGCCCAGCTGGAGGAACGTGAGCTCTTGTTCCTTTACCTCCATCACTACTCCCCACCCATGGGGCCAGGGATGCAGCTCCAGAATCAGTCATCGGCATAGGGACCAGGTACCCTCTAAGAGGCCTTGGCCCCTCACCTCCTCACCTGGGGGCAGAAGAGCTGGGGGGGCGGTGATAGCCCTGAGGCAAGAAGAAGAGGCTTGGGGGACCCTAACCTTGCCCTGGAAGGCCCTCCCTAACCCCAGGACAT
The DNA here is from genome assembly GCF_016906955.1 of Phacochoerus africanus. Lineage (NCBI taxonomy): Eukaryota > Metazoa > Chordata > Mammalia > Artiodactyla > Suidae > Phacochoerus > Phacochoerus africanus. The sequence continues at coordinate 150,341,504 of NC_062545.1, read as the reverse complement.
CTGAAGGAACTGAGAAGTGACACATTCGGAGGCAGCAAGGGAAGAGGGACTGGGGGCTTCCAAAGAAGGCAAATCTGTGGGGATGACAAGGGCAGAGTCACAGCAATGCGTTCCAGGCACACCGGTGTCCAACTGTCACAGTCTGGGAGTCTGTCTCTGGCTGGGGACAAAGAGAGAACACCAAGTACAGATATCCTCTGAGGCTGGACGGACCGCCACAGAAGCCCCCTGCTCCCCAACATCATGCCTGGCCTCATGTGCAGGGTGCCGGATGAGACCTGCTGCCAGTTTCCTTCCCCCTCTTTCCATCTGAAAGGAAGAGGAGCAAAGGGGGCCAAAGGGCTAAACAGGAAGAGGGGGCTGATGACCAAGGCCAGCTGTGTAGGAGTGGGCCATCTGGACCGCAGGATGGCAGGCAGGAAAACACCAGCCCCTTACCCCCTTCTCCACCTGCTCTGGGAAGCTTCCAGGTGTGCCTCTACTCTGAAAACCTCTACGAATTTACAACAACCCCCCCAAACACCAGACCTTTCAACTCTAAGAAAAAAACCTCTGACTCAAGAAAGAAAACCTGAGAAATTCTGACCCAGAATGGAAAAGAAATGGGTAGATTTAAAAGGAATCAAAGAATCGGATGTCTGTCCTGTACAGTCCAGCTTCGAGGCAGCCCCACACAGGCAATTTACCTCTTCCTAACTCATCCCCAGCACCATGCCCTTCCATAGCTGGGCTTTCAAAACAACACCAAGAATCTGTTCCTAAGTGCTGAGGAGGCTGTCACCATGGAAACCGCAGAGACTCTTTTTTTCTCATTGGGATAACACACATCCTGTCCAGAACCTCATGTTCAGAGTGTCCAAAACTGCCCCAATCAGGAAGCTGCAACTCCTTTCTTCACACCTGAAATTCAGGAACTCTGTAAGTCACCTGTGGGTGATAGCGTGAGGCTGTTACTGATGCTCCCCTGTCGGCCAAAGAGCTTTCCAAGAAAAAACAGGTTTTAAGGGTTTCACATCTGTTTTCAATGTCACGGCCCTGCCCTACCAAATTTCATCATTTTTGAAAAAAACAGCACCAAGTCCTATTTCTTAAAAAGGAAAATGTTTAATCCACCAAGTGTTTTATGCACTTCGACTCCAATACCAGAATAATCCATGTAAATCTTATCTCATGAAGTCTGCAGAAAACAATTTTTTAAAAACCCATGATGTCACAGACAAGTTTTAAATCAAGGCCATTGCAGTGCCTAGCAGTCAGACTGGACACATGACTGACATTCCAATATCAAAAAGGAAGTTCTCCAACAGTCCAGTCCAATAATAAAAGATTTGATCGCTGGATTATCACCTGCAGGAACAACCTGACCTTGTGATCTTGGAGAAAATCACTATCCCTTGCAGGTTTCAGAGGTATTAGATTCAGGCACGACATCTTCTGGTGGCTGGCCAACCTATCATCAGAGTACCACCGGATTACCATTTTAGGTGATATAGTTCAGAAACCAATTAGATTATTAAATGAAAAGAGTAATCATAGTGAAACTGGAAAACAGTTTATTCACAGTGCTGAAAGTAATTATTCTGGAGTTCGAAAAAAGAACATGAGTAATACTCAGATCTGGCACACTGCTGAGAGAACACACTTGGCAGCTAGCAGTTAGCCCAAATGTCTTACTAATCTGCGAAAATACTTCTCTCAAGTCAGCAGCTGCCTTTGTAAATAAAACAGAAGGTGAGGCATCCTTTAAGCAGTTGTGATAACCCTGACCCCCCACACAGATACAGGTAAAATTCCAGCAATGAAAGTATGACCTTCTAACCTTTAATCCAGAGAAGAATATCTCTAGTAAAATACAGAACTGAAACCTCAATCCGTTTTCATATCCTAAGGATTACGCAAACTGTGTATGCAAATACTGGATCATACCAGCAGCCTACAAAGGTTTTCTGAAAAACCAGCCTCAGATTAGGTCCGGCGTATAGGAAATTAAGAAAAATAAAAAGATTTTTATTTTTATTTATTTATTTATTTTTGTCTCTTTAGGGCTACACCTGCAGCATATGGAGGTTCCCAGGGTAGGGGTTGAATCAGAGCTATGGCCGCTGGCCTACACCACAGCCACAGCAATGTGGGATCTGAGCTGAGTCTTCGACCTACACCACAGCTCACAGCAACAGATCCTTATCCCATTCAGCAAGGCCAGAGATGGAACATGCATCCTTATGGATGCTAGTCAGATTCTTTTCCACTGAGCCACGACGAGAACTTCATTTTTTTTTTTGGTCTTTTTGCCTTTTCTAGGGCTGCTTCCATGGCACATGGGAGGTTCCCAGGCTAGGGGTCGAATCGGAGCTGTAGCCACCGGCCTACACCAGAGTCACAGCAACTTGGGATCTGAGCCACGTCTGCGGCCCACACCACAGCTCACGGCAACGCCAGATCCTTAACCCACTGAGCAAGGCCAGGGATCGAACCCACAACCTCATGGTTCCTAGTCAGATTTGTTAACCACTGAGCCACGACAGGAACTCCAGGAACTCTAGATTTTTAAAAAACTAAACTCACAAATGAAAAATTAGGAACTTGTGCCAGTGATACATACACCAAAATATATTTCTCAAATAAATCCTCTGAAAAAAAGAGAATTTCCGCCAACTAAATAATTATGCGTACCCACAGCAAACACTCAAACCGAGGAAGATACAAACGGAACAGCACGCACAGTATCTAGTCAGCCAGACCAGGAGGTGCCCAATGAGGACAGCACATTCTGGAAGAAGGGGAAGCCTCAGCCCTGAGTGCATGTGCTTTCGAGGTCACGGGCAGGGCTGTGAAATTCCGATTCCCGGTGGGCTGGGCCATGGTGGGAACAGGCAGAACTGCATTCTCAGAAGGAAGGACTCCAGGGCTGTGGCAAAGGCATGTGGTCTCCACAGCTTTCAGCCTCCGTGCCCCCAGATTTCCCCTGGAAGGAGCAAGGGCTCCCGAGGCCAGTGCCCCACACTGTCCCCATGCTGTCCCCTCACAACCCCCACAACCCCTCACTCTGCCTCAGTGCTGAGCCCTGAAGCACCTAAGCTGTGTCCTACACTGAATGCGCCCCATCAGGCCCCTCCTCCCTCCCGACACAGCCCTAGGCCAAGGCAGGGACCGGCCCAGCTGCAGGTGGGGTCATGTGGCCCCTACACTCCAGGGCAGTCAGGAGGAGGTGGCATCCTGGGCCCCAGGCTCTACTCCTTCTACAGCCGCCAGGCATGGGGACCCTGGTAGTGAGTGGGAAACCCACAGGGACCTGAGCCACTGCTTCCTGGGAAGCTGGCCATGGATGTAGATGAGGTGGGAGTTGACAGCTTGCTACCCGCTCTCGGCCATCCAGCAGCAGAAGCGGCTGAGCCCTTTCCTGCTTCTCCACAGCAATACAGGTTCATAAAGAGGCCCAGGACATGGATGCCAATCACCGTACCAACACGAGACACTCAGGGCCAGAAGCCACAAGGAGCACCTTCCCAGAATCCTGAACCCACCAAACCTCAGCCCAAACATCAACTCCAGCCCATCCAAAAAGGCCAGGATATTATTTTCCATTCATACAGCCCTTTCAACTCAGAAACTGGGTGGAAGCACAAGATGTTCACATTAAACACTGTTGTTTGAGGCACTGCTACTGTTACTAGCTGTTGCTATGGTTACAGATGATGTGGGGACCAGACAGATGATAAAACAAGGGACCATCCCCGCTCTCCTGGGCACCACTCCCCCACAAACAAGATGCCACACTCTCCTTGGGGCCACTGCAGACAGAGGATGGACCCAAACAGCCTCCAGGAGGGGTTGCCAGCTACTGTGAGGTCAGGATCACCAGGGAGGTCAGAATGGACAAGCGGGCCTTGCCCGCCCAGAGCACAGTTCCACGAGAGGGATATACGGTCATGTGTGGCACGAAGCCGATGCCGTGAAACTAAGATGCCCAAATTCCAGGAACAGAGTGTCAAGGCCCGGAAGCGAGAGTCTAGGCAGGAGGGAGTCCCAGTCTCCAGAGAGAGTGGTGTCAAAACATGGTGCTCAGGCCAGGGGAGGGTCAATGGGCAGCTGTGAGCAGGGCATTCGGGGGTGCAGTGAAGTTGAAGGTGAGGCCATGGCTGTGGTCCTAGGAAGCCAGCGTGAGGCGCTGCAAGTCCTCGCCTTTCAATGGCAGCATCAAAGGGTGAGTAGAACAGCCACATGCCCGAATCTGCACTTTCAACAACTGGTACAAAGAAGGGGGTGCAGTCAGATGCATCACCCCAGGTTCATGATCATGCCTAGGATCATGAACAGGGCAGGGATGTCAGTGCTGGCTGGAGTAACGTGTGTCTAGGACAGCTGGGACATGACACCATCTCAGGGTCGGACCCCAGCTCAGCAGGTGTGAAATTCACTTCCACAGCCCGGGGTCAACTTCCCTCAGAGCTGACAGGCACGTGCCCCCTGCTGATGAGCAAGCAACACTTCAGAAGCAAAATCAGTTCAATCCACCTCTTGATGTGTAAGGCCATACCTCAAGAGACCAAATCCGGTTGTTTCCACTCACCACTGATGGAGAACATCTAGAAAAGAGGGTCTTACACGTCACATCAGAAGTCACAAGCTCACGTCTGAAGCGAGGAACCCAAGTTTCCCTTCATAACAAAATGGCAAAGCTGACATGTGAACCACGGGGAAGGAGCTGAAAATTGCAGCCAGCACCCTCCACACTGCAGATGAGAAAGCTAAAGCCAGCAGGCCAGTGGGACTGAAATAATAACAGAACTGAAGATAGGAAGCAGAGAGGGAAGTGACTGCAAAGCTGTCACATCCAATAAGACTGTACACACAGCCCATGCAGTTTCACTGGAATCCAGGAAGATCATTCATTTCGCCTTCAGATAACGCCCACTCCATGTTCACCGCGAGCTGCCTCCTGGTTATAGGAGATGAGAATCCCACCCTCTTGGGGATCGGCTTCTGCGGAGCACAGCAGGGCGGCCTCCATCTCAGCAGCCTCTGGGTGGGTGCGACTGCATACTGGGGATCTGGAGCCCTGTACGGGGACCACAGGCTTCTGCCTCTCACGTGACAAGCCAGGAAAGACACTTTCCTGGGCTGGGACATGGACCCTGTGGACCCCGGTTCTGGTGTTTACCCCAGTGTCTATAGGAGCTGTGTGAACAGGATGCCCAAGCCATGCCAGCCACCATACAGGGAATGCAGTGGCCATGACCCTGGTGGCTCGGATACTGGTCCTCTATGGCAACCTCGGAAGCCGACGTGTAGGGGTTGAGGAGCCCACTGGAGGCACACTGAGAGTTATTGCAAAAGGAGACCTACAACCTGGAGACCTGCCTCCTGTGCCTTTTACCAACTACACTGTCCTTGGACAATAAACACACCAGTGGCTCCAGGCAAGTGACGACGACTCCCCTGCACCCTGGCTTCCTCACTGCTACAACTCAGGCAGCCCAAACACCCCCCAGCTCCCTACCAGCTCTAAATCTATAGTTCTATTTTGTGTGAAAGAGACAGAGAGAAAACAAATCGAGTGTTCGCATTTTGCAAATAAACCAAAGTGTCTGAACGGTATCTGTCTCACAACCCTGAGGATGTGGACCTTTCGTGTCTCTCTCAGCAAGAGAGAGAAAACCAAGTCTAATCTCCAGAGTCTGACCAGTTCACGGCGTAATAAATTCATTCTGGAAGGCTGAGGGTGCAACATTCTGTCCAGGCAAATATCAGCACGCCCGCCACGCACAGATGATCAATGTTGGAAGAATCAGAATACAACAAACCACACTTCGAAGGCGCTACTCTCCTCGTAATTCAATCTTCTTTTGATGATGCAGAGGCACACCAGGGGATCACAGTGCCACATGGACAATTAACGTCGTCTCCGTGCACGCGCTGACGGAGGCTGGTTCTGGTTGCTAAGATGCCGACTAAACCAGAGGGCATTCTGCAGGCGGCTGTCAAGTGCATCTGAATATTTTTTTTCTTAAAGAACTTCACTGCATATTTATACTGAATAAGAATTAATATAAAGATTTTCAATTCTCACTTTATTCCCAGCTAAATTTGTCAGTGTTCAGTACAGTATAAAACACTAAGGGTGGTGTCACCCTCACGGTCTGCTTAAAGGACCTGTCGCAATTTGTGGCCCCTCTTCTCAATCTGGAGTCGACCTGCTCTCCCTTCGTCTTCATCGCCACTGTCTTGAGCCCCCTTCTCACCGGGCCCTGTCCCAGTCCTGTGCCCCAGACTCTCACAGGCACCTGGCACAGCGCATCTCACACGCAGCCTGGCACCTGTGCCAGCATCATGAGCGGCCGAGCAAGCCGCATGTGGACGTTTACCAGGCACCACTCAAGATGCACCTCTGGCCACTGGCGTGATGGGGAAGCTAGGCTAAGAGCCGGAGTGAACAGTGTCCAAGCAGAGCTGGCCTCCTGCCTTCACCTGCACCAATTCTGTAGGCTCCTTTTGAACAGGCCCTGGGTACCGTTTAGGACTGATCCCCTCAGGACAAGCCCTGCCTTAGCCCGGGCCCCTGGAGGTTCAATTCACATTCAGGCTTGTTCCCAGCTGTGCCTGCCTTGCGTCTCCATAGTCATATGTGTTCTGTTTCCCATCCACATGCAGAACTTCCCTTGCCTCATTTACTGTGTTTCTGTCTCCTTGATGCCCAACACCTTTCTTTGGGGTGCTATTTCTAGCCTCTTGTTGGGGCCGCTGATGAAGTTCTGAGTTCAGACAAAAGTCTTTGCCCATCGCGGGGCATCTGAGACGGGACCCAGGGGGCAAGGGGGGCCCGGCAAGCAGGTCCCAGCTTCCCAGCTCAGGACACACTCACCCTGCGCAGACCTGGCCAGAAGGATGATGGGGAGAGTGTGTCCCTTTAGAGTTCCTTCTGCTCTAGCCCCAAGTACATGCTAAGAATAAGTAGCAACTAAAGCTTCCCATCCTAGCAGGTCCCACCACCACTGCAAACACCCCTTCCCCAGCCCACCCTACACTCCACACTTTAACTTTCATTAGCTACATTCAACCAAAGCTGCTACAATGGGAGGGCATGTAACAGCATTTTCTCCTTCAGTTATTCTCATGACTGTCCAGTGTTCTAGCCAGAAAAAGAAAAAGAATAAAGAAAAAAAAATGGCTGATTAACCTTTTTGGGAACTGGGTGACCACAGCCTGGCCAGCCTCACCCACCACCAACATGGACAACTGGTCAGTCTCAAAGCATGTGCCCAACATTTGATACACAGAACACTGTGGCTCTTCTTTCAATTGGGACAGAAATAAAATGAGCTGTAATATCTGAGAGTGTTGGCCTGCAGGGAGACAGCAACAGAGAAATATAAGAAAATCGAAGCTTTCTAAAATAAACCCATTTCTTCCTTCTAACGATCTTTCTTTCCCTTGACTATATATATTTTTTTAAATTCTGAAAACCCTCTCCTTAATTCTTCAGACTACGTATTTGGTTTAAGAACTTTTTACTCTATTAAGTTGAACCATACTGTTTGCTATCTTTGTCAGTTAAGAACAGTAAAATATTCACAATTTTATATTTGCAATTTCAAAACCTGGGGCTCTACTACCAATTAAGTTACAGACACTATCCAGATACAGAGAGAGGGTGGGTTCAATAGACTATGAATTTGATGTGATACAGGTTGGAACTACAAAAGACAGTTAAATCCAAGGGAAATACAGCCATTATCTGTAATAACTCTTCAGAAAAATACTGAATCATTATATTGTATACCTGAAACTAATATAATATTGTAAAGCAATTACACTTCAATAAAAAATAAAAACCAAGGGTAGTCATCTAAGTTTTAGCAAAAGTGACACACAGATAAACAGAAGAAACAGGTTTTGCATCAAGCGGGGGCCCCCCAACATGAGGTCAGGCTTCTCCCAAAGGCCCCACATAGAACAGCCCAGGGACCTTGTGAACTCAATCCCTCAAGACACGCTCAGCATCTTCCATCCTTCCTAGGTCCCCCCAGCACTTTCTGAGCAGAGTTCCTGCCACTTTGGCCTGTTCACCTATGAAGCTATATTCTCCTGCCCTTAGTGAACCTCTGAATGCCCTGACTCTGTGTGGGGTTTGAAAATGTTAATTTTTACAAATCTCGATTACATTCCCTTTTGATGCCCCTCTTCCCTAATTAGAATGATTTTTGTGAACTCCAAACATATACTTCTTCTTCTTTTTTTTTTTTGTCTTTTTGTCTTTTTAGGGCCGCACCCGCGGCATATGGACGTTTCCAGGCTAGGGGTCTAATTGGAGCTGTATCCTCCAGCCTACACCAGAGCCACAGCAATGTCAGATTCGAGCTGCAACCTACACCACAGCTTATGGCCCACTGAGCAAAGCCAGGGATCAAACCCGAAACCTCATGGTTCCTAATCGGATTCATTTCCGATGCATCACGATACAAACTCCCAAACACGTACTTTCTATAGGTGCCAGTTTCTCAATGAAGACTTAAACCTAGCTCAGTAACACATTTTAGGTATTGAATTTTATTCACAACTTTTTTCTTAGACTATTTTAAGTCAGTAATGAGGGCAGCTGGAACCTGGTCTTACGTGGAAATAAAGGTAGTGTTATAATCAGTGCTTTCCCAAGGAGTAGAAGGCAACACTCAACAAAGAATGTTCCACAAAAAAAAATTAAAAATGGAGTTTCTTTCCATTAATCTGATAATGCAAATCATCTCTAGATCCAGAAGCAGCATTCAAATCCACTCCTGGACATGAAAAAAATCTTTAAGGAAAATTATGGCACAATGAGGACTTAACTGGTCACAAAGATCTAAATTCTAACGTCAACTTCGCTACCACAAGTAGCCAAATGCATCCTTCTGAGAACTGGTATGAACTTTTGTCTCTCAACTTCTACCTGTTTCCTCTCATAATTTTAACCAGTCATCCCATCCAGTTTCTATGAGAGTTTAGCATCATTTAAATGTTTAAAGATCTAAGTAATCATTCAGTGATATGAAAGGCAAGTTATTTTCCAAAGCTGAATGTGTTTTTTAACAAAAGAAAGGCTCGCTGTAGATCAAAATAGAGGATTCAAAATATCCATTTGCTTTTCCAAAGTAGCCATTCCCAAGGTCTTGCCAATCCCAAAATACTCAATTTCGTGAGTATTAAATCCACAGAACGCATCTCTCTCCTTAAGGGGCATCCACAGGGCAGCAATTCAATGCCGGCTAGAGCATTAAAACCCTATTATGATATAAAACTTGTGTTTTTAAGAGGAAAGACACTGTCCTTTGGGTTTACAAAAAGTGACTCACGGCAGACCTACAATGTTCTTCAGCATTTTATGCCACTGTCATGCCATAAATTCCTTCTGCTACAGTTTCTCCGTAAGCTACAATATTCTGCTGTCAACTTGTTAAAACTCACTACCACATAGAATCTTGTTATGGAATCATCTCAGGTACCAAAATTTCTCAAAAAGTAGATTACATATACAGAAAATACATATAATCTCATTAAGAAGTAAATGATAATCTCTAAAATTTAATGAACCTGAGAAGGAAAAAAAAGTAAATTCCAGTTGAGAGTGACTGAAATTTGATCTTTCCAACATCTTGACTTTGAAAGCACCATTGGATTAGCTTATTATTCATCATTTCACTGCCATCCTAATAGACAGAAAGAAAGCTCAAGAGCTTTCCCCAAAATTAAAAATATTAGTCTTCAACGTAAAAAAAAAAAAAAATGATGGCCAGTGTAATATTTCATGCAATGTACTCCAAAATGCAACCATTGTATTACTGAAATCTGACCAGTAAAATCTATTGTTGTCAGTATTTTTCAAAAGGGAAACCAAGAACTCATCTTAAAAATGCCACCCAGGGGACACAATTGGGTTCCCCAGGTTTTATATGACCAGCTGTTAGAAGAATCCAAAAAAGCTCACAAATGGGGCATTTTCAGATAACAGTATATTGTCCTGCTCCTTCCCACTTAAATGATTAAGGAATGAAATACAAAATACAAGCTGATGCATACATGATGTGTTATTTTTCATTTTCCCACATATATGTTTGTGCAAATTCAGCACAGAATGCCCTCCAGGATCAGAGAAACAAATTCTTTCTACACTTTTACTGACTCCATACATATTCGTGATATCAGATGCTCACATTATACATACCACATAAACCTATAATCAAACTGCTCAGGAGAAGTGGATAAATGTTTAATAAGGGAAATATAACACATACTTATTGGCTTTTTTTTTAATAAGACATGCACAGGGGTGGTTTTCCTCACTACGGAAAATAAAAGCCCGGCTGAAGCACCTGGGTTTCTATCATCTCTGACCCTTCAGTAAAAGCAACATCCATTAACCAATTTTCAGGAAGAAGAGAAAAACATTCCTGGCTATGTGAAGAAAGTCACAAGTATGAAACCGAAACATCACCCTCCACTTAAAAGAATTACCCAAAACAAAAAATAATGAAGAAAATATCAAAATGTTTAAAATTTATTTTAAAAAATAGGAAAATGATGAAAACAAAGTTGGCCAAGCATATTTAAATATTTACATAGCTGCAATTTGGAAAGTAATCTGGTTCCAATTAGCCATCTCTAAATCCACAGGGTTACTTGAATCCAAGGAGATTAATTATAACTGCACACAAGTTGAAGTTTGTCTTTTACCCAGCTGTCTGCTGCAAGGAGGGAGCAGAGGAAAGGGAGTGTGTGCCAGCTGAGGGTGAGGGAGCTGGGTGGGGACTGCAGAGAAGGAGGGGATCCATCTCCCATTATTGGCTCAGAAATGACTGGTGCACCAGGGAGACCATCACCTCAAGAGCTAATGGTGTTAATTTATGCAAATGCTACTGGCAATCAGCAAACAGGAGACTGAAGTGGAGCTGACAGGGGGCGGGATCTGCACCCACCAGCCAGAGCTCCAGATACACAGTGGGTGTAGAATACCTGAGAGCCAGGCTACCTAAGCCACAATTACGTGAGCCTCGGACACCTGGGAAAGGGTACCCAAGCACAGGGCCACCTTAGCACCAGGACTATGTGGTCCTGGCCAACCAGGGTGTCAGACCACCGAGGGACAGGGCTGACTGAGCCTCAGCTACCTGAGCACGGGTGACCTGGGCTCCAGAACTCCCTGGCCTGGGCCACCTGGCTGTGCTCTATGGGTCCTGGACTTCCTGGGTTTAGGGCAACCCAGGCACAGGGCTATCTGGCTACAGGGCTAACTGAGCCTGGGCTACCTGAGTGTGACATACCTGGGCAAGGGCTTCCTGAGCCTGGACCACTTGGGTGTGGGACTGCCCCGGCATAGGACTACCTGAGCCCGAGCCACCTGGACACGGGCTACCTAGGCAAGGGCGACCCAGGCACAGAGCTGCGGGTACCTGGGCAACCTGAGCCCACCCTACCTGCGCCGGGACCAGCCGGGCGCACACGCTCACCTGGTGCAGAGTGGGCTGTACCCTCCTCTCCGCTTTCATCGGCGGCCTCATCCGCCAGGCCGGAGCCCGGGGAGTCGACAGCGGCGCAGGCTGAGCCAGGGCTGCTGGGCTGCGAGGCCGAGTCGCCCTCGCTGAGAGAACCGCAGCGGGCGCGGGGCACGCGCTCCCCAGGGCCTTCGCGGTGGCGGCGCGCGCGCCGGTGCACGCGCGAGTGCAGCACCATTTGGTGGTAGGTGCGGAAGATCTTGCCGCACTCGAAACACTCGGACGACTTGCTGTGGCCGGCAGGGGCAGCTGCGCGGCGGCTGGCACGCGCGGCCGGCCGGGGGTCCAGGGGCCCAGGCGCAGGGTCCCCGGGCGCTCCCGCCCTCTTGCGCGGGGGTCCCGGCGCGCCGGGCTCGGGCTCACGCTTGCGTTTCTCCTGGCTCACCAGGATGAACTCGCGCCGCTCCTTGTCGAAGGCCACGTCCCCTGCCAGCGCTTCGTCCCACGCCGCGTACTTGAGGTACTCGGCCGGCTCGGCCACCTTGCCTCTGGTGGCCAGCTGCCAGGCCTGGTAGCTGTTGACCGGGTCCAGCTCAGCCACGCGCCGCCCGGCCTGCCCGTGGGCGGGCGCGCCGGTCGCCGGGCGCAGGTTCAGGCACTGAAGGAAGAGCTGCTGGGAGTCGGGGGCGCCCTCCGAGGCCGGGGCGCGCGGCCGGCCGGCCTCCACCCGTCGGTGGATGGCGTTGTGCGCGTTCAAGCTGTCCAGGTTTGTAAACAGGTTCCCGCACTTGGTGCAGACTTCGTAGAGGGACAGGCCGGCCACGATCACCTCCTCCTGCACCACATCGTTGATGGTGGCGACGGGGTCCAGCTCGCTCCGGGGCTTGTTCTTGCTCCCCGCCTTCGGGCCATGCGCCTTCATGTGGTTCTTCAGGAACCAAGGCTCCTTGAACCGCCGGCCGCAGATGTGGCAGCCGTGGTCGAAGGAGCCCCTGTGCTTCTTCATGTGCGCCTTCAGGAACCAGGTCTGGCTGAAGGCCTGGCCGCACACCTCGCAGGGGAACTCACCCGGGGGCAGCTCGGGCTTGCAGTTCTCCACCTCAGCCTCACCCCGCGGCCCCTGCGCTGTGATGTGGTCCTTCTCAATGTGGCTCAGCAGGGATTCCTCCCGCAGGGTCACATAGCTGCACAGCCGGCATTTGAAGGGCTTGTGCGCCTGGTGCACGTGCTGCTCCAGGTCCTTCTTGCGCTCGAACTTGCTCTTGCAGAAGGAGCACTGCCCGGTCACCGAAGCCGCCGCCCTGCCCTCCTCGGTGGCGCACGCCATCCCCTCTGTCTCCTTCTTGCTGCTCCTCAGCAGGATCTTGCCGTTGTCCACCTGGGTGGCGCCATTCAGGATCCTGTTGCAGGCCGAGGTGCTCTTCGTGGGACTGGCGCAGCCGTCCAGACCCTCGGACACGCGCGTCTCGCCAGCCTCGGGCTCGTGGCCCTGGATCAAGGTTCCTGTGCGGTGGCTGCGGATGTGGATCTTCAGGTTGCCCTTCTGGGAAGCCCGGTGGTCACAGTACGGGCACTTGTAGGGCTTCTCCCCCGTGTGCTTGCGCATGTGCTGGGACAGGGAGCTCTGGAAAGGAAAGCTCTTGCCACAGATGCAGCAGCTGTGACTCAGGGCCCTGTCCCCGTCCGCCTCGGGGCTCCTGCTGGCCCTGGTGGGGCTGGGGCCCCTTCTAAGCTCCATCTCAGCCTCCCGGGTGCGGTCCATCTCGGCGACGAGGGCTCTGGGTCACTCAGGCCTGCTGGAGGGCGTCTTATCGCTCCATTTTCAGGTGAGCCTCCTGCTTCCGGGCTGCAGAGGTGCACCTGCCCCGAGGTCGTGCATATCCTACCTGGAAAGCATGGCTGGCAGCAGCAGGCACCTGAAACCAAAAGGACAGGAGATCTTAGGGACGTGTTTTCACGCTTACACAGGAACCCAGCAACATCCACTGCCAGCAATTTGCACATCCCTCCCTCAAAATACCTATCCCAACCAACCAGAGAAGCATCTACAAAAGTTTCAATGGGCTACAAGCAGCTGCTTTCCTTTAAAACAATAACTGAACAATTAATTACAGATAATAATTGCATGCTAAATCATTAAAATAACTAATTGTAAATGATTGTGCATGGAAACAATTTTTTAACAAAGATGTCAACTCTTTTAAGGAGAGACCGTGGTGAGAGGGTTTGAGAGAGTGTGAGGAACACAGGACAGAAGAGGGCCTGGGGACAAGGGCCTCTTCACCTGCCTCACAATGCCCCCCCACCCCCCCGCACCTGATCCTGTCCTTTCTCTCCTGTGCCCCCTCCCTGCTCTGTCCCCAAACACCCTTGAAGATCTGGCCACAGGGCTGAGTCCCAGTTCCCATGCAGGACACCTTTGACCTCGGAAATCATGCAGCCTCCCCCTTTCTCCACAGGTGGGATGGCCACAGCAGCACCTTCCCCCGGGGGGAGAGGAGGTCTGAGCTCGATGGTAGCAGGTGTCACACTGTGTAGTCACTGCCACTTTCACGCCTGTCCACCCTCTGGAGGACAAGGAGCTGGCTCTGGTTTGGGCTGATCCTTCAGATGCTGGGCCTGTCCCTCACCTGCGCATAGGCAAAGGTGAGGTGGATGGGGGGTGCACGGCGCTGTGCCTGGCACACATCAGGCACCCATCTGCGCTGTGGGAGAGCGTACTCTGACGCCTGTAAACCACCATATGAGCCCAAAACAGTACTTGCTGAAAAGTAGCTATCACAGCAATTTCCATCTGACTAGTGATAAGGAGAATCAAGGAAACAATAAGCCCACCAGAAGGGATGTGAGAGGCTGGACCATATTGGGACGGGTTAGAAAGAGACAGAGCCACACACAGGCCCCCAGGGCCCATCTGTTTACCTTCTTATCTCTAAACAGAAGTAATTGAGTTAATGATTCTGAAGGTCTCCCTACTGTTGGAGGCTCCAGACTTGTGCAGAGAGGCGCCCAGATGGGCAGATTTTCTTTTTGAAAAAAGCTGTAACATGTAGAAAGGAAGCCACGTTTTTTTGTTTGGTTGGTTTTTGTTTTTTTTACAAACTTCCAACCTCATACACACTAAGAACTCCTATTTAGTTACAAGACCTAAAGAAGTCATGTGTTTCCAGTTGAGAAGCAGTAGCATATAGCGCACATCATATGTTTGAAGACAAAAGGCTCTGTCCCCAAAAGGGCTAGGCAGCACGTCCCTATTTGCTCTTGGTGGTCCCACCTGCCATGTTTTCCCTGGAGCAGACACAGAAAAGTATACTGATGGTGGAAGGGGGAGTCTCCCAAACACCCCCACGGGTTGCTAGCAGATGACAATCTATTCCTCCACTCTATCATCTGGGACAGACACCTCCTAAAAATACAACAAACCCTCTGCCCTTTACAAAGCCCTCCTCCCAGAGACCCCACAAGGGGCAGACATCTCACTCAGATCAAGTATTCTCAAACATCTTTAGAGAAAGCCCCATGCTAGTAAGTTTCTCAGGCACCTCAGGAAACCAAAACAGCCTGAGCAGCAAACTCTGGAAAGAAGCAGGAGACATGGCTGCAGTCAGACTATTCTTCCCTTCACACCAGTGGGTAGAGCCACCCTGCCAGCTATCACCACCCCCCCAAAGCCACACCCCAGGACAGAGGAGGAAGGAAAGAGGTGTGAGACAGGAAACTCCCCCCAAAATAAACAAACAAAAGTCTCCCTAAAGCCAGATAAACAAAGGAGGTTAACGAGAACAGCTTCGTGACAATTCAAGCTAATTGAGTTTCTCAAGCTGTCTTGCAAAGCTACATACTATTTATGATGATTTTATGAGAGAAATGATCTATCTGCGTGCATCCCCTTCTATCTCAGGGCTTCTTTCATTCCCCCCAAATGCTAAAGTTGCTTTCATATACAAAAGTATAACTAAAACATACCATTTACACTTAATTTAGTAATATAATCTGAGTACAAAAATCTTCCGAGTTTAAAGAAGAGTAAGTGCACAGGGAAAAAAAAAAAAACTAAAACACAAGAAACTGGTGGCTCTGAAGTCATTCCACAGACTCCACTGGACCACCAAGTCAGCTCATCAAGGATGTTAAATGTCAGAAGTTCTCCAGTTCAAGGGAATTGCATATTCAAAACCCAGCCACGAAGACAAGAGTCACGAAGCATGAACACTCAGCTAGCTAAGGCTCATGAAAGGCAACTTGGAAAAGAAAACACATTTTTCAAGTAAGAGAACTTGTTCAAATCGCCAAAAATGCACTCTGGCCAGTTTGTTCCTTTCTTATCTGCTACACCCTGCCATTCTGGGCACTCCTGGGGGCCACAGAGAGTTAACACCCTCAGAGCCAGAGGCTGCTCCAGGGATCCACACAGAGACCCCACCTCCAAGGCGTCCAGGTGTAGCGCAACATCCAGCTGTTACCAGTCACGTGAATTTCAGGAGGTATCCCTCACACCCAGGCAGTCAGAAAAGGCCAGGGGGAAGTCATGCGACACCAAAGCCCCTGGCAAGCACCTCCTCCAAGTGCCACCCAGATTGACCATCACAGTGCAGAGTACGGTCCACAGACAATACGAAGGCTGCCCAATGGAGCTTCGCTTCCCCTGCCAGGCAGCCCGGGTCGGCTGGCCTGAAGGCCCAGAGAAAAGGGCAAGGAGGGTCCAATGTGAGCACAGCCCCCGCCACAGTCACGATCCTGGAGGCCACCTCCAGCATCCAGGCACACCCAAAGGATGCAACGGCACTGCCGGCCCTTCTTTGCACGCGGCAGGTAAAGGGGGGCACTCAGACTCTTCTGCACATTTAAAAAGGCTTGGCACTGCCGTCTTTACTACCAGAGAAATCCACATCCCGTTTCCTCATTACAGCCTTGATATGTCAAGCTCCTGATTCCCCAATGCCCCCAGCGCCCCAGCCAAAGCCTAGACACTTCCCCTCCAGAAACCCAAACACTAGAGAGTACAGTTTTCATCTCTTATTCGGCCTTCCTGCAAAACTAGCTTAAAAGCTTCACCCAAAGCCAGCAGGGCCCTGCATTTACAGGAAAATCCTCACTCCGGCGCATTAACGGCGCCTGTGAATCAGCACAAGCCCCTTCCTGTCTTGTTTTCCACTTCTCTGCCCACCCCATCTTTCAGCCCTAAGCCCTGCTGTAAATCCCTGTGAGAACTACGTATCTTCTTAAAGAACTTAAAAATATTTGGAGGGGGGAAATATAAAAATGGAAAAACGGAAAAATATCATGAGAGTAATCACTATTTAAGCTCAAAACCCTATTATCTTAAGGAAATCATAAAATCAACAAAACTGGCTCCACTTGAATGAGGCCATTAAGTGGCCCCCTTCCTGAAGCCCACAGTCGACTCATGAAGTTTCTTGCAAACCTTTATAGAAACAGCCAAAAAGGAATTCCTCACAACAGTCTTCTTAGTCCACAGCCGAATCAACAGATCTTCGTGATCTTTCTTTTCAGTGGCAGGCAAAAACTACTATTTAAGAGAAGAGTCATCACTTCTTTTCCCAAAAAGAACAAAGTTCATCAGAACCTCCAACGTGAAAATGCACCAGGGATGGCCACCCAGTTAGAAGACTTACAGGGACTTTATCAGCCCCTAACCCATAGCACCGACCGGCTGGCTCTGCCAACCTTTAGGAAAACTCCCAGCCTCCGGGAGCCGGGAAGGTCTCCATGGTTTCTTCACTCTGATGGGGGCCTTGGCAGTGAGGGGTTCCATCCAAACACCCTGTGACAGTGTCGCACTTGGCAGTTTCAGCCAAGTTCATCCTGGTACTAAGCTGTCCCATTTCACTCTCACAGACCAAGGTCGGCCAAGTGCAGCCGGGTGTCCCCACTCCTCCTGAACACACTGACCTAACAATAACTAGCCTTACAAAGTGTTGTCATAAATGCTAGCTTCTTACTGATACCAGAGTGAGCAAAGTAAGTCTTCCAGCAACATACATATCAGGAGGTAGAGGGGAGAGAAAATGCACACACGGGTGTCCCCACCGACATATGACATGTCCACCCATATACGTACACACAGAAAGTGCAGCCCCATCTGAGTCATATTTTGCCTGTAATGAACCACAGTTCTGTTATTGTATTACAAACTTTTTCCAAGGCTGTAACTGGGAACTTGCCAGACAAGCCTGTAATTTAATTGTTTAAGCATAAAATTAGGCTTGCTGATTAGGGTTTTAAAATAGATTTCCAATGCATCTCTCACTGTGTATGTGTGTGTGTGTTTCTCACAGGGATGTAACCAACAGTTTGAAGCTACATTTTTTTTGCGGGGCCACACTCTCAGCATATGGAAGTTCCCAGGCCAGAGATGGAACGCGAGCCACCCCAGAGACAATGCTGGATCCTTAGCCCACTGTGCCACAGCAGGAACTCCCTGAAGTTACTTCTTTAAAACACCCTATGTAATTTTCAAAATAAATTTCATTTTTTAAAAGTTAAGTAATTTAATTATAATTATAAGAAGAGGGAAAAGTAAAATGTTAGAGAAAATATAAATCTGAGCTCCTAGCATAAAATGCATTATAATGAAGCTAAGGAAGGGTTTGAGGAAGTGCAAAATACAAAAGTTTTGAAAATAAAATATGTAGCTAAACTTAAGAAGTAGTTATGTGACAGCATAAATAAAGCACAAGGTCTAAATATACATACGTATGGGCGCTGCCATACAGACAGTCTTTCTTCTTACTCCTGCACAGCACAAATGAAAAGAGTTCACTTTCTCAGGATTGCTTATAGCCACTGGATTTGGGATAAACTTAATCTGTGGGTAAATGTTTCAACTAATAAATCCTTTCTGTAAGTGAGGACCCTGGGAACTGTGTCTTGGACCTAACACAAGACAGAAAAGTCACTTCCTGACATGTCCCCTGGTGATCCTGTGAAACAGCCCGAGGACCCCAAGAATCCCACCTGCCCAACAGTAACTCCTTCCAGAACCAGCCCAGCAGGGTCGGGATCCAGGTCAAAGCCCTGTCACAAAGCTGATGATCATAGACCAACAACGTCCCACACCCTCTCCCCTGAGGATTCCCAGTGTGAGCCCCACAGTTCTGCCCGAGGGGCGAGTTAACAGGGTTTCATCACAACTACTGAGAGCCTACTGGGCGCCAGGCCACTGATGGAACCTAAGGGCTCAGGTAACTAAGCAACAGCCTTGGTTCCAAGGGGCCCGGAAGTCGGAAGAAAGTGCAGCCGCACAGAAAACAGCAGCAGCATAAAGGAAGGGAAGTGAGGACCTGCCTTGGCAAAGGTGGCCCGTCTCCCCAGGGAAGCCAGGGATCTCTCTGGGATCAGCCTTCAGAGCGAAAGATCCAGGAGGAGCCCCAGCATCCTGGTGGCTGCGCCTCCAATTCACACTTGAATCCACAGGCTCACCTTCATTTCAAACAAAAGTCATCTTCCCAAGCACAGCGCTGGGTGGCCTCTCTGGGGCATCAACCCTTCACAGGCTCTTCCCACCCTTAACATGAGGCCCAAACTCCCCTCTGGGCTCTTGCAGGCCTAAGCCCTGTCCTGCTGGGGTCTCATGCCTGTACCCATGGCAGCACACCTGCCCCACAGCCGAGTGGATGCACGATCACTCGTACCGCAGGGCCCTCCCATGTGTTGTTTCCACCCACCGTCCACTTTCTCAGGTATGGTCCTTCTAAGAGGCCTTTCCTGACCCCCTTCACCCTGTGACCAGGTCCCCCTGCACGCTGCACTCCCCTGGCCCTATCCCAGTGCACGTCTGGACGTGCTACAATCACAGCTCCTAGAATCTGTCACTCATGTGTCAGGCATCACACTAGTGAAGGCAGGCTCACCAAACACCGTTGACGCTGATGCCAGCCCAGAGCCAAGCTGGGAGTGGGCATCCACCACTGTCAGAGATGGTCCAGGGCCCAGAGCTTTGAGGGAGTAACCCAAGATCCAAATCCAGCTCTGCTGCTCATGGGGATTGGCTGAGTGACCCTGAGCCGGTGTCTTAACCTCACAGTTCTTTGGTCCATTTCTTCACTTTTTAAATGTAAATGATGGTAATGATAACTATATTACAGCATTTTATAAGGTTTAAATTAACCTTATAAAAAAGTACAAAGTACAATGTTTAGCCCCTTGTCAAAATACCTAATTGGTATTATTATTATTATTAATAATAGTTAAATAAATGAATGAATATCAGTGCAGTACCCAAAGATACCCAGTCACTTGCAGTGACACTATTTGGTTTAATAAGCTCAAAAGGATGAAACAGTAGTATAGGAAGTTACATTCGAAATGGCTAAATAATAACACCTACATATTCACTGGGCCCTGTGTGGTTCACTACAAAGATTACTTAACACAATTACGTCTTCCACCAATGGCTACAATCGTCCACAGCAGACATGTTCAAACCCGTTTTAGCTCCAGACTCCATAAAAAGTAAACTTGAATACAGGCTGGATGTTAGACAATACTTGAGAATTACTATTGCTATTACTTTTTGTTAGGTTGGTAAAATAGGAGAACGTTCTTAGTTTTTAAGATGCGTGATGAAATATCTTGGAGGCAGTTTCCAAAAAAGAAGAGAAGGCAAGAGCATCAAACGCTAAAAACTGCTAGGGCCAGATGCTGATGTATAGATAGATGTTCATTAGCTACTCACTCTATCCATTCTGATGGGTTTTGGATAAAAGAAGGTAAAAAAATAACTCCCGCTTATACCTCCAGTAGGTAACACAATGGAAAGCAGAGCTGCTGGGGGCTACGGGGTGAGCCCTCCCCCATCCCCATGCCTCCCCCATCGCCACCCCCTCCTTCTCCCCCCTCTTCCCCTCTCCAGACCCCCAGGAAGCTCAAAGGGCTCTAAGGAATGCAGTTTGGGGAAATTACCTTTTGTTAATTCCGGTATTCGAAAGTCAAAGAAAAAAAAATCATCTGAAAATATGAAACTGTCCAAAAGCAAGCAGTACTTTATTTTAAGAGGTTGCTTGCTGGTGTTCCAGAGGCTTGTCTCTGTGTCACTCAAGGCATACACCCAAATCTCTTTGGGTGCAGCCTTTGTGCAGGCACCACAAATCAGCCCGGAAGCCAGAATGAAGCGGCTTGGGAGGACCTCAGGAGAATCCTTCTCATCACATCCCCAGGCCCAAATCCAGCAAGGCTTCAGGAGGTTCTCCTCTCTGGTTTGAAAAATCACTTTCCAACCAGTTAAATATGGCAATATCCAGGTGAACGGTATGCTCTCCTGTATTTTTACACAGTAAGCCAAGGTCTGACTCTAGAGGAAATCTTGCCACTTTCTGCTCTGTGAAGTAAACCAAAGCAAAGCAAAGGCCAAATGGTTTGGGGCCGATTTTCCCCAAACCATCAAAGTCGGTTCCATCAAAATGGCATCCTGAAAAAGGAATTAGCAGGTTAATGTTCAAATAACTGCTGACGTTTAGGGTCATTTGCATAACAACTATGCGAGTTTCTTTAAAGGGACCCAAACCAGACCCCAGACCCAAGGGAAGCTGGAAGGGGCCACAGGGAAGCAGGACTGGGCCTGTCCAGCACCTACTCTGCTGCTTCTCATTTTACAGAAGCAAAGCCCAAAGCTTGCACTGTCTGTCAAATACATCTCTTCCATTCTAGTTCATTAATTAACCACACCATGATGCTAAGAAATAGGCTGGCTTCCCCACGCCTTGTGGTCTCTCCCCTCTCCCTAGGCCACCCTAGGGGGTGGGTGTCAGGAGCTTCCAGGAGGAGGAGGGGGCAGGCCTGAGACTACAGAAGGCCCTGCTGTCCCAGGGGGGGTTCCAGGAGAGTTGGGAAAATGTAAGGACTTGGTGATATTGGGAAGATGCCCTTACAAAGAAAACAGCTCAGGGCAGACAGAACACTCAGAGTACTTATTTACAGGATATCCTGCCTCCAGAAGGCACCTCATACAATTTAAAAAGTTGCCTCCTGAGGGCGACTGTGAGGCAGCGCTTTCTGCCCAGCTGCTGGGCAGACCGGGGGCACAGGCCCTTGGGTGCCGGCCTGGCCGTCTGTCTCAGCAAACTGCCCATTTGTCCTCTTGCACACAATGCAGTGGGCCTTCCCCTGTGACACTGCAGTATTATGAGCCATGAATTAAAATACACCATTAACATCCTGCACAAGCTTATCTACTGCAGAGACAAAAAGCCCATTCTTCGAACAAATGGGGAGAAATTCCATGACAACAATGAGGAGTTCCTCTCCCCACATGCCAATCTGCCCCAGATTAACAATCCCAGGCTCAGAGTCCCTAGACCTGGGTCTCCAGCCGCCCCATGAAGTGGCGCATTCACAGCTCTGGGAGCGAGGGCGCTGATGGCAGGGCCAATCAATAATCCATTATAAGCAAACCTTGGTTCCACTCTAATAAGGAGAAATGAACGCAGCAGCCAGAATCGCTGCATTCACCGCCCTACTCCAGCCCCGCCCCCACATGGGGGCGGGGCACAGACCCCCCCCTCTCCCTGGGCGTGGGGTGCCGCACTCGAGCCCCACGGACCGGTTTCTGAGCAGCCCTGGAGAACAATGTGCTGGGACATTTCTGCCAAAAGCACTCGTTTTCAAGGTAAGCCTCAAAAATGCTTTGTACAGGACATGAGGTGACAAAATTCCATCCTCTTCAACAAAGCTTCCTTTTAATTTCTTAGCGCCCCCACCCCCAATAAATCAACGCCAGTGCCAACGGGGGGCGGGGGGGGGGGGCACATGTAACTCACTGTCCCTAATAAGGGTTTATTATGCAAACTCGGCACAATCACAATCGTTTAAAAGCAAGACTCCCTTCGATTCTGTACCTCAGACCTGGCCTCCACTTACAGCAGAGACACAGAGGTGACCTAAATGTTAATCGGCAAGTAGCTTCTCGTTGATAAAGTAGTTTACCACCATGTGTCAAAAACCCAACACACGCCTGGCTGAGGACAGACAGACACCATCTTCACCTTCCGACAGAACAAACCCTAACAGCAAAGACAGTTCACGACACACTTGCTAAACAAAATACAAATTAACATTAATGTACAAGCTCTCCTCCTACTAAAATATAAACGTTCGTAGTCCAATCTGACCTTACAGGGAAGGAACCAAAAAAAAAGCAGATGAACACACAACATAATTATTGATTACATTCAGAAAAGGCCAAGAATGAAGGAGGGAGGATGTGTCAATTTTCTTTCCCCAGCCACGAATAACAGATCCTGGCAAGTCCAAAATGGTTCTGGAGACTTTAATAAAGAGGCATCAAAATAAAACTAAAGGTGCTAGCTTTTTTCTCTCAAGAGGAAAGAAGCGTTGTTTTACTTGCTTTTTCGTCTGCTCTCCATAATGAACACACTACGGATAGCCTTTATTTACTATTTCTGGCTTTTTCGTCTGCTCTCCATAATGAACACACTACGGATAGCCTTTATTTACTATTTCTGGAGTCTGTAGTGATCTTATCAATCTATTTGTCCTTATAAAAGTGAACTTAACCAAAAAAAAAAAAAAGGAAAGAAAGAAAAAAAGGAAAAGCATGGGAGCCAGAGCTGGCTCTGTGATTTTCTGCAGATAGGTGTCCGCTGGAGCCCCTGGCCAGCCACAAAGAGCTGGGATCTGGCAGCAAATCCAGCTTCCTGCAGAGGCCAGCGCTGCCGGCCTAGTCAATGATCTTGTCAACATTTCCACCAAGAGCTGCATTTCCAGAAGCTTAGACCTGCATCTCTCCCAAACGGGGCGACTCCGTGAAATCTGTCGTCACCGAGGGGTGCTGGGCACTTTACAAAAAACAGAGGAAAATAACTCGCTATTCAGACAGGAACCACAAAAGCACAAGTTTTTACTTTCACTCTTTTTACATCCTGCATCAAGCTGATTAAAACCAACGTTTCCACTAATACAGAAACACTGAAAACTTGGGGAACGCCAGGGAAAATGAAGTCTCATTGATTTCTTTTTTTAAACAAACATGGAACATCAAAAGGCCTTCGATAAACTGCAGGGAAAATGCCATTTAAAAGTGGCTTTATAGGTTTTTGACTCAGCCTAAATTCAAAAGTGTAGACACTGCCACCAATGTCCAATAAAAAAAATTTTTTTTAGAAATTATCAGCAATGAAAACAAAAGAGTCATGGGCAGAAACTCACTGTATTTTCTTGCTATGGAACACTTCCTAGTCTACCAGCCACACCTTTCTGAAATGACTATTAGCTGATTATAAATATATTTGAATTAAAATTTGTTTCTAGAAATAAAGCTGTATTTTATTCCACATAAATCAACAGCACAGGGCAATATTTACCCCCAACACTCATACACATACACTGACCTGTTTTCCAGCTTCTAACCTAAAACCAACACTTCTCTCTCAGTATAAGAAAACAGATCGAGATTAATACCTATCAAATGTTATCTCTTTCTTCTGTGCTTTTTGTGAGAGCACTTAGAAGTCACCCCACAAAATGAAGGAAAGAATTGTGCCCAAGAAAACAAAGAGAGATGAGGACGTGCAGTAAGCCATAAAATATTCTGTTAAACATCACCTTCTGAGGTCATTCTGTTTAGCACAGAACTCAGCCGCCCAAGACCCCTTTATTAAGAGCACCCGGAGGATAAATACTTCAATAATCAATGTTACTGAATTCTAAGGAAACATGTTCTGTAAAAATACCCTGAATCAAGGACATTTTGGTAGGGTTTGGTAGGTAAGATGTTGCTGGCCATTGTACTAACACCAATCAAAAGTCTAAGAGGACAAATCTTCCTCAAACTGTTTTTCTCTATAACATGCATATACTATACCAACCCGTTTAAATTTTCCAGCGCCATTACCGCCAGTAGCTGCTGTAACCTGACCAAGCTGATCACTAACCATGCAGCACCTCTGAAAAGCAGCTAGACATCTCAGGCTCTTCAAGGGAGTGAACCATCAGAGAATGTTTACAAAGAGCAGTTCTTGACAAGGACATGATGTCACAGGGCTCTAGGAGTCACCCTGCCTTGCTCTCTAAAAATATATTTTCAAGCACAGTGAATGACACGTCACTGCAAGTTCTAAGTTTCGAAGATAAAGGACCCTCTATACTTCCTCTGCAAAGGAAAAAAGATAAACAGGCAAAATTCCACATTAAGTCCCCATAATAAGGTTATTGTGTGATTCTCAAGTTAAGACAATTCTGCACCTGAAGCCATTAGAAATGTTCTTACAGAAATGAGGAAGGCAGTGTTTTTCTTCCCTAAGCCAGAACATCTTACCCAGCAACAGCTTTTGGAAACAGTAAATATAAAATATAACCAGGCACATTTTTGAATTTGAAAGCGCCTAGCACACCACTCCCCGCCCCGCAACCCCACGGTCCCTGGAGGGAAAAGACAACAAACTTGAAACCGGGTCTCTCTGCCCTCAGCACAGCCTAAGATTATTTGGGAAGAGCTCAGCTCTGGCCTGCGGTGAACAGAGGCAGCGGCAGGCTCACCAGTCACTAGGAACTCAGAGACCGTGACCATGACCCGATTGAGCGTAGCGATCATGGCTGGGTCATTGTACTCACACCAATCAATACTGGTCCTGGGTCCACACTGCAGGGCTGGGGTTGCCCCGCCTTCTTTTCACACCCCGCTCCCCCACTCCCTGCAAAACATCAAGCTCTAGACGCCCTTTCTTGGTCTGTGCTGGTAGGTGCTGTGGGCAGACAAGCAGGCATCCCAGGGATGGACCAATGGACAGACGAGGGCCACATGGACAGAGGTGGTGGAGCAAGAGGGTGGGTGGGTAACTCAAAAGCCAGGCAGGGGCTGTGACATTCAGGTTAGGGCAATCTGGTCCAAGAACATCACTCCTGCCTTAGAGTTCACTAGAACAATCCATGTAAAGGCCTGTTTGGTGAAAGGGGCAGCTACTTGTAAACCTCAGTCAAGCCAAGTCGGCTACACAAAAGGTCACCTGACTAGACACCTGGGATGTGCCAGGCAGGGGTCCCCTGTGCACAGAACTCCAAGGAGAAAACAGCAGAATGCATGGCCTGCCTGCAGAATTCACATAAAACAAAATAAAACATAATTTTATTTACATCTAAATATTCCTTAAATAGATACATTTATTTACAGAATAAATAAACCTAATAAATACAATGGATGATCAGAGGCCACCTCCTGACCAGCAACCCGATGCAGGCGTCACTGGGTCAGTTCCTGCCCCTCGCTAGGGGAGGAAGCAGGTCCCATCAGCACCTGTGCCTTGAGAAAGGACAGGCTCCTCCCTGCTCTCCGGACTCACGAGAAACATCAGGTGCTCACTTACCTCCCACTCCCAACCATATGCCATTGAGCAGAACCTTCCCACCCTTTAGAACCTGGGACAAGCAGCTGTACCATTTCAAGGGCCATGTTCTGAAGCCAAGTCTGGACCATGACATAGGACTTGTAGGCGAGAGGAACAGACACGAGAGGGTCTTGCTCAAGCACAAGCCCCCAAATCGGGCCTCTTTCTATTCAGAAGTAACTATGTACAAGCCCGTTAGCCACAAAATCCAAGGGTTAGTAGATATTCCGTGCTGAGTCACATAAACTGCATGCAGGCAGAAATCAGCATGGCCACTGCTCCCCTGAACCAGGCGAACCCAGAGTCTCTAGACCCCCTGACACACACAGGTGCATTGTGATATCAGTGGGGTCTTTCTAGGACTGCGAGCATCTGCAGGACCCTCAGAACCATGACTAGGCTGCCATTCACACCCCCCCACTGGTTCACGTGGGGCTGTGACTTCTGAGTCTACATCCCTGTTGGTGTCTTAGCTCCCCACTTAAAACTGTACCACCAGTGATCCCTACAGACATCCACTGTAAAACTGCTTTCCGACTCTCTTTTTACATTTACTCTTTTTGTCTTTTATTTTTCCGAAAACAGTCTGGCTGCACTGACTATGCCGGTCACAGGGCTGGGAGGCTGGGTCAGCCGTGCAAGGCCAAGGTCAGTCACGGAGGGAAACCGCCATCAGGCCTTAGGCTGCCCTTCCGGTGAACTAAGCCCGTGAACTAAGCCCGCAGGGCACACAGGAAGGTTTTCAACAAGACCGGCCCTTACAACACCACACCGGCAACAAAAGGTGCTATGTTTAAGAATGAATAGGTAAGTGCATATTCTACCAGGGGAAGGTGGGCAGAGAAAAAAGATCTGCCTAAATTCCCTGCAGAGCAGAACCTCCTCCTTGAAAAGTTCTCAGGAAGGAGCCACAGGATTTGTAAACACTTCTAAGCTTTTGTTCCTTAAACTGAACCTGCCTGCATTTTAGAGAAGTAAGCTGTACCTCCTCTCCCAGGTAATAAGCGTTTTTCTCAGGCTAGTTCTGAAGTCTCTCTGGCGGGGGCGGCGGGGCAGGGGGAGCCTATCCTAAAGAAAGGCACTGAGTCAGTGCCAGGAGGCCCTTCAAAATTAGAACTGAGGAGTTCCCGTCGTGGCGCAGTGGTTAACGAGTCCGACTAGGAACCATGGGGTTGCGGGTTCGGTCCCTGCCCTTGCTCAGTGGGTTAACGATCCGGCGTTGCCGTGAGCTGTGGTGTAGGTTGCAGACGCGGCTCGGATCCCACGTTGCTGTGGCTCTGGCGTAGGCCGGTGGCTACAGCTCCGATTCAACCCCTAGCCTCGGAACCTCCATATGCTGCGGGAGCGGCCCAAGAAATAGCAACAACAACAACAACAACAAAAAAGACAAAAGACAAAATTAGAACTGAGAGTAAGACCAGGCTGTTTAAGGAGTAGTGTGCAAGAGGACTCTAGAATAATGGACATGTTTTGTTCTACCATGAGGAGGTTTCTTTCATAAGAACACATTCCTCCAGTCCTGCAATCTATCACAGTAAGTCCTCCCAACATCATACTCTGAAAACACAGCTTCAGTACAAAACCAATGGAGAGCATCACTTTACTTCTGAGGGATCAGCCTCTCGCTCACCTTTGAGTCCCCACGTTAGAGCACAGCTGTTTGAAAGGGGACCCACTGTCACTGAGTCAGTGTGCAAGACCCTTCTCTCTGGATGATTCATAATCACTGATCATATATCAAAGTGCCCCTTGTAGCTCCGACCCCCATATGGAAAAGCCGCGCCACAAGAAACTTTCAAACAGAGCGTCGGCGTAGTCGTGTTGAGTTACAAGGGTCCCGGGTTTTCTGAGCAGCACCCACCACCGACTCCTGGTTCAGGGCCCACCCCCTTCCCCGAGACACAAAGACACCAAGGGACCCTCTTTCCTGCAGAAGGGAACCCGTGCAAATCCCAAGTTCCAGGACCTGCCAGGGACAAGAGCCACAACCCGTAGAGAACGAGATGCTGGCTGCCCAGGCCTCACAGAGAGAGAAAGGCATGTGCCTATGTGAGCCTGTGTGCATGCTCCTGTGCCTTCTTTTAATCTAAAAACTCACTCCAACACTTGCCATAGGTGGAGCAACCTTGCGTGTCCAGTGCCAGCACCACTGCTGATCAGCATACACCTTGTCCGCTGGCTTTAGGAAGATCTCACTACCAGATCACTGCTCTCCAGCCCTGCTGGGCTGCACCCAGCATCCGTGTCCCAGGTCCCAGGACATGACTCTGCCACATGGGCTGGCTTCTCCCCGCAGCACCATGGCTGCACCTGGGGACCCTTGCAGAACTCAGACAGTACTGCCCTTCCCTCCTGGCACCGGGTCTCACCACCAAGGCGCACAGAGCCCACCACCGGCCAGCAAAGGAGGGGCCTGCGGGTCAGGCTAGCGTCCCCTTGGGAATGGCACCCATCTGCACCCACCTGGGACCCTCCCTTTTGTCCACACAGCTTGGACAATATAACCGGCAAAGCAAGTTCATACTCCCTGAACGTGCTCCACGCTGTTGCTCGCCTTGTCTGAGAGGTGCGGGCAGCAATACCCAAGCTCTGAGCACCCTTTGGAACCCCCCTTGGGAACCCCCCACCTGTGGCAGTGGCCCAGCACTCGGGCTTTATAGGGGCCTCAAGTGGCAGGATGGCAGGCCAACTGGACACCTGTCCAGGAGACCCGACACCCTTCCGGAAGGCAGGGCTGGGATTTGGGGAGCTCCTTGTGCAGTGAGATTCCAGAGGGGAATGGGATGAATAGAGATGCTCCAGGGCGGGGGGAGCTCTAGGCCGTCTCACCCGACCCAAAAAACGTGATCTCGCTGAAACCCGTGAACCGTGTCTTCTCACCAACCTCAAACCCTCAACCTAAGACGAATGGATGGACCTAGAGATGATCACAGTAAATGACATAAGTGAGGCACAGAAATGGACATATGACATCACTTACACATGGAGTCTTAAAAAAGGATACAAATAAACTTGTTTACGAAACATAAACAGGAAATTCTGTGTGGCGTAAGTAGCAGGTCAAGGATCCGGCATAGGTTGCAATTGAAGCACGGCTTCCATGCTTGGCCTGGGAACGTCCATGTGCCTCAGGTGTGGCCAAACACAAACAAACAAACAAAAACCCCAGAGAAACAGACTCACACGGGAAACAAACTTACGGTTACCAAATAGGACAGGTAGGAGGGAAAAATGGACTGGGGGTTTGGGTTTGGCATATGCTCACTGAGGTGTAGGGAATGGATGGTCAAAGGGGCCTTGCCGTACAGCACAGGGACCTCTACCCAATAGTCTGTGATCACCTCTATGGGAAAGGAATCTGAAAAAGAATGGACATCAGAATGGCCGGCGTGACCTGCATAGAAGTGCACATGATGCTTCTGGACCTTGTTCACATCGTGGTGGACTCACTCCTTGTCTTTTTTTTTTTCTTTTTTAAAAATTTTGTTATAGTTAATTTACAATGTTGCATTGATTTCTGCTGTAAAACAAAGTGATTTAATTACGCATGTACACACATCCACTGTCTCTACTGCAACACCCTCACCACCACCAAGCCCCCCCACACACACCCCCGCGCTGAAAACAGAATCATGGTGTGAGTGGATGATGCTACCTGCAGCCTCGGACCAGGGGGTCCAAGGTGGCAGCCTGGCCATGCCTGGACCAGTGCTTTGAAGAAGTCCTGGATCATCCTCTTTACTTTGGCCTTCAGGAGAATTTGAGGAGGTCACTCATCACCCAGGGCTTCTGCAGTTGTCAGAAACCCATCTTTAGGATGACAACAACGATGAATCTGGTCTCCCAGATGTGAGAGGAGAAAGTGCACCTACAGACTTAAGCCAGTGTCTGGGATATCCTTGGCCCCCAGCATATTCAGATCCCTTCTTCTTTCCAGCCCAGATCCCAGATTCAGTCATGGTGTAAATATTCAAGGAGGAAGTGCATAGAAACCAAAGTCCAACCCCATCACCACACCAGATCGGGTTCTGGGGCCTGAGCCCCAGGCCCACACCCTCAGGCCTGGCTATGCTGACAGCCAACAGATAACTGCTGCTTGCCCACCTGGGCCAGCTCGCCCACCAGGCGGTACTCACACCTGGGCAGGTAGCTGGTTCATCTGGGCATCCACACCTGCAGACCGGAGTGCTGGCCTCCGTCCAGGGCAGGGGGGGTCATCAAGGAAAAGCCTCTCTCCCTCTTCCTCTCCCCCTTGTCCAGTGATTTTCCCCAAAGCCAGAGATAAAACATATGAACTCTTTCCACCCTATTTTGCACCATAATATATTCCTGATTAAAATCAAAGTTAGGGAGTTCCCCCAGTGGCTCAACGGAAGCGAATCTGACTAGCATCCATAAGGACCCAGGTTCAATCCCTGACCTCGCTCAGTGGGTTAAGGATCCAGCGGTGCCGTGAGCTGTGGTGTAGGCTGCAGACACAACTCAGATCTGGCACTGCTGTGGCTGTGGCGTAGGCCAGCAGCTGTAGCTCCGTTTGGACCCAAGCCTAGGAACCTCTCCACATGCTGCAGGTATGGCCCTAAAAAAGAAAAAAAAATGTTTTTTTAATTTAAAAAAAAAAATTTAAAGTATTTTCCTTCAAGGCATCTCAATTCATCTGCTGAGTGCTTTTGTCACAGAAGTGCTCCCAGGCTTTCCTGGAGAGCCCACGGTGGCCACACTGAGCCACAAGATCACTCCTGCCCGTTGCCACACCTGGCACTGGTGGGACCCGCCCAGCAGAGGATACCTACGATTTCCATGCTTCAAACCCAGAGACTCCTTCTTACAAACTCAAATCAAACACCGTACGACTTTAATCAAAAGGCAACCCCCAGGATTACCAGAGAAGGGGAGGACGAGTCTCACCGTAATACCTCATCTACCAGGAACTGCAGGCCTGACACACAGAAGCCTCCAGAACATCCACATAGGTGGAAGCACCAAAGCCAGGAAGGCTTGAGGCCACACATGTCCCCACGCACAGGGGGCAGAGAAAGACACAGCCCCGCTCATTAGAGACCGCGGATAAAAGCCAAAGACGGAAAGAGGAACGTAGTGAAGTTATAATTAACTGATCCACAGTACTGCTTTCTGCACTGAGAGGGCTCCTCCTGGCAGGAGAGGGCAGTGGTCGGCATCGAGGCCACGCTCTGCCCCCAAATGCCATCCCATCAGCAGCAAGCCAGGCAAATTAGGGCAAAAAGAAAACGTTACTTATGTGCAAACTACTATCCTCCGAGCAAGGCTTTTCCAGATGATTAAAATGAAAGTGCTCGCCCTCATCCCCACCAGCGCCCAGCTCGGCAGACCTGCTCTCACAGCTGCCTCGCAGGGAAAAATCCTTCAAGGGTTTTGCTCTAATTCACTCCATGATCCTTTGGTCCTAATAAAAAGGAGGCGAGCACAGGGCTTCACAATCAGGTGTTCATGCTCAGTTATTCCTCTATATACCATCAAAGTCCTTTTAACACATTTCCAGCTAAGCCGGGAGAGGCAGACCCAAGCCAAGGTCAAAGTCACAACAGGCGCTTAGCCCGCCCTCAATCCCGGGTTGGGAAACAGAAGTCCGATGGATTAAACAGGAGGGAATGCTAATTGAACCCAATCGGACTTTCCCGAGAACGTGTAAATGAAGTACTCAAGCCAGAGGCTGGTGCCCTGGGGAGTCAGGACTCCCCCAGCCTCTCAGAGTCTGAAATGATCAAAAGTCATTATTAAAGTAATTACCCTTCTAAAGAAAGTTTGCTGTGGCTTTTAAGAAAGAAACTGCTGCAAACGTACAGGGCCTTTTCGGGCTCTGCGGATCAGACTAAATAAAAGCACCTCAAGGGCAGCCGCCAGTAAAATGCTGCACAGTTAGCAACTGCGGACATCGGCCTCTGACCCGTGTGAGCAAAAGCCAGAGGATGGAGAAGCCTGAATGAAAGCCAGGGCTCAGCAACAGGACAGGAAGAGGGGGTCTACCTGCATCTAATAATTTAATAATTTGGATGGGCCACCGATACAGGCTGACAGCACATCGCCAACAAAGACCTGCTGTGTGCTTTCCTGGGTGACCCCAGGCTTGCCTGCATATCAAACCTGCATCTTGCCTGCATCTTGGGGCAGAACCTCCACTTCACCCTGCCCTGCATCACCTGCGCTGACCCAGCAGAGCACTGGATCGAGGATCCCACTGATGTGTGCTACTGTTCTCACCCCACTGGAAAGGTCTTCCGTAGGCATCTGACGGCGAGCTTTAAAAACAGCATTGCAAACATCTTTTAAAGTTTAAAATGCAGTATTTCTGCTTCGTGAACCATAAGCAGTACATGAAAGTCTGTCTTCTTAATCATAAGTTAACACACTTGTTTTTATAAATGAAAAAAGGCAGGTGGGGATCCCCAGAAATAAGAATTCACGGTATTGCCCTTTCTTTACACAATCACATAACCACGTAACCAGGTAACGTGTCTGCCCTCCAGGCTCAGGAACGGGAATTCGGACAACCTTCCACAAGCTGGCAGCTGGAGTCCAGGAATGAATGACTGCTGGGAGGCGCCAGAGTCCAAGAACAGGAGTCCAGAACCCCACCCCAGCAGGGTGGGTGTGAGGTTCAGGGCGGCAAGGCTCTCCTGCACCCCCTGCCTGCCTGGTTACTTCACCTGTGAAGAAGCAGAGACGTTTCCTTTCACTTTTTCCATCTTAAAGAAATTACTTTGCGGACATATCTTTTAAGACCTGCGATGTATCCTGGGCCCTTTACGATGATGCAGCAGGGCCAGTGAGCAAGGAAAATGCAGCCCGACAGCATCATCAGCGCTGCAGAGAAGCTGCATGTGAGTGTGAGCACGATGAGGCTCGGTTATGAATTAAGTGCCGCCTCAGCAACAGGGACTCTCCCAGAGGCTCCGGTCCCCACCAGGACCAGGAGGGGTCAGGAGGATACTCCCCCAGAATTGAGAAGGCCTGCCAGGACCAGGAGGCCTCCCCCGCCAGGACCAGGAGGGTACTCGCCAGGACCAGGCTGTGCAGATGCTCAGATTCTCTTCATTATCTCACACCAGTTACCTTCTGGACAACTTGTCTTCCACATCTGAGTTTTCTAAACTAAGCATGAACTGTTTTTCTGCCGGTTCTTCCTTGACTGAAGGTTTCAGAGTCACACGTGTTCAGAGACAACTCCCAGAGCCGGGATGCAGCCGGTGAACAAAGAAGAGATATAAAAGGTTTTGCTCTTTGGCTGCAATTCTTCAGTCAAGGAAACTCCAAAGCCAGAGAGGTATTTTAAAAGCTCTAGTTACCGTTTCCCTTGGGCCACAGAGCCAATCCACATGTGAGGAAGGCCCTGAAGCTGTGACTTCCACTGCACCGGCACCACGGGGAGCAAAGTTTCAGATTCAGGAGAATCTCGGGGCCAGCACCTTGGTGAGAGCACTTTGCACCTTCATTTGTAGACTCATTAAGCAATAACAGATGAAGCAGAGCTGGAAGGACCATCAAGAATAAGTCTTTTTTTTTTTTTTT
This sequence comes from Phacochoerus africanus, assembly GCF_016906955.1. Taxonomy (NCBI): domain Eukaryota; kingdom Metazoa; phylum Chordata; class Mammalia; order Artiodactyla; family Suidae; genus Phacochoerus; species Phacochoerus africanus. The sequence continues at coordinate 150,308,131 of NC_062545.1, read as the reverse complement.
TTTTTTATGGCCTCACCTGCAGCATATGGAAGTTTCCAGGCCAGGGATTGAATCTGGATCCTTTCACCATGGTGCCTGGAGGAGATCAAACCCAGGCCTCTGCAGCTGCATGAACAGCTGCAATCAGGTTCTTAACCCAATGTGCCACATCGGGAACTCCCTGAGTCAACTCTTATAAAAAACTAGCCCCTGATGAGAAATGATAAGTACCTTCCGCTCTGGTCTCCTCAAACCCTCAGCCCAGGCCCAATGGGGAGGAAAGAGCAGAGAAACCCAAGCAGAGGCACAAACCACAGGACACCTGACCGGTCCTCCTCAAAAGTGCCAAGGCCCAAAGACAGGAAGGAGGACCAAGGAAGCATCACAGCTTGGAGGGGACTGGGGAAAAGTAACTGCAGACACAGTGTGGGACTCTGGCTGGGGCAGAAAAAGGACACTCCCAGGACACATCAATCCCAACAGGGCCGAGTCTGTCAGAAGGACGCTGTTCCCACAGGCCTGACCAAAGCACCAGGTGATTTAAGATTTTGCATCAGGGAGCTGGGTGAAGGGGCTGCGAACTATTGTTGCAACTTTCTGCACATCTAGAATCATTCCAAAGTTTAAAATAAAATGACTGCATGCTGTGCAGAACACCATTTAATCCCTCATTAAAACTAAAACATTTTAATAGAGTGTATGCATTCACAAAAACTGCCTCATTTAAATAAAATGTTTACCTGCAAAAAAAAAAGAATGAATGAAATAAAATTGCAGAGAGAGAAAAGAGAAGGCCAGCATGTGAGAGGTGGCAGGCACAGGTCCCTCAAAACAAAAGAAGATGTGAGCATCCCTGGTGTGGTCCAGGCAACCACACATGGACCTGCCTCCCTGGTGCAAGGTGAGGGTCCTCGTGGCTTTCCTCCTTGGTCACCCTGAGGTCACCTGAACCCTGCTCCAGGAGGCTGCCACTCACATGGACAGGCAACAATGGTGGACAGGTGGCAGGCCTGAGCTAAACCCATATTCCACCTATCAACTCATCTCCCCTGCAAAGTAATTACAGTCATGCTCTCAAATAAGGATCCTCTCACCATGGTGAGAGAGAGCAAGCACACTGCTAATGTCACACAGCACAGACACGGCTGGGCGAGGGCTGGCCAGGCAGGGAGGCCAGGGGAGAAGCAGGGGGTGGAGTTCCACATCTTTCTATTGAAGAGACCACCTTGGAAATTAAGATTGCAGAACAAAGAAGATGAAGAGAGGGTGAAGGCCAAGGGAGTGTGAGGTGGGGAGAAATTTCTAGAGCTAAAAGCACCTGAGCCTGAACAGGGAAGAGGACCTGCAGAGACCTGGCTTTTGCCCACACTCTTCTTGCTCCCCAGAGTCAAGCTTCACAAGCTCAAAGCCTCTTTAGATTAAAAACTGCCCAATGCTTCCAACTACTGCTCCTCCGACTTTCCACATCCCCTGTGACTCCTCGAAGCCTTGTTGGAAATTGCCAAGGTCCCTGGGGAGTGAATATTAATTTAAGCTCCTTCACATTCTTTATGTGTGACATTAATACATTAATTTCCATCAGGGTCCTGCTGAAAAGCGGGCATCATGCACCTCTTGTGTGGTTGCCTCTGCTGGCTGGGCAGTGACAGAACAAGCAGATGTGTCACCCTGGGACATTCCTTCTGTCAGCTTCCCGCCAGTGCCCATCTGTCACCTCCGCACCCACGTCTCCCATCTGGCCCAGACCACCCGGTCTCCTGTCCACTGTCCCCTCAGGACCTGCCTGGTCCCACAGCCCTAAGCAGTGTGATGAACTGCAGGAGGACTCCGCCGCAGTTAGATCAGATCTACGCACCCAATGCAAGCGGAGGAGGAGGTGGGGCCGCAGCACAGGGTCGGTTCGAGGGAAAGGAAAAGAGAAGACTCACAAGTGGAGGAGGAGCTCCAGCAGATGCCAGGAAGGATGGCCTTGCCACAGACCTGCAGGGAGGAGGGGACTTTGGGGCATGCACCCCAGATCTGGGGAAATGGAGTTGACAAGGTGGCCCTGGCACAAATCTGCAGGAGACCTGATGGTCTGAGCTGGGCCGGGAGACACATGGGCATGGAGGTGACAGATAGGCAGTGGCAGGAAGGCAGAAGAGGTCCTGGGGTCCCGGGGCAGGGGAGGGGAGGGACGTGGGCATGGGACAAGGGGACAAAGAGGCCAACGTGATGAGACCTTCACTACAAGGATGGCCTTAAGTCAGACTCCCAAGGACAGAGGAAACCACAAAATCCCATGGCCTCGGGAAGAGAACCAGGGACCTGCAGGGTCTGTCCAGTGGACCCCACAGCAAACATGAGGCAGCAGCTGACGGGGCAGGGTGTGGATTTCCAAGGAGAAACTAAAACAGAGGCTGGTTAAGGGTCCACTGGCGGCTGAGACTGAGGCCTTGGGTCTGGGAAATGGAGATTGCCATCAACAACACAAGGTCCCATCGCCTGGACCTCAGCCGGAGCAATGTAAGGACAGCTGGTCCCCATTCTCTCGGCTCAGAGAACAAAGGGCTGAAAAGCCCTTGGGTGAAAGCTGACATCTCCTGCCAGATCTCCCTGTCCCAGCTGAGTTCTAAACACCTGGATCCCCCCAGGGGCTACAGGAGAGGCCACTGGCCAGGGGTGTGATACCAAGTCCTTATCCAGGCTCTAACCGTGATGTTGAGAAAGACATGACCCGTCAAAATCAATTTATAGTCTGAGCCTCAAAAATCTTTTGCAACTGTATGGGCAGCCTGGTTTTCAAAGCAGAAGTTTAGTAATTTCCTGCATTTGCAGACATGTTCAAACTGTTAAGTACATTCAATTCCTGATTTTTCTGTTACCAGATAAATGCAGTTCCACGGAGAAGAGAACCACATGCATCACAGCCCCTCGAGGCAGCTGCATGAAAAGTCTAAAGTAATAAATGCAAGGCGGCCACTACCAGGTCCTTTCTAGCCCCCTCTGTCCCACTGGACAGCCTTCCCAAGAGGAACCGTAGCCTATTCCAAACTTGAGCCTGGAGAACAAGGGAGCATGGTGAGGAACTCTGTACAGCCTTGAACGCAGCCCAGCCCAGTCCATCTGCGCACAGACAGCTCCGTGCCCCTTTCAGACACACCGACAGGCACCTGGAGGAGGAGGTCTCCTGGGGCACCTGTGACAAAGCGAAAGTGAGACTTGCTCTGATGGACCAGAAAGGTCAAGAAGTGGGCAATCAAGCTTCCCATTTTCACAGAAATGGGTTCATTTATCTGAAATCAGGACGCTGATGGTGTTCTTCAACGTCATGACTGGGGACAGACCCACGTTCCCTTAAGGAGAAAACCCATCACACTGCAACACCAACTCTCATGCGAGGGGAATAAATGGAAACGCTGGATCCAGCCTTCCCTGTTAATTACCCAGTTTCGTCCTGTACCCAGGGGTACAGACTGCACTGACCACCCCTCACGTTTTCTATGCCTCTCCAATCACGAAAGACCCGGGACTACCGAAGTATAACCTGCTAAAGAGGAGCGCTGAGAGAGAACGCTCAGATGTCAACACCAGAGTTAAAGGCATTTGAAGTTCACTCTTAAACAGTTTCTCTTGAATGAAGTTATAGTTTTTCCCCATGTTTAGCTCTGTCCGCCTGAATAGAAATAACTGATGTTGTTGAGCAGCCTGTGCTACAGTTCCCTCCACTGGGAGCAAGTATTTTGCCTTCTCCCAGAAAAATGTAAAATTAGTAAACCGTGCAGCCCAGTGAGGTCACCAGCCCTAAATTACACCCAAACTTATTATTATTAAGGATTTGCTGTCCTGTTTTTATATTGCTAAGAAAGCTACACTCATTATATCTTTCTATTTAGAGGGCTTTTTAAAAATAAGTTTTAGTGCAGATCTATGAATGTATGTATTGTAGAGCGTGGACAAGTTAAAAGAAAGCTCTCATGATTTCACGTTACATATTTTCCCTTCTACACTGAAATAACCAAACACCCAGTAATAGTTTCCACTACTGCATTTAGGGTAAGAAGTGCTTGCTTTCAATGTAAGAAGAAATTAAATAAAATTACTGGGTTGGGCCAAGGGAGGAGATTCCCTTTTCAGATAAAAAGGATTTTCCTCACTAAGCTCTCCCGAGAATAAATATTTTTTAAAATATAATTTTAATGTTGGGATTAACAAAGACTTCATTTTTTATTTTTATCTTCTTTTCTTCTCAAGCCCTGGAATCTGAAAGATTAAGTCCCACTGTACTCAGAAAAACCACATGTAGTTGCCTTATGTTCCTCTCAACTAATATGCATTAATTAAACCCCATTGTAGGCACTAAACGGCACATTTTTAAATCGCTGGAGTTCCCTGGTAGCTCAGAGAGTTAAGGACCCAGCATTGACACTACTACAGCACAAGTTTGATCCTTGGCCTAGGAATTTTGCATGCTGCAGGCTCAGTCAAAAAAATTTGTTGGCGTTCCCGTCGTGGCACAGCAGAAACAAATCTGTCAAGGAACCATGAGGTTGCAGGTTCGATCCCTGGCCTCACTCAGTGGGTTAAGTAAGGGTCAGGTGTTGCCGTGAGCTGTGGTGTAGGTAGCAGACGTGGCTCGGATCTGGTGTTGCTATGGTTGTGGCGCAGGCCAGCAGCTACAGCTCTGATTAGACCCCTAGCCTGGGAACCTCCATATGCCGCAGGTATGGCCCCAAAAAGACCAAAAAAAAAAATTGTTTTAAATCATTAAGATGGCAAATTTTACATTATATATATTTCACCACAGTTAAAAAAAATACAAAACAAAAAAATGTAGGTTTTAAATGGTTAAAATCATTTAAAATGGTTTACTACTGTTACTTTAATATTGTTCATTTAATACTGCTAATTTAACATTGCTTAAAATTCACAACACAAAATATAAATGAATAATATTTAACGGCATCATAAAGCCAAAGATCAACTGTTAGAATTACATATAATATGTTGCTCTTGAAACAGTATTATTCCAAATTAAGATCAGATGTCAGAGGTCATCATTAGACTCTGTCAACTGTTTAAAAAAATTTTTTTCCAGATGAAGCAGCCAATTTTCATGGGCAAAATTTGGAACGGACCTGCACGAACTCCCTGTTACTCTTCATGCTCTCTGCTGAGTTCTCCAGGCCAAAAAGTGAGAAAGAAGAGTGTCCTTCCCACCCCCCACCCCCCAGTTTTAACTTAGTTTTGCAGCAAATCAAAAGTTTTAAGAAAACAATTCCAATTTGAATATATATAAAGAAGAGGTCCATAACGGGTATATTTCTAGCCAACACAAATACACTTCAGCAGAAAGACTCTTTTTGCACTCACTGCTTGAGGAGTTCCAAGTTCAAGTTATTTTAGATGCAGCTCTGAACTGACACTGTGGTGCTCTGCTCCAAGGAGCCTTTTTATAAACCAGCTCTGGAATGTCCCACTTCCTCCTGCCTGAAAATTCCATACAAATCCTCCTATTCTGTGCTCTCTGGTTTACCCTGAGAATCTCAATCCACTTCATTTTTTGTTACAAATATTTTACAGCCATCCTTAGCCAAAAGCACTGAAGTTCTGACTTAATGCACATTGGGAACTTCTTATCTATGATAGTATAAAAATCCTACATATTGCAAGGCTTACCCTGCCCTTGATGATGTTTCCATAAAGGTCAATAAACCTGATTTTTTTAATTCCTTCAATATTCCTTTCCCCTTCCTAAGGGCTTTTCTTAAAAATTATTTCTGTAAGCTGATTAATTAAAGGACAATTTTCAGATGTTTTATTCTACCCACATCAAAGGTAGGACCTACAGGATTCCTCACCAATCTGTTGGCCACAAAAAATAACAAACTGTTGCTATTAAGAAGCTTTAAAGATGAATTTTACAAGTATGCACAATGGAGCATGTGCTCAGAGGCTGTGACATGCACCGAATCCTCAACCTGAACTCTTATCACCACCATCCGGGTGGGACACGTGGGAAGGCTGGGCAGCAAGACCCCCGGAAGGAGAGGGAAGCAGCCCCTTGCAGGGGGCTTCCCTGGGCCTCAACCCCTTCTCTGCAACAGGACGTGTGGCCTCGGATCTGCCACTGCACTTCTCTAGTCATTACCGTGTCCATGTGTGATGTGAGTGCTTTGGACCAAGTGGACTTAATCTGCCCATTTCCGTGGGCAGGGGGCAGGTGTGTGGAGGGGAAACACCAAGAGTTTCTGGGCCCGGGGAGGCTCAGGCCACCGCCAAGGAAACATTCCACGCAGGGGCAGTCAGGCCTCTTCCCAGAACATTTGGTGCAACAGGAGACCCCAGCCCCACGCAGGAGACTCCGCAGCTCTCAGGACCCTGGACCACATCCCATCTTGGTGCAGCCTCTCCTGGGGTCAGACCAGGCCCCCCGGGCCCCACACTCCCCATGTCCACACCAAGCCTCCTTCTACCACACACATCAGCATGTCTCCAGGACCCCACCCTCCAGCTTCACACTCCGGCCCCTCTTCTCCAGTCTCAAGGCCACAGATCTGGTTCCAAGCACCACCTTCCCTAAATACCCCCTCTTCAGTCCCTCTGCTGGTGAGCCCCTCACTGCAGACCCCTGAGTGGTCACCCAGAACTCATAACCTCGTTCGTCACTGGTGAGAACCCTAGGAACACCCCACTGCTCTGTGGACAGAGCCCAGAACTGCCCCTAACAACCTCTTAGAAAGCCTGCCACCCTCACACACGTACACGCATGTGAACAGATGCACACACCCACCCGCACCTCAAGGCTCTCCTGGGCTCTGACCATCACCCACCACTGGTCCCCCTCCAGCACCCTCTCCTGCTCAGAGGACCATCTCCTGCAAGGACTCCAGTCCTCATCAGCACCATCCCTTCATCTCCTTCGAAAGGGAAGCAAACCAGACAAAAGATGACTCACAGAACTGAGGAGTAAAACAATAAAAGTGAAAAGAACCTGGTGATGGATGACCAAACCCAATGTAAACAGAATCAAATCTAGATAACCATGCTCTACACATAAACATGTAGTTATGCCTCTTGCAATACATTATATACAATGTAAAAATAATAAGCAAACAGCAGTAGACTAAAACAACATCCAAAAAAGGAATTAGGATTCTGTGTGGGGAGAGGGGGAGAGATGAGGAAAGGGGGGAGGTAACAGAAGCACTCATTTCTTCATCCTTCCCAAAGAGGAAGTCAAATTATATTGTTACTGAAGTTGATAAATTGAGAAACAGAGGTTTAAGCAAAAGTTATAAATAAAACTACTAGTAGAACTGAAAACACTGGGTTGTCTATCTACCTTCTGATCTCAAGGATTAAGGACCAACTCATCAACCAATACACAGAAAATTTAAAAAAAAAAAGAATGCATAAAATAAGACAAAGACAATTTTTTATTTAGGAAAGATAACCTAATAAATAGGTTTCAGTCAAACTACAAACTGAATAAACTTATTTATTACAAAAGATTCAATGACAGAGTTAAAAACTAAATTTATTTGCCCAATACAAAGACACCCAAAACGAAGGAGCTCAGAAAAACTGGACACGTTTTTGCAGATAAAACAGGCCCCCAAAATGCAAACAAAAGCAACAGTGAAAATAAAAATATCACTAAAATTTTAGTTTATGGTTTGAAAAAGGCATCCAATTGCAGGAAAATCATACCATAGCTAGTAAGAGTGGAAAAAAGAAATCACAAAGAATAACAGTGTCCTACATCTTTAAGTCAAATAACACAGAACAAAATACATAAAGCAAACACCCCAGTGAATACACGGCAAGATCAAAAGAGAGAAAATGGACCTAAGAGAATTCACAAATCTTCTTAAACCTGGCAGACTAAAAAAGGTAAAAACAATAGCAGAAGACTTGAATTCAAAAGTAGGGTTTATCTAGTATGTAAGTACCAAACCCCATACCAGCCACTTTGGTAAACTGACCACAGAACATAAGGTGGCCCCATGCTGACCACAAAGATGGGCTCTAACGGTTCCAGAAATTAGAAACAGCACAGACCTCACGAGCTCCAGAACGTAGTGCTGTGATAGCAAAACTTAACAAGTGAAAGCAAAAACAACGCTCACAAATTTCAGCCATTTGGAAAATTTTATACTCTCTGTAACAAGTCCTGGGGCACAGGGCAATTGCAAAACGCTCCTGAAACTCCTCTGTGTCAAAATGTATGGGTCACATGGAAAGCTGAAGGTAGAATCAGCTGCAATCATTAAAGATAAAGAAAATATACAAGCGAAATATTCAGAAAGTAACACAAAAAGAGAATTAAAACCCTTAAATCTGAAGTAGCCATAGATCAGGAAAAGAAAAGTAAAACTAAATAAAACCAATAAGTAGCCCTTTGTTAACCCCAATGAAAGAGAAAAATGACAAGCTGGCCTAGTAAATAAATAAGTGAATAAATAAGGCAGTGGTCGGAGGAAATTAGGTCTGCTGACCACTAAAAGAAGGAAAATTTAAAGAATGTAATGTTTTCCAAAACTCTGTTAATAATTTTGATAACATGGAAAAATTACTGAATTTCTAATAAAATTAAAATGTCCAAAATTTTTCCAGGAATCGACAGGAGAAGTAACCAGAACAATAATCAGCTTAGGAAATCAAAAGAACTATTAAGCTCACTTCACCCACTCAAATGTGAAAAATCAGCTATGGTCACACACCCTTTGAGAAACAACCTAGATGAAGGCTCTTTGAATGTTTCTGGAGCAAAAAGAACTCACAAAAAGTGAAAAATATAAAAGAGACAAACAAAAAGTTATTTGCAACAACAAAGCATAAAGCTATTGTCCTAATAAACAAAATGTTCTTACAAAGCAATAAATCATGAACAACTCAGTGGAAAAAACTTGACCAAGAAACTGAACAGGTGGTTCACAGGAGAAATAAAACAGTCAACCAAAGTTAAGAAATGCTCAAGTGGCTTTAAACTTTTAAAATAGAATGAGGTATTTTTCCTAACAAGTTGCCCAAGACTGAAAGGCAATCTGACAAAGAGAGAGCCACAGGTCCCTGACTGCTGCAGGGAGGTATAAAATGACATTTTGCTCTCCTATGGGGAAATTCAGCAATATATATCAATAAAAATGCCCCTATCTGCAAAAATTCCATCTCAGGGAACTGAGCCCAAAGAGATATTCCTCATGCACAAAACTGTGCATCAGAGAGGTTCACTGCACACTAGGAAACTGGTAGCAACACAAATGTCCCTCCCCCATGGGACAGTGCAGCTTCCAGGGCAATATCCAGCTGGCCCCGCCCACTGGGTGCTCACAGTCAAATTCTGCAACATGGGTCACAAGGGGCCACACTGGGTACTAAGCACTGGGAAATCACAGCAGGAGTCTGCAAACATCTGCACTCTACACGTCCCCTAAAGAGTAAGTTGTGAGGTTATGCTTAAAAAAAAAAAAATTAGTTGCAGGAAAACTCACATAACATGGTTCTTTTTGAATTTTAAAATTAATGTTTATATATGTATATTAAAAATATAAGTACATTCATGACGATAATGTATTTAAATGCCTAATACAATGATTGGCATCTAAAAGGCACTCAATAAATAGTGGCTTGCATAAAATAAAATTACACCCACATTGTGAAATGTCTCACATATTTCTTTTTTCTCAAAATGCAATTTCCTCTTTGGATTGTAAATACCTTGATGGCAAAGATGACAGAATCTTTGCAGTCTATGAAATATGCATTTTATATAATTATCTGGAAAGAAATAGTTTAATTTAGGCGAGGCGAATGCTACCCTAAGTATTTGGCTGTAACTCAACTGCTCAAATATGTAGTTGAAAATCAATTAATATGTTATCTGCCATGAATTCCACACCACTCACCCCCAACGGAAAAGGGCTGTGTCTCCCTACAATATTGTGAACTTCTATGTAACTTATTTTTGAAACTGTCTTCAAAGCAAAGTACTAGGTCTATCTCTACCTCCTTATGTGAGAGAAATACAGTGCAAATTATAATAACAGTATCATCTAAACTGGTTTACTATTTCAATCTTTATCAAGGTACAAATCAATAAGACTATTCCAAATACACTATCTGGATAAAAATTTTATACGATAAAAAGTGCCCATCAGCAGGCTAAAAAGAATATTTAAAAAAAAAAAAAAAAAGACCCTGAGCACCAGCTGGCCATGTTTAATTCTGGTCCAATAATTAAAATGTGTAGCTTTATATTCCCTGTAATAATGACATTCTGACCCACTCACTGCCAGCAAATGGGACAGTCCAGAAGAAATAAAGTTACAGGGTAACCAGAAAGGAACCTGCTGGGGCTCAGCAACGGCAATTCCCCTCAATTAAAAACAGGACAGAGCTCATAGGTGTAGCTCCAACTTCAGACATCTTATTAAAGTGAATTAAACAAAGTGACTTTCAAGGGAATGGGAAAGAAATTCCGCCCCAAGTGATTATATGTAAGACCGGTGTCTGTTTTCCACTAACCTCCTAAACCAGCCATGGTTTGTCTAAGAAAGGGATGTTTTAATCAGAACACTTGGATTTATTATGATACTCAAGTCCCATCTGACTAGCAGATCCTGAGGCAAATGAACACCTATAAATTTCCCATGACTGGGTAAGAATGGCCTAAGCCTCTTGAGCCCCCCAGATGTGCAGCCAGTGTGGGGTGACCAGCTCCGGGGTCTTCAATCATTTCCTAGATAAGGGCTTACTTATGAAATGCAACTCGTTGAGACGTCTGTGAATTTGCAAAACTCTCCAAAGAATTTCAGGTCCATATGCTGAAAAATGGTCATCTTCACACTGACAATTTCTCCTTGAAGTGGAAATATCCCTTCCCCTAAACGTGTACACGTCCAAAGCACTGTTTTGCTGAGCCAGTGAAACAGAAAAAGATAAACAGCACTTTTTATCACAGCTGAACAATGTCAATTTGGACTTTGTTACTCCACCTTAACGCTGGTCGATCTTACTTAATAGTAATAATAATAATAATAAAAGGCTGATAAGTTTCCTGAACACTAATACCGAGCTTCCACAACCAATTCAAACTAAACAGAATTCTAGTCTGTTTCAACACCTTTCAACTCTCCAAAGAAGCATTTCAGTGATTGACAGGGCAAGATATGAAACTTG